>NW_004567118.1:8893995-8974807 GCF_000260355.1 Condylura cristata | reverse complement strand
CTGAGTAATATTCCATTGTGTATCTACACCACATCTTTTTAATCCAGTCATCCACTTTTGGGCATTTGGGCTGTTTCCGTGTCTTCCCAATTGTAAATAAAGCAGCAGTAAACATGGGGGTGCAGGTGTCTTTTTGAATCAGTGTTTTTGTGTCTTTTGGGTAGATACCTAGGAGTGGGATTGCCGGGTTGTAGGGAAGCTCCACGTTTAGCAGTTTGTGGAACCTCCAAACAGTTTTCCATAGTGGTTGTAAAAAGCACTTACTTTTATCACCCAATAAATTGTGAGCCTCTTTTAGGCTGGTAAATTTGATCTCCCATGTACATTTCAACAAATGCAGGTCACCCACATACTTTTAGCACATGGCTACACCCTCCCTGTAGAAACACAACCAACAACATGGTAAAAGCCTTTGCGATTGCATCACATATAACAGAATATATCCATTAGAACCCAGCCAGGAAAATGGAAACATATAATTATTTCACAGATAATTTAATATAACATAATTGTTTAATCAGAAGGTTGGAAAGGCAATAAAGGGACCCTGGTGTTTCATGAGAGTGGTAATAAAAGAAATGCGCTACCACCCGGGGGCTGAGAGAACAGGAGAGGACGAGGATATAGAAACTTAGTGGAGGAAGACACAGAGCAGTGCCACTGTGGAGGGCCGGGGAGGCCCGCGAAAGCCCCTGCAGAGACTCACCTAGGCTTATGGGATGCAGCAGTTGGTTGTACTGGTATCTCCAAGCAGGTGTGCAGGAGCTGTTCTGGGTGTGCAAGAGGAGGTCCTGCACATTGAAAACGAATGCTCCGCCAGGTGAGGCCCAGGTCTGCAGAAATGCCAACAGGAACTCTGTGCCTGCAGGGAGAGGGTCCTCTATGCCACCCTCTAGATGCACTCATGGGTACCAGCTGCAGCAGTAAGCTGATCAAGCAGACACCTAGCGGGTAAGGTGGGTGCTGCCAGAACCTCCCCTGAGTGGGCATCCCAGGCTGAGTCACAGCATTAAAAGGAATTCATCTTGTCTGAATGGAGGCCTACTTCAAATTCCATGGCCCTTCCATTTCAGTCCTGAAGGCCAAGTACCCCAATAATTAGCAGACTGAATGGATCCTCCCTCTGGAATGCACCTAGATGTGTGTGTTTGATTTAACCCCACCACTCACTGTTTCTTGAATGTGTTAGGTCTCCTGGTATCTTGGAAAAGGTGTGTTCCATGTTCTTCTAGGACCAGATGGCTGCGACTGGAAATAAGCCATGCTATGTTATCCTGGAGGGCTTTGCAAGCGGGAGTGTGTAAAAGTTCTCAGGAAGGCCAATAAAGGTCATCAGAGCCCCTATGTAGAGATGACTGCTGTCCATGTCTTAGTTATTTTTTTCTCCTCCAGTGTGCCTTGTTTAATATGGTTGAGAAAAATGACATTACTGAGAGGGGCTTGAGAGAAAGAAAAATTTTAGTCAAAAAAGGTAATGACTTAATCTCCACCACAAAGTGCTGCATTGTTAAAATGAGGTGCGTTTGATTTTACTCTAGTTCCAAAAAGGACCCCTGTCTCACATTAAGAATTCAGACTATAGTGTCACATTAAGTGAAGTTAAACATCTGTCTGTTTGCTGAGAGAATAATTTCCCTGAGTATAATGTGCCTTTACAATGGAGTAGGAATATTTGCACAGCACTAATCTAGTCTGCACAGGGACCCACAAGGTCATGTCTACACCTGATGAGAACATATGCTCTGTTTACCAGCCTTGGGTAGGTGACTCTCTGTCAGCGTTAATGAGGCCCTCCCAGCACCCGTTCAACCAAAATCTGGGCTGCTGTTCTGTCTTTCACTGCTGCACAGGTAAAGATGGCTCAGAAGCCTCACAAAAGCCTTTGCTTTGTTTTTTGGATTTGCTTTTTGTTTTTTTATATGCCATTTTGAAGAGCCTTAGCATCTGAAAATCATAATTTTACATAGTTAAAATTGCTCAGAGGTCTCTATGGAACAAAGTGGAGTATGCGTGCAGACAGACATTTATAAATAACTATGTTTAAAGGCCAACTAGCAAAGATGTGGCCTCTTGAGGAGAATGGAAGTATTAGTCATTCCTTTCCCCCCTCTGCTTGTGCACCTTTTATTTTTTGGCTCAGATCTCAGGATTGTTTTGACTGACAGAAATGTGTGTGTGTGTGTGTGTGTGTGTGCATGTGTTTGTTTACCTTGGAGAGCAGGAGGGAGGGTGCGAGACCAGGAGAAATCTCCTCAGTGAGACATCATGTCTTCTCCAGACTTTGTGGTCAGAATCCTCCTTCTCATCGAACAATTGACATTCTATTATTACACTCTAAACTACAAGGCATTTTAGAACATCAGCACTTGGTTTCTGGTTATAGAAGCAATACTGTAAGAAGGGGCATCAGAGAGACTTTGGATATAATTCCAGAGTTAGGAGGAAGTACATGAGGCAGAAAGGAGCATTGAGGAGAAGTCCTCATGAAAAGACAGTTGAGTCCAGTGTAGAAGAATGAACATGACTTTACTAAGTAGACCTATCTGGTAAAAGGCATAGTGGAGGACAGAGGAAAGCACCAGGTCGCACAGGTATGGAAGGTCTTGTCTAGTGGCCAAGGGGCATGAAACCAGTGGAAGATAATCCCCCAAAGAGTGGCTGTTGCCAGACAGTAGGTAGTCTTGAAAGTGACGTTCAAGGAGGCCCAGCAGTGAGGAGGTAGAGGCCAGGTAGGGAAGGCCAGCTCTGCATGAAGGTAGGCCCCAGGTAGGGCCTCTGCATGATTGATTTTGATTAGAGACAAGTTTAGAAGACACACAGAAGGAATGGAAAGGGAGAAGCACAAAGAAGTGTCACTTGTTTTCTGTAAGTCCTGGGCGCTTGTGGTGTTGGCCCTGGTACACTCTGTCTGCTTTAAGGGTGAATGGCCTGGGCTCAGGGCCTGGCCCGCTGGCCTTGAGGTCAGTGTTGATGATATAGTCTCATCCTGGCTTTCTTATGCCTTTCTATTTTGTCTCTTTTTACTGTCTTTGGAGGACTGTTCAGATACAGTCCTCTTCTGGCCTGAATTTCTAACCCAGCACGAAAGTCAGGCCTTCTGCCAGTCCTCCTGAGAGCATGTTCACACATGTCTGCATCAGTGTGCTTTGAATGATTGTGGCATGTGCAGCACCTGTAATCAGGAGCAGACAAGGTAAAGTGGAAGGGAGAGAGAAAAACGCACACTGCCTGGTAGGAGAACCGAGAAGAGGCATCAAAGATAGGTGAAAAGACGTGGAAAATGAATTTCGCCTACCTCAAAATTTTGCAGACCACTAGCTCCACTAAGTGGATTTCTTCTGAGCCTTGGTGACTGTCCCAGGAAATGAGATTGCTAAACCCTGTGTTAAATGGCAGAACTTATTGGAACAAGAAAAGAAAGAGCAAACTCAAGCTTAGTCAAGCTTAACTGGCACCTTCCAGAAGACCCTGGAACCTCCAATGCGCTGCATCTCAGCTCAGCCCAGGACAAGTCTGCATTTGCTTAAACTGAATTCGGTATCAGATGGTAAAACCAAAAGTATGCCATCAGCTTCAGTTTTTCATCAAAGTGACAGAAAGGGCTGGGGGGTCCCAGCAGGGACGCTTGCCCCTTCTTTTATGGCGCCCTCACTCTCCAGGGAAGCCATTGCTTTGAGCCCCAGGACCTCAGCCCTCCTGGCACATCAAATACGGTGTCTTTTCAACATCAATCGCATTGAACCCTCCTGTTATTTGTTTACTCCTCTTTGTTTTTTCTTGAGATTGGAATAGATTTGTTAGCCAATTAGGATGAAAACCAGCCAATTAAATAAATCCCTATTAACTTCTCGTGTCCAAGGGCAGGCATGAAAGGGAAGAATTCTTGCTCAATATATTGAGGTTTTCCATGTCCCCTGTTGGCAATTGCTAAGTGTGACATCAGTCTCTCTTTTTTTAGAAGGGTAAGATTTATCTATATTTTTCAGGTAGCCCAAAAGGTTGGAAAGTGGATATAGGACAGAAAATGCTTGTCTTTATCATTCCCCTGCTACTAAAAGCAGAAATAATGTGAAAATTAAACTCGGTTTAATAGAATACAGTTCTTTGAAGGTTTAATATTTGGCCCATTAAGCTGTCTTTAAAAAATATATATTATTTCCATTATGAAAGCACTACCTGTTCATTGTAGAAAGCTTAGAACATAAGAATATTCTTCATTACACTGGTATTCACTTATAATTCTTCTATCCAGAGATAAGTTCTGTTTACCTCTTGGTTATTTTTTCCCCTCCAGTGTGCATTGTTTAAAATGTTTGAGATGGTATTCTATATAAAAATTTGCTGTCTACTTAGAATTTATGTGAATGACTGCACAAATATTCTTTATGTGAATGTACCTAATTACCTGAACCATTCCCCTATTATTATTGCACATTTAGATTGTTTTCTGTGTTTCATTACTATAAATTATATTCCAGTGCACATCTTTATGCACAAATCATTTTTGGTTTTTAAATGCGATGCATGGTTTCTAAGGTAATGATGAATGTAGACTCTACTAGAAATGGGGGTTCAGGGTTGCTGTAAAGACCAGCCATTAGAGGTGTGGACTTCTGGCTGCACCCTGGGGGAAGCCACAGGCTGGTCAAACCTCATAGCCCAGTGTCTGATGTGCAGGTTCTCAAATACAGAAGCAGGATATTCTTGGTATTTCCACACACGACAAAGACCACGGGCTGATGGTGTTCAGTAAGTGGCCCATGGAGATAAATAAACCACCAGGATATTTTGCTTTATGGCAAGTCCACCCAGGTGAGAAATCTTCCTACCTCCCATCTAAAGTGACTATTTTTCTTTTTAAGATCAGAATAGATAGGAAGGTTTATCTGCGGCTGCTTGGTAGACGAGAAATTAGATCTACAGAAGGCGGATATAGCTGAAGGCCATAGTAGCCCCGGAAAGTATTACTACCCTTCAGCCTCCCTCTTCTTCCTTATGGCCCGGGAAGAAGCCAGATCTGAGTATTTCTTTGTTTCATTCTTTCTTCTCACTCCTTTAGTTGGTCCCTTTTGCCTTTTTGGTGACTGTGTGAGTGAATCTTGGATATCTACTTTCCCACCAGAGGGGAAAAGTAGTTCCATCTGCTGGTTGTTCCCATGATTGTGGTCAAGGAGCAGCCCACACCGGAAGCACTCAGGCTGCTTGTTCGGAGTACAAGTCCTTGAATCCCGAAGTAGCTTTATTTCATCAGAATCTCTAACATGAGTTCCAAAATAGCTCTTCAGTAGCAGTAGCTCTCTATTTGGTAGTTGTATATCCTTAAGATTCAAGAATCAAGTTTAGTAAGAATACATGGGGGTTGATAATACTAGCTCTGGAACCACATTCCCTGGCCTTGAATCCTAACTCTACTACTCACTCCCTGGGAATGTAATCTCCATCTTTCTTCACCTGGTCACTGGGGATAATAGTTGTATTTGCATGACAGGACTAGTGTGAAGGTTAAATGAGTTAGTACATGTGTAAATATTCAGAACAGGGTCTAGAATGGAGCTAGCATTTACTATCCATTAATTATTCAACCATACCATGAGACCATTCTCCACTTATAGTATCTGACAAGGACCTTTGACCCTTTAACCATCTTTCCCTGTTCCCCTTCGTTTTCAGCATTATTCTACTTTCTTATTTCCTCACAAGCCCAGTATTAACTGAGCGTCTCGTATGCATATAGTGTCCTGCTCTGCCCCCAAGTTAATGCTTCATCACTACACTTAAAGGCACCATTAGGATATGTTTATAGTGATCAATAACCCACCACGTCTGATTATTTCTTTGGATTTTGTCTCCTGCTTTCTAGAATATCAAAGGGTATAGAGTGATACAGACTTTGTACAAGGGTGTTTTGTTAGGCTGTCAAATAGTTGATGAAATCATGTGCTATTACAACAGGGAGCAGAGGAACTACATGTTTGGAGAACATGCTTTGTAAACTTTAGAGTGTTGTGAAAGTGAGGGCTTTGCTGGTTTTCCCTGATTTCTCAAGGCACAGACAAAGGCAAAAGGCAGGAGAGGACAGCCTTAGAAGAACTGCGAGCTGAGACTCAGGTTAGATGTGAGGCTATCTATTCGCTGCTGATTAAATTTCTGAACAGTCCTTGCTGACTCTCCTAAGTATCTCAGCCTTTAAAACTCAAACACTCTTTTAATCTCTTGTCACCATGAGCTGGTGTTTCCTCTGGGCACTTCGAATACTTCTCAGGGAAGACCAGGGAGCCGCCAACTGTAATGAGGAATTTTCAGTTTCTCATTATTTCAAAAAGAAGATGTTAGACTTTAATGTTTCAAGCCATTTGATTTGAGAGTCTTCTAAGCTGGATCAGTCTAAAAGAAGGCTTCCCTTCTATCAGTATAAATTTCTCCTATTGCTTGTTATAGATCACCTGACAAGGCTGAAAGTTAGAGTATGGTTTGTTTATCGCCTCACCTTTTCCTTACAAAACAACAGTAAAAGACAAAACCAATAGTACTGCTATCTGTTTGAGTAAGCATGACACAAATATCTATTCTTTGTACCTAGTGTATAAACTTGAGTTGTCCTACTAGGAGAGCAAAATTGTATTGAAAGGAGAGCAAAATTGTAACTGACCAAGAGGGTGCTGGTCATTTGTAAACACATTGCAATATAAACGTGAATAATTGAGAAATGATAATGTGAAACACTTTACATAGCACGTGTACATTTATTTATCATTGAATCTTTGTACAGTGATGTGTAGAAAAAATGAGAAATGTTTTTAAAGAGTCATTTGTAAGTGCCTTTTAAAATGTAGCAGTAGCAGATGAGTAAGCATTCTTTAATTTTCTAAAATCATACTGACCAGTGTCAGGTTCTTTGGTGGTGATACCATTTTACCTCACTTTCTCATTTTTTACCTCACTTTCTCATTCTCGTCATTTCATTCACTTTCAATCTGCTTTTCACTATTAGCACAAGGATGGATAAATGTCTGCCCCAAGTTTATCGTTTTAGAAGCTTAGATTATACTATGTTCATGGACATAGAAAACATAACATTTATTTATGTCTGCTCATTATCTGACTCATGAAACTCCTTTACTACACTTCCAACTTCCCACTACAATCTCCTCACTCATTTCTGGTTTCTTCTTTGATTTGGCATTCTGACTCTTTTCTTTTTTCCTTTGTTTCATTTGGTAGCCCACTTTGAATTTTTGCCCCAATTTGTGTGCCCTCAAGTCACCATGTTTCCTGTGTTCCTACTTCTAACTTGGATAAACTATACTGTACCCTAGGATCAGATCTCATATTCTACTTCATCTGGGAAGAGTGATCCAACATCAAAGACATCCTGAATAAATGTTTCATCCTGGGCACATGTGAAATGACTGCTCCCCTACCCCACTCTCACCCTTTGCCTTTTTTCCCATTAATGAAGATCAGCTCTCAACTACCTTTTTTCCCTTTCCTTATTCAAACAATATTGCCTGTGTATATTTAGCATTGAACCTAACAATAATGATGTGGAGATTGTTGTTTCTATTTTTAAGAAATGTCCTGTGGAGAACAGCAAATAAAAATTATAATAAGATGTATTAGAATAGAAGGGTACCCCAAAAGTATGAGAAAGGGCATGTGACTCTACCAGAATGGTGGAAAGTAGCAGCTGAGGAAAGATTCTTAGAGGCATCTCTTGGGCTGAACCTTGAAAAGTAAGAATGTGCTGTCTGTATAGGCAGTTGTAAGGGTCGTCCTCATGGTGGGGGGGCACCATAAGGCTTGCTAGTGGACCTGCAGGTTGTGAGTGGCTGGGCATATGTCTGTACACCGAAATTATGAGAGGAGTAAAAAATATCACTAAAACCATTTCACTGTCTGGGTTTTTTCAAATACCAGCAGTTTCTGTAAAAGTCTGTTTGAGAGATTTAGCCAGTTATCTCATAAATTATCTTTCTAACTCTATAATCGTATGTGCTATGTTTAAGTTCCTAATTCTTAGGAGTTTGATTCTACTTAGGAAAGGATATTAATATACTTTCAAAACAGTGAACAGTATACCGATGCATTATTAAGTACTAAATGATCTGGCATCTAACCATCTTCTCTAATAGAAATCCAGAGTGATGACTTGACGAGCAGAGGATGACTTCATGAAGGGTTTGAGATATAGATTAAGAACTGTAAAATGAATAGGTAGAGAGAAAAAAGGATAAAAATGGGGAATCTAAAAATATATACAACAGTTGTTGCCTGGGGCTAGAAAATAGGCAGGAGAGGGCAACATGTAAGGCAAAGGGTACAAACTTCCAGTTATAAAATGCATAAATTATGGGCATATGTTGCACAGCATGGTGATTATATTAATGGTACCATATTGTATACTTGAAGTTTACTAAGAAAGCCGGTATCAACTGTTTCTAATACACACACACTCACACACACACTCACACACACACACACACACACACACGTAACTGTGTATGCATTAACTAACTTGATAGTGGTTAAAACTATGTATTTATTTGTCCATCATACTTCAGTCAGCATGGGGAGGAAAGTAGCACAAAAGTAGTTCTAAGTGCACTGTGTTGAGGGCATGGAAATAAACATTATTATGTGTATCCACTCAATTCACAAATTATATTAAAGGATAGTAGTATGACAGGCATTGACTAGAAAATAATATGCAAAGCATATTATTGGCTTGGTCCAACTCTGTGTCATCCAGCCATTCATTTATCTGTCTACCCATTTATTAAATAGTTAGAATGCCAGATCTGCACCAAGCACTAGAATGGACTAAGGATATAATGGAGCCATCAAGGCATTTTTTCTGGGGCTACAAAGGAACACAGATCTAGCATCACCTAATCCTAACCCATAGCGTGCACTAAATTATCGTATGGTTCTTCATGTCTGCCAGTTCTCATGCCACTTCTGATATGGAACTGACCCTGAGACTGGGAGGTTCATCTAGGGAATTGTTACAAAAGCCACCTTACCCATCAGTGGGAACATGTATCAAATGGCTAGTTGGAGAAGGACAATTTGAAATCAAAGAACTCACCCAAATAGGATCATGAATAAGATCTGGGGTATAAGTATCATGACTAGCGAGATATCTATGTGTTTTCTCACCTGGCTAGTAGGAAACAAATTGATTCAAAACTCAAAGAAGAAAGTGAAAAGGAGAAGTTGTTTTAAGTGAAGTCATTGTATCATAGAAGCTAAATCTAGTATCTCAATAGAAAATACATTGCAGACTTTTTGAACAACCCATGCTAGTACAAAGTTGGGAAAAGACCAATAGGTCATTTTCTGTTTTTCTTCTGTTTCAGTCTGATTCTGTTATATTTGACCCCAAAGATTGAATGATGGCATGAAAATTGTTTTTCCTGGTATATCATGAAGATAACTGAGTCATAGTGTTTGTAAATGGTTTAAAAAATGCCCTAAATACATGTAAAACTCAAGACAAACTGGCACTGCTGGAAATTTATGTAGGATTACACAAAAGTGAGCATAGTAAGAAGCTGCCTAAGTTTGAGATCTCTACACTGGGATGGACTGTGAGTCTAGTCTTAGCTAATCTCCACACATCTGAATGGAAGGACTTAATGTTACCATTTTATTCTTTATTGTTTACCTACTTTTGAATTTTTTTGTTAAGGTGATAATTGTGAACACACATACAGAGAGAACAGGAATTACAGGAGAGGAGGTCAGTTGTTAACATACTCAAATAGATTTAAAAGAAAAACAGGGTATTGTATTCCAGGAGACCCATATGTTCGGAAGGATTTTTAAGCTTTTTACCAGATGTTTAAATTTGGAGGAAATCACTGCTTGATACTGTATTGGTAAATATTCAGAATTTCCCAAAACCTGAAGATGATCACTACTTTCAGTAGCTATATGCTTTTTACCTGGTGTTTGATTTTCATACCCCATGTATTTTAGTGTTACTGGTGTGTGCTTCTTGAAGCTAGAAGGGTGTAGCTTTTGTATAAACTTGAGATAGTTCATGTTTATCCAAAGCATCAGCCTGGTGATTTTCTTCCAAACTGAGTAGACAGATATAATTAATGGGCTGATTTATTGACCTGTATGGTAACATTCTTCTCTTTGTGGTTTTACTACTCAGCTTCAAAAAACTAATTTCAGATTTTATCTGAAGCATTGATAATTACATGGGGCAAGAAAAATCTCTGCCCAAATGTAATTGGATAATACTTAACTCCATTGTTAGACAAAATCTTAAACCAAAGATAAACACAGAAGAGCTTAATGCCTCCATAAACCAGACTGTGGTATGCCTCCCTATGGGCACTCGAGAATGCATCATCCTGATTTACACTGGCAAATGAATTTTGAGAAAGCAAACTAGCAAGGATGAAATATCGAGACCAGCTTAGTTCAGCTCAGTTGTGTGTTGGATGTGAAGAACAGGTAAAAGTAGAAGGAGGATGAGACCGGATCTGGATTCAAATCGTCAACTCAGCTATGTTCTAGAGAAATGTTTTTGGTTTATCTAGAGTAGTTGAAGTGAATCAGGCTTTTATGCCCTCCTGCTGCGAGCTTTTACAGCTGTCACCTGCAGTCTTGCATTCCTCCTGGGCTGTGTGGATGGACTCCGGGACATATGGGCATCAGTGTGGACACTTGTGCCAAGAAGCAGGGGATCATATGGCAGCATCACTGAGGTCACTGAGGCAAGATTTTGAGACAAGAAACTGAGAGAGAGAAAGCCACAGAGAGAGGAGGGGGGGGAGAGAGAGAGAGACCAGAGTTTCTTAGGCCCTGGAGGTTCCAGCTCCCCTAGCTCCTGGCCTCATGCCCCTCAGTTAAGTTACCCTACTGCAAACTTCTGTTTCTCAACTGTAGGACAAATAACACCCACCTTCAGGATCTATAGCTGTAAGTAATTTGATGTAATTTCATGTAAAGTCAGACTCTGTCCAGTCCACCAGTCCACTTGTGACACAATCCATGACTCAGTCAGCAAATAGAACTGGCTTTGAGGGTTGTTGTTATTTTTATTATTTAATTTTCACTGTCACTTAAATGGGCAGAAGTATCAGCAAAGTGTATCTTCTTATACTCCTGAGTTTACAACTGAGGGGATTGAAGCACCAGAGAAAATATGTTTGATTCAAATTGGTGCAGCTAGATAGGAAGGGAGTACAATACAGGTGTCAAGATCGAGGAATCTGGGCCAGTCATCTTGAGTCTTGAATCCTGTTTTCACCACTTGCTGTTTATTTACTTGCTTAAGTCTTGGACAATTTATTTAATGCCCCTGTATATCAGATTCCTGAAAGAGTTGTAAGAATCAGCAAGAATCAGGATCCTGTAAGAAAAGGTGAATAAATGAGCTAATAAGTGGGAAATACTCAGGCTGGTGGCCAGCATATGGTCAGCACTCTGATAAATGTGACACTTATTAGAGCAGGACCTGGTTGTAAGGCCATAAATGCTATGTGGTTTCTGTCATCCTGTTCTTTCCTCCAGGGAGTCACCTTTGAAGCATCTCTGAATGGGCTTTTCCCCTTTAATTGCTTCTTGAGGGCAGAGCAAGCACTATTAAGTGGGAAACAAGTGTACAACTCTTGGAGGTGGGCCACATGATTCTGGACCATCTGACGTCCCCAGTAATACTATGTTTGTATTAAATTCCTGGAGCCACTACTCCTAGTAGGTTTCCCTGGAACTCAGGTTTTATAGTCCCATAGAAGTAGCAGGAGAAGAGGGCAGGCTTCTTTTTTATCAGGAAGCCTGAACTTGTGAATTAACATGTGCTATACTCAAAACCATATGGCGCAGGAAAATACAAGTAGGTAGAACAATCTAGAAAAGCCAAAACAAATCTAATATATATGGGAACTTTATATGCAACACTCAATTTGATGGGGAAAGATTGTTTATTTAATGAACAATGTTGACAATGTCCACTTTCTAGCTAGGGAAAAACCTTTACCATAGCATATACAAGTTAGTCTCTGAAGATTTAAAAAATCAAATTGTAAAAAATATAATAATAAAACATTTTCAAGCATTTAGGGAAATATGTAATCTGTAGTTGGATAAGTCATCAAAAAGACAAGAAACCTAGAAATCCTGGAAAGAAAAAAATCAATAACTCCAACTACATAACATTTTAAAAATCCCTATATAGCAAAATACCAAAAGTGAAGTTAAAGCTAGAGTTATAGATGAGGAAAATGTGTTTATGGCATATATACAAGGTTAAGATCTTTATAATTCAGATAATAGCCAAAATTTATATAAAACCACAAATAACCCAGAGAAAAATATAGAAGACTATGACCAGAAAGAAGGGATCAGTAAATAGCTAATGAGCACATGAGAAAAGACTCAAATTTGGCAGTAGTTAGGAAATGTAAATTAAATCAATGAAATACCATTTATCCATTTAGACTGTAATAAATAAATAAACAAATAATAACATCTAGTGCTGTGGAGATTATGGGAAATGGACATACCAGGCAGAGCTGATAAAATCATAAATATTCATGGATACTGCCAGCATCTTTTAAAGTAACCTGGCAGCGTCTATTACAATAAAGCTTATGCACACTGTGTCTGAACCCATGCTACCTTTAGGAATCTTTCCTGCTGAAATGAAAGCACCCGTACAAAAAAAGCATATGTTTGTGGCTATTTATTCCAACGTTGATTTTCATGGTAAAATAAGATGGAAATAGCCTTAATGTCTTTCATTTAGGGAATGGCTGGAAAAAGCAAGTTACCTTCAAATTATGGAAACTCTCTATAACCTTACACATGAATGAGTATCTCTAGGACTGAGGTGGGGGCCATTCTTGGCAGATTAGTTACTTGAAACAGAAAGCACTTTTACAGATAGAATGTCTTGCTGGATTTGTATATGTGTTTGAGTGTGCTCCTGTGAGCTTAGTGAAAGATGTTGAATGACGTCTCAAAGCCTCAGGGTGCCCTGGAAGGAAGCCAGAACAATGGCTATCTCTTACTTTGTACACTCATGTATTTTTTGATGTTACTGCATGGGCATTACTTTTTTTGTTTTGAAGAAAGAAATGGACCCCCAATTCTATTTCCTTTATTTACTGACCAAGCAAACTTGAAAAATCACATCACCTCCTTAAGTCTTATCTTTCTTATCTATAAAATAATATAGTTCACAGAACTATGAGGACGACTAAGCAAGATAAGACATATCATACTCCCAGCACAAAGCTTATTAAATGATGGGGCAATCGGCAAATAAAAATTCCCCGTTCCTGTTACCCTCAGATGATGTATTTTTAGGACTACAAACCAAGGCACCATGCTGGAACCAAGTACAAATGGGAAGATAAAGTTGCTGCACTAACCAGTAATTCCACCACTCCCAAAAGCACAGTGTAAATGATTTTCTTTGGCATTAAAACCCCGGTGGAGATGACCCCATGGCTGCTCACTCCCTCCATTCATGCAGTCATTGACTAATGGATCCAGAAAATCTCTGCACATGGCGTATTAAAAGGATGAAAGTAAGTGGCCACCCCTATCACCCTGAGTGTCCCCTACTCTGAATACAGCCTGGGTGTGTGAGAAAACAAAAGCCACTTCTCTGGACCCCCCTGCTGGGCCTTCACCCTTTTTATTTCTACCCTGAAAAAGTGCCAGGGTAAAAAAAATCACAGAGCTGAGGCTATACCATTCCCCAGCTTCCCCTCAATCACTTCTTCTCCAACATCCATTGAATTCATTGAATTGTAACTACAGGCCCTCCATTGCGTTAGACTTTTTATAAACATGTTCTCAGTTCTTCCCAACAATTCTGTGAAATAGCCATCATTGCCATTGTGCAGAAAGAGAAGGTAAGGTGTGGAAGTTTAGCCACCTGCCCGAAATTCCATGGTAAGGACAGGTATCGCATGATATTTCTCCTATACCATAACGCCAAATAGGAAAAGTCAGAAAATTCAGTGGCTTAAATTCTCCTTCCTAATAATTATTGATTTCAGTGATAATTTGCCTTGGTTGTGTGTGTCTCTACACATGGCAAAGGCCTATTCTTTTGATTAGTTATGGAGGATTTTTATGACTTACAGCCTCTATTTGTTTTTTTTAATAATGTAATAGTTTATTTTTACATCATTTTGTACATTTTTCCATCTCAGTTGTAATCCCCTTGGGCTTCCCATCACCAAATCACCCATGTGCCATCACCACAGTCCAGTGCATTTCCCTCCCCCCACTTTTTTTGATCCCATTCCCCACTCCACCCCCATAAAATGTCTCTGGTATATAACTGTTCATCATCATTATTATTTTCTCGCCTGGTCTGTTATGTTCCTGCTATGAGTGAAACCATCCGGTATTTTTCCTTTTCTTTCTAGCTTATTTCACTAAGCACGATCTTTTCCAGCTCCATCCGTGTTGCTGCAAAAGGCATGTGTTTATTTAATTTATTTTTTGGTTGCTGAGTAATATTCCATTGCATATATGTACCACATCTTTTTAATGCAGTCATCCACTTTTAGGCATTTGGACTGTTTCCATGTCTTTCCAATTGTAAATAAAGCAGCAATAAACATGCAGGTGCAGGTATCTTTTTGAATCAGTGTTTTTGTGTCTTTTGGGTAGATACCTAGGAGTGGGACTGCTGGGTCGTATGGAAGCCTCTATTGCAGCCTCTATTTTTTCCTCTCAGGCTGAATTCAGGGACAGTTTACACTTCTACTTGAGAAAAGGGTCAAGGTTTACACTTCTACTTGAGAACAGTTTACACTTCTACTTGAGAAAAGGGTTAAGGTCATTTTACTCCTCCTTCTGCATTTAAGCTTTAATAGGTGCACACCTTAACAATGACTCACTGTATTTTGTTAGAACTACTTTTGAGCTTACCTGTCTCCCTATCACACAGGGAAAGAGTAGGGGCATTTTGTAGCCAGCTCATTGGAGATGCTCCATTAAGTTTTGAGATAAATGTACAAATTAATTGTTATGTGTTCAATAGGATATTTGCAACCCCATAGAGATCTTCAAATGGGAGAGCAGGAAGTCCTCCCGACAGGCCCTCCATGTAATCTGAATCAGAGTTCCTGTAATGGGAAAAGAATCCAACAGCAAAGGAGATATTCCTTGCCAATTCGCCCCTATGAAATAAATCTGAAATCAGAAAGGGGCCAAAAGCTTGCAGCAGTGGGTATTTTAAACATGCTCATTAATAATGGGTCAAAGTCGAGATTTATTATAGTTGAGACCAGGGAAAGGGACAGTAAATCAGCATTGGTGCAGAAAAGAGCAAGGAAAAGGTATGAGTTCTTGTTTAAAATATATTCATATGCTTTATAACCCTAAAGTAGAGAATGCTATATTGAAGTGAAGGGTTTTTTTGGAGGATTGAATTCACAGAAGGTATGTTTTATGCCAGTATTCATTTTCCCCAACTTTCATTTGCTTTCTTTTGACCAAAAAAGTTGGAGATTTGGTTTATTGCTTTAAATCAAGTAGAGAGTACCTTACTTGAATCGCTTCATGAAAATATCCTTTGCTTCAAATGTTGATTTGTAAAGCACTAGTCAGATCGTAGGAAGAAGCTATTTTATTGGCACATATGTTGAGGAGAATAGCTTTTAAAACATTCAATTAGTTCTACCTCTGCGGTAGAATTTAAGCAAACCATAGCAATAGGATTAAATTCACATAAAAATCCAACAGTTGCTTGGGAATCCAGTATTTTCCACTCAAATTACTCCAAGGATAATCAGATTTCTTGACTATATTCCAACCAAGGCAGATACATGCTTAAAAAAAAATTATTTATTTTTGCATATAACTGGGGCATAGGCCAGATCTGCAGGGGCGGTGAGAGGATTCACCAGAGACAGAGTGGGGAGCAGAACAGACCGACTGACAAAGTACACTGCTGAGGGGAGCAGTGGACAAGACAGGAGAGGTCTGACACATCATGTGGGTCACCTCCCTGGCCTGGGATCAAACTCGCACTGCAGTGGCTGCGGATTGCCTCATTGTGCTGTGCTGTAACCGGTTGTGCCACTAGAGAGGGCCCCAGATAATGTTTTCAATTCATAGATTGGCCCATGCTCTTCCCGTGTTTGAAGCTCTCAGCCTCTCTCATATAGTGAAATAAGGTGCAAACTCTTTCCTGTGGTCTGCAGAGCCCTGGAACATCATGTCTGGTCTACTGACCAAATTCATGGCCTCTCTTTTCCTCTCATCTGGTCCATCAAGATCAAGTCGCCAGGCTTCCTCCCTGTTCCCGAACACAATCAGGCTCTTCTCTGCCATGACCTGCTCCTCTTCTATTCCTGGGACACCCTTTTCCCTCCAGTCTTTCCAGGGTCTTCTAGATGACATGTCTCAGAAACCATCCGTGACCATTCCTTAGGTTATCTCCCCCTCTGTTATTTGATGACTTATTTATCATCTCTATGGTATGCGTACATAAATATACACATATAAGCTTATTTATCACCCACGTGCCCCACTAGACTGAAAGACTCATGAGAGCAGGAACTATGTCTGTCCACTCAGTACTGATTGCTCAGTGCAAATAATAGTGCCTGACACACAGTAGGTTCTCGGTAAGTATATGCTGCTTGAATTTCCTATGCCAACCCCAACATCAACAGGCACATCATAGGCTCTTTGTATACATTTTTTAAATTGAGTTTGGCCCATTCCCACAGAATTTAGCAAATTCACAAAATTAATTCCAAATTCCCAAAATATTATAGGCTGGAAATTCTGCCAAGACAACAAATGACAATTCAGGACAGTGAATAAAGAAGTTCCCTAAAAGTTCAGACTGACTTTAAGCTACCTTTTCTCGGAAAAACATGTCATCGAGACAAATTTTTAACTTTCAGTATCAGATGTGATTTCTCTGGTTCCTTGTTCTCCTGAACTATTTCTTATTTTGGTGAGGATATTTTGGGTTTTGTCTGGGGCATGGAGAGGCAGGGGAAGGTTACCAAGATGTGTTTAAAAAGTAAACTTGGACCCTGCCTGGTGGTGCAACGGGTTAAGATGCAGCACTGCAAGCTAGCCATAACCACTTCAGTGTGAGTTCAAGCCCCCACCCCAGAGGTGATCCATATGGCATGGCAGACCTCCCCTGATCCTTGACTGCTCCCCTCAGCAATGTACTTTGTCAGTCGGCCTGTTCTGCTCCCCACTCTGTCTCTGGTGAATCCTCTCACCGCCCCTGCACCTCTGGCTTGTACTCAGTTCTGTATGCGTAAATAATTAATAAATCTTTAAAAATAATAAAAATAGAAAGTAAACTAGCTTTTTGTTTCACTGGTTTTGAGCAAGCAGCTATGGGGCTTGGCTTTGGTTTTTCGAAGGCCGATGTTTAAGCAGCTGAAATCACAGTCACCAAGTGCCTTTCACAGCTCACTGGACCCTAAGCCAGGAGACCATTAAGGATTTGTAGTTTGTGATAACAATGGTGGCTGCACCATGGGGAATGTTTTGGCAAGGTAACGCATAAGCTGTGATGTGACTGCTCAGATCCATTGTTGAGACTGTGAGGAAATTAATTTGCAAAAATATCCAGGTCTGTTGCATGTTCTACTCTATATGTAAATGAGAAGATTGTGTGATGATAGCATGCAAACATTTTCAGACAATTTGTCCATTAATTAGAGTGATTCTCACTTAATTTTGGTTTTTCTGTTTTGGTTTTTGTCTCAACAATAAGTTGTACCCCTCAAGCTATAAAAAGACAGCTTTAGCTAATAAGCCATAGTAACTGATGCTTTAAGAAATAAAAGAACTGAGAGAAAAATAATTCAATGGTGATTCTCTAAATTTGGAAGTGGAAGCAGGACCTTGTTAATAATCAATAAGGGAGGAAAGTTAAGTGTCAGAACCAAGAGGACAGATAAGGGTCCTGTACAGATCCAAAAGGGAGTTTCTTACTTGATGTCCTAAAGCCTTAGCTCCGTGTCTAATATGCAGGCAAGTCCATTGTGACTTCCAGGTCACAATATGAATGGGTGTTCCACGGCCAACTGTACTCACAGGCTTCTTCCTAAAGCATTTCCCTGATCCTAGATCACACCACCTTTAACGATGGATTTCTGGCCCTTGTGGCACCAGGAGCCCCTGGGTTAACTCTGCCTCTCTGATCAGCGTCCTCACACTGAACACTGCTTCTGAAAGAATGGCCTTCTCACATCTGGACCAGAGCCTTACTGAGCTCGGATGCTCCCAGGGCCACCCCTGGTGCATCTGTTCCTGGGCAGCATTCCCAATGCTCCTCAGGGCCTGCAGGAGACACCCAAGGAACATCCTCACTTGCCTGGGTGAAGCCTTTATTCTACCAGACCTTTATGTCTACTTTACTCCACTGTACTTGCTTTAAAAAGCCCAACTTTTTAGGATGCTTGAGGATGGCTAACACTTAGAGCAGTCAGATGTGACTCTTTGTTCTTGAGAGTTATTTTAACTGGAAAATAGGCATGAATGTTACCCTTGGTTTACCTGGAGAAAAGTGGTATCAAGTCTTCTAATAGCCACAACAATTAATTCTGAAAATCTCTGATTACAACAGACTTCTCATGTGTGCAAGCCCGCTGGGAGCATTTGGACATGGGGGTGCAGTGGCTGTAGAATCCTAAACTCCTGGGGATCTCCTGGTCCCTCGTTTACCCCTCCCTCTCCCTGACTGTGGGGCCTGGGGCCGAGACTTCATCCTCTCCCCCTGTGGGCATAAATGTCACACATGTGGTTAAGTCAGATGATCTCTAAGGTGGCTTCCATTTCTGAAAGATGTTAATTTATGGTTGATTTAAACTCTGCAATCCATGATGAATAAATTTAAATACTCCTTCAGAAACAGAGCTATAAGGGACACAGCTGAGCAAGGGAGGGCTTTCTCAGATGTTCCTCAGTTGTCTGAGCAGGTGGTTAGAACTAGACACATAGGCCTTGATAGTGAAGTGGGGACATAAAACCCCAAAACTGTTGGTCATAAAGAATACCATGCCCAATAAAAGCAAAGGCAGATGTTCATATAAAGTTTTTGCTGTTTGTGTTTTCGTAGGGATACTTTTTGGATGAGAAGTTTATTAGTAAGGCACAGAAGCATCTGCCTACTCCTGGTGCCATAACAGTCATGCAACTCATTTATAGGGTTGGAATTATTTTTGTTAATGATTTTCATGGGAGTAGATGAAATGCAATATGCACCAGCTGTAACTACGTTTATCATGAGTTGTCTTATAGGAAAGGCCCCCCAGACATCGACAGTCTGATTGTCAAAGAGGTTATTACCTCACTGAGTTTTAAAAACAAGTGTGGGCTGTATTAGTTTCCTATTGCTTCTATAACAAATAATCACAACTTAGTGGCTTAAAACAATAGGAATTCACTATCTCACAGCCCAGGAGGTGAGAAATCCAAAATTTTGGGGGTTAAAAAATCACAATCTTAACAGTCCATTGTTCTTTCTGGACATTCTAGGGGAAGAAACAGTTGTTAAGCTCCTTCCAGTTTCCACAAGCTGCCTTGGCTTATATCTCCTTCCTCTGTCTTCAGAGCCAGGATCTTCTGTCTTCTCTGACCACTCCATCTTTAAATCTTTTCTATCTCTCACCCTCCTCCATCTTTCTCTTTAAAAAGAATCTCATGGTTACACTGGGCCCACATATATAATCCAGCATAAATCTCCTCATCACCAGATCCCTAACTTTATCATTTCAGCCAGATACTTTCTATCACATAAGGCAATAGTCTTGGGTTCTGGGGTTAGAATATGAACATCTTTTAAGGTACCCGTTATTCATCCTACTGCAGGGGCCATAGAGGCCACCCAAGGTTTAGGAGACAAATGATCTATCTATGATCCCATCGGGAATCTGTGGCAGCACTGTGATCATGACCTTGCCATGCTCAGACCTGCCATGTTTAGGTTCACTGCTAACTAACTGGGGTAAAAGGAGGCATTATTGTCATAGCAGACTTAAAATGACAGAGGAGTAAGTATAGGATTAAGTGAGTGATTTGAAAATGAGTCATTTAGGGAATACAGAGTTTATATATTTTAAAATATACTTTCAGTGCAAGAGTTTTCTTCAATATTATAATTTTGCACGACACCTTCTACAGATGTTGGTGATTTGCAGTGATAACAGAGCTTATGTAATGAAGGGAAATGACAGGGCCAGGGAGCCCTGGTTATTCCTTCCACTGCACCTTCCAGTCCTGTCGCTCTTTTCTCCCTCCACCCCTCTAGTCACTGCTGCCATTGTGAAAGTGAGTTTTGGCTGAAAAGCTGATGAAATTCTTTAATGGGGCCACCAGAGGCTTATTGGCATCACTATTTTCACTGTACTATGAAGTCTACCTCTTTTTGGCATTGAAACATTTTTCTAAAGATCTAAGGAACATGTTTTGAGTTCTCCTTCCACTTCTGCCCAACTGTTTGTAGCAAACAAAAGGGTCATAGAATTTGGGTGTTCAGATAGGAGCAGACATGCCATTTATCCCAGTTTCCCTCTTGAATTATGGGTTTTATTCAGGATCTTTGACACACGTTTGTCAGACTCCACTCTTAGCTCGGTTTTCTCCATTCATGAGATGGACAGGAACAATAGTTATTACACACTAACGGGTGCAATAAATATGAGCTCCTGACAGGAGGAGTGGGTTGTGACTTGATCGTTAGACTCCTCTAGAAATCACGCCCTAACTTCCCGCCCATTGCTACAGGGCTTGGTGACCGTTCTCTAGAGCCTAAAAACACACTGAATCTCATCCTGCACTCCCCACCCCAGCCCATTGTGGAAATTGTTCTTCTGAATATCTTTCTTCCCCGAAATTCAGCCTAACCCCAAGTTGGATACATAATAGGAGCTTTTTATGATACCCCCCCCCCACCGTAGACGCTGTGGGTAGATGAATGAATGAAGGATCTGTAATCTTAGGGGATGTGGAGAGCATGTGCCCAGTGGAGACAGAAGTGGGCTAGGGAAAGGCTGAAGATAACTTTTCACATCTCCAGTAATAGAAAATTAGTAGGTGGCTCCCTCGGCTATGCAAACTTTCTTAAATAGAAGAAACAGGACTGAAAGTTGCAACAGAAAATCTATACTTCAATAGATGCTTTAATGAGATACTGAAAATGAGGCCTTATTTTCCCTTTAGATAGTTGCACTCAGCACTCAATGTCATTTTTTTTTTTTTTCCAATCAAATGTGTGTGTTTCAGCTGCTGGTACATCAAGTTAATGACACAGTGCTGGACTAAACAATGACAAAGTCAAGTTGCCAAGCTCCTGTCTGGCACTGATCAAGGCTCATAAATATAATTCACCCCCTCAATTTGGTCTTGACAACCCACAGAGAACACCTTGTACATGTCAAATGCCACTTTTTTCTATCTAGGTCATGCTTGATTCTCATGTCTTATTCCAAAATGGGAAAATGGGCATCAACTCAAGAAGTGCTAAAATTTTGGTGTATCTCAGACATGTCAAAGATGATGTGACCAGCTTATGCTATCTTCTCGTGAAGACTTTCATGTAACTTACTCACCAAAGACGCCACAGCATAAATAGGTCTGAAACAAGGAAATTTTATCTTAAGAGATCATGATATAGGACACAGAAAAATGAACCAAGAGTCAGGCTGGGAAAATCCTGCAGTAACACCCAGTCTCAGTGGATGGGAAACTTAGTGTGGTTGTATGATTTTTGCCACTTTTGTGCCATAACTTATTTATATTGTATCTCCCCACTTCTACTCAACCTAATCCTACAATTTCTTTTTCTTCCTAGTTCCTTCTTTCTGGGGATTGGTGAACTCAGCTTGGAATCTCTGCTCTGTGGGGAAACGTCAGTCACCAGTCAACATAGAGACCAGTCACATGATCTTCGACCCCTTTCTGACACCCCTTCGCATCAACACTGGAGGCAGGAAGGTAAGCACCCAGGCTTCCAATGTGAAGCTGGGAAGAAGCGGAGGAAATGCTGATGAGAGCCACCGTGTTGGGGAGAGGAGGAGGAGATGGAGATGCTGATCGAGAGTCAGTGCTCCAAGCTTTGATCTTTGTGATGAGTTTGTCTTTCTACCTAGGAATAATACCACAGCCCCCAAGCCTACTGCCAACAAGTAGAAGTACTTCTAAATTGTGCATTTCTCTCCCTAGCTAGGCAAACCCTTGTGTTTCTAATTAGGTTGCACCCTGGGTGGCTGCCTGAGGTCTTGTCCCTTGGGAATCCAGAAGGCCAAGAAACAGCTGCCTCCCTGCATCGCAGGCTGGAAAGCCTCCTAACGGGGGCTTCTTTTAACCCCAACAAAGTGAAAGTAAAATTTTTAACAAAAGTGAAATCGGACGTTTATCATCCTAGAAGGAAAAAAAAATACGCAAATACCACCTCAAATGATTTATAAGAAAATCAATAATTAATATTCCTAGGGGCATCTTGTTGCCTAAGAATCCCAGTTCCTGCTAGAACTGCTGAGCTGGGCTTTGCACTCCAGGAACACTCGCCTCCTTTCCTCCTCTCCTCCAGCATGGTGAGCTCCACCTCCGTTTAGGGCCGGCCTGCTGTCCATAAGGTCTTCTCCTTGCTGGTGTCTCGCATTTCTCTTGCTATTTCATTTCTGTTTGGCTTCCTTTTACTGGAGTACACTGTTGACGGTGGGAAAAGCACACAGAGAAAATTGTGTTTGAAGGTGATTTAGCTCTTGTGAGCTCAAGAGGAATGGAAAGTCATTTGTGTGCAAGGAATTGGAGTTAAAATTATAGGCAACTTTTGTAGCTGTGACAACTGATTCTATTTGGTTTGTGTTCTCTAGGCTCTGCTCTCTCTCCTCTACTCAACACAGAGCTTGGGCAGAATTCGCTGTGACAGAATCTGATTTTTCCTGTACCTAACTGTTACTAAGGAAAAACCAAATCTTAAAAAAAAAAAAAAAAAAAACTAATGATTCCTCAAAGAGTTGTTAGTGATTTTGACTCAGGTTGCAGGTTTTAAAAGATAGTTATGTGTGATTGAGGCCCCTGGGCACTGTGATATTTATGTTTTCTTTTAAAGATAACTTGGGACTTTTTCTTGTAAATAAGTTCTATGTTGTCATGTGGTGTTTTGTTGTGATTCCATAGGAAACTGGCCTACTCTATTGTTCCATTAGCAATTTTATTTTTATAAAGCCAAAAAGGAACTTCATATAGTTTCTATATACCTTTCTCTGAAAAGGTGAATTATTCAACTGAGTAAAGGTTTGGTATTTCATATGGGAAAGCTCGCATTTTTACTAAATATTTTTCCTTTCTTAGAGAAGGTGATGGAGGAAATAACTTTTAGTCTAGGCAAGGAGGAGAGAAGTAAAAAATCCCAAAACAAATACAAACAAACAAAAAAACATCCTAATGATTCCTCAAAGAGTGGTTGGTGATTTTGACTCAGGTCATGGGTTTTAAATGATGTTACATGTGATTGGCAGGTCATATTTGTGTGCTCTTTTTTTTTTTTTTTAAGATTTTATATATGCATCCAGACGTAGGGTTCAGGCCAGAGGTGCAGGGGAGGTGAGAGGATTCACCAGAGACACAGTGGGGAGCAGAACAGGCAGATAAAGGAAGTACACTTCTAGGGGGAGCAGCAGGTGGGTCAGGAGAGGCCTGCTGTACCACGTAGATGACCTCTGAGGAGGGCGGGGATAGAACTCATGCGGAAGTGACTTTAGCTTCTTAGTGCTGTGCTTTAACCTGCTGCGCCAGCAAGGAGGACCTTGTGTGCTCTTTTAAAGATAATTTGGAAAGTTTACTTTATTGGGAAAGAAGAGACTGGAAAATAGTCAAAGGTTCAAAATCATGCATGTTATATTTTGTTTCAGTGTTTATTTGTTGTTGACAAATGTTTTTTTTAATATTTCCAATTCAGCAAAGTGTACCTGATCCAAATTAATTTTCAAATGCATTGGAGTTTGGAATTTTGGAAACATTTACTTTTGACGATGTAAATATTTATATCTGGCACGATTTGTGTTGTCAGCTGTTTGCAGAGCTGAGAACTGTCTGATGGTTCCCTTCGCATTTGTGAAAGGTGGAAAATAAAATATAGATAGTAGTCTGTTAGGCGAACTAGTAATGAAATGCCTGGACTTGATAGACAATAGATGAATCATATTTCTAAGTTGTTTAAAGGTGTTGTTCAATGAGTTGGAGACTTATTTTGGAAATGATATTCAAATCACTGCTCTGAATTTGCTTTTCCTTTGAGAAATGTGTATCCAACCCAAAAGTTTCAAAAACCACCCTGCTAACCTAGGAAGGTTTGTAGGATTTCGACAAGGGGCTGATTTTGAAGTCTGGGGTTAGCGATCAACATTTTAAGTGCACCCCAGCAATGACATGTCTTATGTCACTTTTTTAAAAACCTATGTGCATGATTCCTGTCCATGTTTAAATTTGCCTTATGCTCAAATCCAGGAAGCAGCTCAGTCTCAGTCCCTGGTTTGTGTTACTGCCTTCAGGGCTTTGAACCACAGCAGAAATTCAATCTTCAAACAAGGATACAAAGAAGTGAAATAGTGGCATGAGAATCAAAATATATTTGTGTATGGAATATACTAGAGGATAATTTTTCTACTTGAACAATGAGATTAGCTTTTCCCTTTAAGTTCCTTATTTTTCAAAGATTTTTTTTAAGTAATATTTGTTTCACTTTTTGAAGGAAAGTGCTTTCTATAAGATATCTCTATCTGGTACACAGAATTTTTTTAAAGATATATTTATTTATGCATACAGAACTGGGGTACATGCCAGAGGTGAGGGGTGGTGAAAGGCTTCACTGGAGACAGAGCAGGGAGCAGAACTGACGAAGTACACTGCGGAGGGGAGCAGAGGGTGGGTCAGGAGACGTCTGCTGTGTCATGTGAGTCATCTCCAGGGCCTGGGATTGAACTCCTGCTAAAGTGGCTTTAGCTTCTTAGTGCTGCATTTACCCGCTGCACCACACAGAATTCTTATGGGCAACATCCAAGATAATTGTATTTTCTAAATAGTTTGCACTTGTGGCTGATTTGCATATGAATGTAAGGGTCCTACTGGAATTAGTCTCTCCCACCCTTGACTCCATTAAACTTAACTCCCAATTGTCTAAATATTTTTTTTAATCTTGGAGTTAATTATCCGTTATAGATAAAACTACTAAATCAACTCAGGAATCAAAAGAGGGAAGGGTGGAAGTAATTATTTCTTCCTGGTTTCAGATCATGTAAAGTGTCAATTGATGAGAAATTGGATTATGAAATAACTTGTGTTTTAAGATTAGTTCAAGTCTGATAGACTTTAGAGATCTTTATTCATCAAGATCAAATATACATGATGTGTTTGTGGATATATTTTCATGTATTATTACATAAGTTAACTTCTTGGTAACTAGAGAATAAAAATACAGAGGGAGACTGTTACCACATAATGAAATAGTCTCACTTGATCATTCTGGGGTGTAGTAAGGCCTGGAGCCTTCCCTCTTCCAGGTGGGCACTGGAGAGTTGTGGGTTAAGATGCCAATTTAGCTTTCACGTAGGACATGGAGTCATAGGTAACATATCTGTTCATCTAAAATAAGAAAACAAAAAACATAAAAACGGATTCTAAACACCTTGCTGAGTCTAATATCTTAACCAAATATTCATCACGGCACTTTTTGTAAGCCACCCACTAAGTCTTCACGTGCCATCCAGAAAGCCAGACTCTGAAGTGTATTTTCGCAGTTTCTCAAGATAGCCATCAAGAGAATCAACAGGATTGGTCCCCTAAACATCAGCTCTGAGAATGGCTGGAGTGCTGTGATTATAAATATAAGGGGCAGGAGGAAGGTAGAGGTACAGGATGTGAAGGAAGTTGAGGGGAAGGTTGTAATTTCAGGTACAAGAATTTCCATTATCCCGCAACTGACAGCAGAAGTTTGTTTTTGATGTTACTGTCAACCTTAAAGAAGCACAGGGGATTTTGTAGCACAATCAATTTTTTAGATTTTGGGGAATACAGCTGGGGAGAAATGCATTAGCTGGAAGTTGAAGGTTAACCCCAAGGAGGAAGTAGGGGGACCAAAGAACAAAGGGTAATTAGAACGTGATTCCACTTAGTCCTGATTTTTAGTCTAGAGGAGTTTCTGTTACGAAATAGAAAGTATCCAGCTATATTTTCTCATTTTAGCTCTTTCGATAAAATGGACACTTCAGTAGATAATAGCATGAGAATTTTTCATATTATGTTAAATATAAAAGATGGAATCTAAAATCATCCATTTAACGACCCCAATTGTACTTAAAATGTGTTCGTGATATAAGAGACTAGAGATAGAAGTCAATTTTCTTTCTACTTTTCTAAAGTTTCCGGATTTAAAAAAAATGTGCATTAATTTAATAGCCTTAAATTATGCCTTAAATAATTTTTTAAATTACATACATAACTGGGGTATAGACCAGAGGCTCAGGGGCGGTGAGAGGATTCACCAGAGACAGAGTGGGGAGCAGAACAGGCAGATCAATGAAGTACACTGCTGAGGGGAGCAGCAGGCGGGTCAGGAGAGGTCTGCCACGCCATGTAATCACCTCCGCGTCAGGAGTTCTAACTCCCACTGAAACAGCTGCTGGTAACTTGCAGTGCTGCGTCTTAACCCTCTGTGCCACGAGGGAGGGTCGCCCCAATTTTTTAACTCATCTCTCCATTTTAGAAAAAAATATACTTAGAATTGATAAACATAGTATTAATCCCCCAAACCTGTCATTATGTTTTATCTTAAATTTAAAAAGGTATTTTGAAGATGTAATTAGTGAAGGATCTTAAAATGAGTTTGTGCGACATTTCCTAGGTGACTCACTGTAATCAAAGCATGCTCGTAAGTAAAAGACAGGCAAGGCCAGTGACTGGGTGAAGACAGAGGAGTGACCAGAGTCTAATAAGAGCAGTCCACAGACGCTGGGGACAGCAAAGAGGTAAATTCTTCTTTTGAGCCTCCAGAAGACACTCACAGTGCTGCCGAAACCTTGACATTAGCCCAGGTAACTGATCTTGACCTGTGACTTCCAGAACACAAGGTGGTACCTTCAGCAAATGAAATGGCCAGCCCATCAACCACAGGGATAGACTCCCAGCTTCCTCTGCAGCCTGGCTCCCTTTGCAGAGAAGTCAGACAAGGGACATGTTCACTCAGTCCCTGCAAGCCAGCCTCCAGCCAGGGAGGAAGCTCAAGATGGATCCAAAGGTACAGGTTTGAAACACCTAGCACGCGGCTACAGGTGTTACCCACACAAACATGCCCACATTCCCGTGAAATGATTCTATGGTAGTAAAACCACCCACACCTGTAGCGTCGGCAACACTCGCCTCAGCCTGGCAAGCGCAGTCCTTGCAGCGCTATCCCATGTGTCCTTCCCAGAGTGCACCCTGCTCCTCGTACATCTTCCTTGGTTCTCAGTGAGACTGGCAGACCCTTTTGAATTGAATGTCTCTCACCTTGCCTGTGATCTGAGCTTTGGCCACAAAGCCCTTCACCCTCTCCCACCTATCTGTGATTCGGCCTCTGTGACAACAGTGCTTCCCTTCCATGAAACTCCATCCTCTGTCTCTAGCTGACTGAAATCTCTCTTATTTGAGTGCTTAAGAACATAGTTTATGTTCCTCTTAAGAACTGCATCTTGTGGTGAACAGGTTAGGGCACTGCATTGCAGGCTAGTCATAACCTCTTCAATGCTAACTCAATCCCAGGCCTCTGAGGTGACTCACATGGTGCGGCAGACCTCTCCTGTCTCATCCGCTGCTCCCCTCAGCAGTTTATTTCGTTGAGCTGCCTATTCTGTTCCTCACTCTGTCTCTGGTGAATTCTCTCACCACCCCTGTTCCTCTGACCTATACCCCAGCTCTGTATGCATAAATAAATACATCTTTAAAAAAAAAAAAGAACTTCATCATGACTTACATTTTAGACTTAGGTGCTTCAACTCCCCTTCTCTTAGTTGAAGAGTCCCTCAAGATAAATGTTTTTCTTCCACATATTTTCATTTGATATCTCTGGGGTTACCTTTGAGGGTGCTATTTAGTTTAAAACAAGATTGTCCTTGATTACCAAGGAAAAGGTATTTTTATGTATGGAATTAGTCAAAAATTCCTTTGATTTTAAGTGGGGAAAATGTGAGAAAGATTCAAGATGAAAAAGCTTACTCTCAATAGAATCTGTCGTTTAAAAAAATAAGGAATGAATTGGTTTTGTGCTTAAAATTCTGTCTCTTTACCCCTTTAAAATTTCCTCATGAATCTGATAGCAAACTTTAGTGAACTGTGTTCATTGCAATTCATGGCATGTCTACAGAGCCATGTTCTGAAACCTTTTATGAGTGAGGCATTTGTGTTCCTTCGAGGAATTTATGATATATTAGGGGAGAAAATGTAGATATACAGACGTTAAATGGCAGTAACTGATTTAAATAACTATTCAAGATAATAGGGGAATAGATACTAAGGAAGCAGGGAAATGATTAATTAACAAATCAGTCACTTTGACATTAATTTTTAGTGACAGTAAGAAGTTGGGTTGGTCAAAGCACGCTTTATGGAGGTACTAGAATAGGAGTTAGCCAGGAGGGAGGCAGAATGAAATCTTATCTGTAGCAGGGACTTTAAATGTTAAATGCTTTGATTCAGAAGAAGAGGTAGAGATAGAGACACTTTGCCTTATAAATATGTGGTGTGATGCCCGTTTTTACGGGATCACTAATATTAAACTTTCCTCCAGAAGCCTTTTCACTTACATGGAACTCATTAGCTGTCTTTCAGTATTATGTGCCTTTTTGTATTAAGACTCTGCTATGAAAATGATGCTAATTATGTTATGTGATTTGGAAGATAAAGTAGGTCTTTAAGAGCTGATGAAGAAGTCCATGAAATTCTCATGCATCTGTATTTCGTGACCTGGTACATCTCTTGACTTGCCCTGTTGATCATAGTCTTTCTCTGAAGGAAGCAATGAAGGGTCTCACTCTTTGAGTCCAATTCTTAGCTGTGAAGAAAGTAACATGTTAGCATGGAATGGACAGTAAAACTTTGGGAAAAATACATGTGTGATCTTAGAAAATATGGAAACCAGATTGAAAAAAAATGCTAAGCATTATCAGACATGGCTCCAAAGCCTTCAAAAGACAGATTAAATATCATAGCTAAAATAGGTCTGATCCCATTGCCTCACAGAAGATAACTCTTGAGGATTGGGACGCTCTTAAAATGAAATTATGGTAATACAATTACAAATTATGATACGGAAAGAGAACTGATAGGAACTAAAGATATGGATGTAGCTGTACAGGGAGTTTTATGAGAAATAATGTTTTTAAATGGCATATAAGAGCTGTGAGGAAAAGGCCGAGGAGGAGAACAAAGGGGAAAGTAACTTATAAAATAATTTCAGGCCCAGTGTGAGTTGAAACTGCCAGATTGAGAAGGCCTTTCAAAGTCATGGTCAGAGGGAATCAGAACCTTATGACAGTGCAGCCCTCTGGGGCAAGATAGTGACCACTGATGCTCAGACATGGGTGAAATTTTAGGTTTGACTCTGCCCACCTGGTACAAAGTATGTAATCCCTGTAAGTTTCAGTTTCCTCATTTGCGGAAGACAAATTGTAGAAGTAGCCACCCCACAGGGTTGAGGTGGTGGTAATCACATGAGCTAATGCACTTACTTGTCAGCTGTAATGTATGTAACTAAGTCAGCAATGGACAGAGAAAACCTTCCACAATTGTTAGCTACTAGCTGAGTCCATTCAGGCTGCTCTGACAAACTACCACAGGCCGGATGACTTGTGAAGAACCTAAGTATATTTCACACCATTTTGGACACTGGGAAGTCCAAGATCAAGCTACTGACATGGTCACTTTCTGGTGAGCAAACCTCATGGCTCATTACTTGCAGCCTTCTCCCTGTGTCCTCACACAGTGGAAGGGCTAGGGAGCTTGGTGGGGTTTCCTTTATAAGGGTACTAGCCCCAATCATGGAGCCTCTTCCCTATGACACAGTCATCTCCTGAAGCCCCATCTTCTAACATCACCACCTTGGAGATGTAGGGGGACACAAACACCTAGATCATAGAAGCTGCCATCACAGATGCTCTTGCTGTTAGGAAGAAAGTGCAGCTTAACTCTCACATGAGCTTCTCTGTCAAAGAGACTAACATCCACATTAGAATCAGTGAGACATATGCTGAGAGTTAATGTCATTGCAACTCTTTGGATGACAGGCTAAGAATCAAAACCACTTTCCCAAAAGGTTGGACTCAGTCAGCACTGAGGTAAATCTTTCCACACAGGTATAAACTTGTCCAAAGCTCATAGATTGAGGCTGAGATAGATAAGTTGTCAAATCATAACACGTGAAAAGAGTATCATAAATTAATAGATAATGTGCTCAGTGTGTGTGGGTAAATAGCACAGAGGAGAAGCCCAGAGATGAAATCAGTCAAATTACCTAGAACATAAAGCCCAATGTTCATGGTAAGTGAGATCTTTGAACTACAATACCTTGGGCTGAACAGACAGTGAAGTACAGAAGAGGATCAAGGTAGAGATGATATGTAACAAGGATTCCATATTGATTCTCTTGTTCTGAAAGGAAAATGTTTTTGCTGTAATTACAATTGCACCTGTCTTATGCATGCCCAGATACAGAGAACTTGCTCTCGTGTTTGGAAGTGGTTGGGATCAGTTCAAAATAGGAATTTGAACTGTATGAAAAGTGAATGACCTCTTTGCATTTCGTTGATATGTTCATCATAGAAAGTTCTGGAAGGAGCTGAAGGTCACTTGAGATTGTAGAATAAATGGCCTTCAGGACTTTCCAGAACTTTCTGTGCATCAGAAGAACCTTGACATGACCTGAGAATCCCCTTCCCATCTAGAAATTCTTTAATTCTAGGTGAGCAGTAGAATATATTTATTGGGGGGCCCTCCCTGGTGGTGCAACGGATTAAAGCACAACACTGTGAAGACACTGTGAAGCTGTTGCAGCCACTGCAGCATGAGTTCAATCCCTGGCCAGGGAGCTGACCCACATGGCATGGCAGATGTCTCCTGACCCGCCCGCTGTTCCCCTCAGCAGTGTACTTCATCCATCTGCCTTTTCTGCCCCCCACTCTATCTCTGATGAATCCTCTCACCGCCCCTGCATCTCATACCCCAGTTCTGTATGTATAAATAACTTTTTTAAAAAATAAAGAAGAATATATTTGTTGGAAGCTGGTTCCATAATAAGGATTTCACTGGGATGTAAACCCTCTTAAAAGAAACTCCCTTTAAAGCTCTAGTATTGATTTGGAAGAAAGCTCCATTTTGTTCTGTCAAAACTATTCCTCAAAGTTTTGGATACAGGTCTCTGTCTTTTAGGAGATTTTGCTCTGAGTAGCTAGAATGAAGGAATCAGGGCAAAATGGATGTGACAAGAAAGGACTTTGATGAAACATAAGGGAATGTGGCCAAGGTCATTGTATTTATGCTCAGAGCAGAGCTTTTTGCAGGTAGTGGAAAGTTTCAATGTATAGTACTGAAAAGTAATAGAAGGCATAAAATGCGAAAGAGGAAGACGTGGTTAAGTTGAAAAATATTTGGGTATCGAAAAAGTCATGATGTACTTGTGTCATGACTTTCCCGACAGCCCAGTAGATTCAGAGCAAAGGCTTTCTGTTCCTGGTCTCAGGTCTGCTGCACCTCTGAGCTTAGATCTGGGCTGAGGATGGCTACTCAGTCTCAGCCGCTCTTTGTAATGTGCACCACTCAGCAAATCTCAGGAAATCAATGCAATTGGTCATTAAGCAAGACTCTCAGGAAAACACTTGGGTGGAGCCTTTGTCTTTAATCATCTACTTAATTCTTTCTCATTCATCAAGTACTCTGGTGAGTACTTGAGAAGACTTGACTTTCCTGCTTGCTGATATGTTACTCTCTCTGTCCCTTTCCCCACTTTTCCTTCTTCTCCAACACTGTCTTGTCTCCCGTCTTCTCTCCCCATCTGCAGTCCTCTCCAATCACCTCTTTCTTCCTCCTTCTCTCTCCCCCCTCCTGGTTCTGAGCATCTATGACAGACAAACCTGTGGCCTGTCTCTTTCTGCAATAGAGAATAATGTTGAGAAAGACAGAAAGAACTGCAATTTTGGTGCAATACTTAAGTGAAAGAAAATTCAGATTATCTGAGCACAAATTTTCCAGAAGAAATTGAGGAAAATTTTCTTGATATCTGATGAACATATAAGCAGATGAATCTCAAGACTCTTTCCAGCAACCTTATGAGCTCATCTGTTACAAGGAACCATCTTAGTTTTGCAGTCATGGGACTCCACAGAAAACTAAAAGGCATTTTACAAAGTTCTCTCTCTCTCTCTCTTTTTTTTTTTTTTTTCTAAAAAGAGACAACAAAGTGTCAGTCACATGCACTGCTGGAATCCATCTAAACATGGAGGAAAGAGAAAGAGACAAGAGAAAACTAGAACTTATTTCTCAGCTTCTAGCCTCATCTCCAAGCACAGCAATCAAGAAGGGAAAACTGGAGAAGCACAGGGGTGACCACAGAAACACTCACCCAAGAGAAATCCTGAATTTTGATATTAAAAAGCTGCTACTAGCTGTGCATTCTCTCCAGGAAGCCACTAAAATCAGGCCATTTATTCCTTATAAATATGATCATTTGACTGGATAAATGAGCAAATTTCTTCCTACATCAGCTCTAGAGACTTTAAGTCTTGTTAAAGGGCCATCAATACCAAAAAAAAAATCAATATCTTTGATCTGAAAATGAAAAATTAAGTCAAAATAAATAAATAATAATTTCCCCATTGTTCCAGGAAAAATAAGATGAGGTAGCTCCTGTTTGAAGGACTTAAGAATATGCTAATTTTTCCTCATACTTTGTTTTTGAAACAAAAGAGCTAGAATATAACTGAAAACCTAGAATTAAAAATAAACTTTCGGGGTCTGTGCATTATAAACAAATGAACATCAGAGCAACTATCAGACTTTCTGTTTTCTTGTGAAATTTTAATGTCATATAGGTACAACTTCATTAATGTTGCATGAAGGAGTAAAAATAACTAAAAGAATCAATTCATCTCTTTCCAAGCATTCATATTTTAAACATTTTGGAATGTCAGTGTTCTTCTAATTCCTTGTTCTGCTGGCTGCTCAGGCCAAGATCCAAGCTGTCTGCAACGTTAAGATTAGTTGGATCATCTTCCCATTTTGCCCACCTCCCTGCCCCAAAGCTGCCATTATGTTGGCAGAATAAGTCTAGTGATCTGAGTGTGTCACGAAGACAATCTAAGACCATTGTACTGAATGCCAGGCATTTGCTGAGAGGAGATTTCAGCTGCTCTCACCTCCACCCCAACCCCAGTAAAAAATGCTAACTGTGTGAGGAATGGATGTCTGTTCATTTGACTGTAGTCATCATTTTCATTTTGCATACATTTATCAAATTGCCATGTCATATCTCAAATACATTCTATTTAAAAAAAAAAAAAGATCAATGTTTTTAACAGATCAGCCAGTTCAGCCTAACATCTGTTTTTCTCCAACACAAAATCCATTATCCATGTGAGGCAAGTGCCTGACTTTATTCATCTCATCCTTGCCCACTTGATGTTCTGAACATATTGTTTTTACATTTCTACTGGAATCTTTGTAAGACATGATGCTACATATGACATGAGTGAGTTCTTGCTCTTACCCAGAAACAGACATGCTTGAACCTCACACAAATAGCATCATAGGACTTAAATATGATACCATAATGTTTACATATGTCATAGGGTTTATATAGGATGTCATAGTCTTCAATATATAATAGAATGAAGGTGCATGATCTCACGTTCACGGAGTGAAAACATCCACATCCACACAGTTGGGTGTGTGATATTTGATAGAAGCCTTTCAAAATAGCAGAATTCACCCTCCTGAAAGTGTTTTCTCCCACTTTACACCACAGATACTCTTGACATCATCTCTCAGGAAAAGAGACTTTTCCTTATTTGCATTTTCCTGTGAAGTATTCAGGAAGAATTTCTTCTGTTTAGTTGAGAGAAAAGCTCTTTCATTTTTTAAAGCAATCACTATTTTTACTAATTTCTCAATGTGAGCAAAATGCCCGACTTGTGCTGTGATGAAGGCAGGGTGTGTGCTGCTTTATAAAACACTCCTCTGCTGGCTAGGCGAGAATATGGACGTCAACTCGGTGCTTACTTACTCCCAGATTCCTTACTCTGAGCTTGACAAACTGATAGAATAAGAATTTAACCAAATCGTCTGTTGTGTCGCTCTTTCAGAGTCCTGGCCTCCTAACACAGGTTCAAGCCTGAGCTGGAGATTCTTTTTATTATTATTATTACTTATTATTACTTTTAAAGGTTTATTTATTTATTCATACAGAACTGGGGTACAGACCAGAGATGCGGAGGGTGAGAGAATTCACCAGGGACTAAGTGGGGAGCAGAACAGGCAGATCGACGAAGTACACTGCTGAGGGGAGCAGCGGGTGGGTCAGGAGAGGTCTGCAGGGCCATGTGGATCTCCTCCGGGGCAGGTGGGAATCGAACTCATGCGGAAGTGGTTTAAGCTTCTTGGTGCTGTTCTTTAACCCGCTGCGCCACCTAGAGATTCTTGTGCATATCATTTGCTGAGGAAGTGTCCTCACATGACAGTCACTTACGGTGGGGAGGCCGAGGAGTGGAGATAGGGGTTCAGCTGGATCCCACAGGGAACTCTGAGGCATGAAATCCCCATGGTGCCACCAGCCCCCCACCTGCCCGGGGCAGACATCTGTCCTCCCTGGCATTCTCAGCACAGGTGGTCTTAGATAGCAGTGCCCTGAGTGGGGCTTTCACAAGCCGCACCCTTGCACAGCTCTCCCCACCTCTGCATTCAGTGACTTCAAGTTGGTCACTTGAAAGTCCCCCCATTGTAGGAGTGTTTACACCACTGACATCTGCAAATGTTACACACTGGGTTGCTTTTTTCCCGGTGACTGGTTGCTAGACACTTATTAGCAATAAGTTCTCAGAGGCCAAGGACAGTCCCCAGGAGGAGGATGAGTTGGGTGCAGCCAACACTCAGGAGAAACCAGGAGACCTGCCTACTGACCCAGAGAAGAGGCTCTTACTGGATCACCAAGTGTCCATTAGATTTGATACTGAAAAGAAAGAGTTGCTTAAAGTTGCTACAGATCTTCATTTTGGAAGTGACTCCAATGACCAGTTTGTCCTCCTGAGGGATCATGCAAACAGAGCTGCCTGAACCCTGTATTCTCCCCTCCCCAAGTTCCTTTCCACTCACTGGGGAGGGGAGGTCCCCTGTCAAGGTGGTCCTGTGGGACTCTGACTTATCCTCATCCTGCTCCCTCTGCTTGCTTGTCTCCTGCCAGCCTGTATTCCTCCAAGCTGCATCTCTGCCAGGTGAGGTTGGCGTCTGGGTACAGCTTTTGCCTCCTTCCTTGGCAGTCACAAAGTACCTCCGCAGCTCTCTTCCAGTGGTAGCTGCCCCTGCTCCAGAACCAGGGGTACCCCGGGCCACTTCACATCCCAGCACCACCACTGCCCCAGCTTCCTGCCAAGCATGCATGCTCCCAACAGCAAGGACATGCTCTCAACATGTCTGGAAGTCCAAAAAGGAAAAGAGAGAAGCTTTTGGACTTTTCCAAGTAACTGATTCTTATTCAACACAGTGCCTTTTAATGGGTATTTCACAGTTTCTGAATCTAAAAGGTAAGATTAAGAGGGAAAAAAATCTGAACAGGAGTGAGGAAATAGCCCTGTGCCAGGCAGTTTTGAGTCCATGCTGTTCAATCAATTCGAAGTATTACCAGCATTTTTCTCAAGAGTGTAATATACGACAACTGCCAAGCTTTCCTTTTGCGATTACAAAAAGGACAGATACTGGAGCGAGCCATATTTCAGCACTGCAGGGATATAAAAAATGAACTGCTAAAAACGGCCCGGGAGGAATGAATAGCAATAAGACATCAATGTCATCTGTATACTGATTTGTGATGAATTTCCAAAAGGCTTAATGGTATGATGCTATGATATATAGGAGCTTCCTGAAAGTTAATAACTGTAACTTACCCACTTGGAAGAATGTAATGGGGAAAAGTAAGTGATCACAGATAATATATAAATAAGTAACTTCACTAATAGAGTCAAACGGTTCTGTGTGTTCCATATTGCTACCCTCTAGGATTTGAAAATATAAAATTCAAAGGATGGAGAAGACACAAGAAGGTCAAATGTTACACAAACTCCCATAATTCCTCTTTTGGTACGATCTTTAATTTGCCCTTTTGTAGACCGGGACCCATAGAGCCTCAGGGAAGAGTGTACATACTGATCATCTTTCAGAGGTGAATGAACAACAGCCAGAGTCCCCTAACACGGATTCAAGGGGGAGCAACAAAATCTGTTTGGATGAGTGCATTGTCCTTGCCAGTTTCCATGAGGTCTGGCATTTCCTCCATGAGCGGTGTGCTTAAAGCAGCCACACATACGAAGCATACAGTCTTGAATAAAAAAGGACCCTTTCAACCTGGGGCCTAGGCTCTTTTGGTCCACGAAATTTTATGGCCGTGCCTCACAGCTTCTGGTTAGCAGCAAAGAACATGACGCAAAGAAAACCTCCATGAATGTTTATTGAATGACATGATACAGTGATGAGTTAAAAAAAAAAAATAGTTTCTCCAGGTACTACAAACACAAGTACATGGGAAAGAAGAACTAAGCATATTGAGTATCTACAACATCCATTTTATCTTGGTTAAGTCCCCAGACAACTCAAGATGGTCAGTTTTACAGACCAGGAAACTGAAATGTACAGTTGTTAAATAATTCACCTGGCGTTATAGGGATGACAAGAACAAAAGCTGAGTTTCAACTTTTGGTTGCTGGATTCCAACACAGGCCTTTTTCCCAGAAGGCTGCTGTACAACTGAAGATGAGAGAAATAGTTTCCATTTCTGTTGGGCTTAGCAGGAGCGCACATGGGATTGGAAGAGTCCTCACCTTGCTGTCATCTGCAAGAGTGAAAGCCGTGCCTTGCACCAGGCCCTTAGCACGTTCAGCCTGATTGTTTAGCCCTAGCATCATAGCACTTTCTTCTTCGAGATGATGCTATAGGTCTTATTTGCATTCCCACTGCCACTCATCCCTGGCAAGATGGCAAAGCACATACTGTCGTTCTGAATGGGTGATTTTCCTACATCCTTCATCCAAAAAGTGCCACATAAAATGCCAACATAGTTACTGTCATCACTGCGCCAGATGTGCCAGCTGTGCAGTTGGGGAAGACACAGTGTTCATTTCTAGGGCACTTAAGTGGGAGCTCTCTGCCCACAGCGAGAGTGACAGGGCTTTCCTTGTCTCCTCTGTTTTTCTCTCTCTCTCTTCCAATTTGTGATGAGGACACACCTCGGTGTTTCTGAATCTGAGAAATTTCCCCAAGTACACTGTACCATGGAAAGTCTCCTAGGTCACTCCTGAGACCCACCTGGTACTGCTTCTACTGGACCCAAGATCTATAAGGCTCAGAGCAGAAGAGCAGACCAAGAACATTTAAAGCCAGGTGTCTCGAGGGACTGGCTGGCACAAGTGGCCTGTCCCTGCTAGCTGCAGGCAGTTCCCCTTCCCCCGTGACCCAGTGTGCATAACTGAGCAGGCGCGAGAAGACACATGCCTGCCAGTCACTGTTCAGCTGTCCTTGATTCTCTGTAGAGAATGAGGATGTTAATGGATGGAAATTTTAGGTTTGTTCTTCTCCCCATCCAGTGTTAAGAGTGATAGGAATTCAAAAGTGACCGTCAGTTCTAAAGTCACACCAGCAAGAGGACAATCAAATGAAAAGCTTGCGATTGGCAAGGTATTCAGCTCAGTGTGCCCACTCAAACCCGTTGCCAGGCTCCTCCTTCCATAGTTCTTCATGACACGAGACCCTGAGAAGGTGATGGCTATAGTGATGAGGACACTCCTGCCTCTCCCACCCACCAGGACAATCACTGTGCTCGAGAGCACTGCTGAGATGGCCTCACACTGGTATTTCTCACAGGAAGTAAAGACCATTTCCCCAAATGTAAAAGGTCTGAACTTGAAGAGAGGTCAGCCTTCTTTTGAGTTTCCCAGAAGGTAACATGGCATTCCCAGTATCCTTAGAACACCACACAAAGTGTTTCAAAAAAGATCCTGGGGCCATGCCAGGAAGCCAGGTGGGAACCAACACTCCCCATCACTTGCGAAAAGGCTCCTCACTCTGGTGTATGTCTGGAGAGGTGCTTCTGCATCCCTGGATTTCACCTAGTCTCCCATTCCCTTAACTACCAACAATGGGTATATTTCCTCTCCCAGCTTTCCTTGAGATTCTCCCCCTCAGTTCCAAAGTCCCTTCACTGCTTCCTAAAGGAGCCCTGAAACCTTCATTCAAATAGACACTTAGAGGCTGGCATCAGTAGTGTGGTGACTCTGGGGGATGTGCAAATTCAGCTTGTCCTTCATTCCCGTGACAGAGGCACAGGGAATTCCTCCCTGCCATGTTGCCAACAGGGAGGAATCCTTTATAAGTGAACGTTCTCCTTTCTGGCATTCATCTCCCACCTGAGTCCGCTACCCTAAGACCATGCTCCAGGGTTGAGCTTTCCCTCCTCTAACTGATGGATACTCATTTGTGGCACAGACTGGTAAGCCACTGAGTCCTGTGGATTCTTTTAATGCTATTAACATGAAGGTGACATTATTTTATGTACTTAGGGTTTTAGAAGGATATTTTATCCTTTTGTTATCAAGCCTGTTCAAAAGATAAAATATACATTATACGGCATGGAGTATATGGAAGTTCAGTAAAATATGATAATGTTGCTTCACACGCTGTTCTCTTGGGTAAGATATCAGGAAAATGTTTTCCTCTGACAGCCTCTTATAATGGATGAAAATATTCTGCTCATTGCACCCACAGAGCAAGGTTTGAGGCATATTATTGGAGTCAGGTAATCTGCCTCTGAAATACTGGTATTTGAAAAGCAAATTTAAGGCTTAGAACGTTTTTGCTTTATGATCGTTGACACTGATGTTAGTAAACTCTTTCTCTGGTTATGAAGAAGAGAAATGGCAGGCAGGGTTGGTTTTTTTTTTTTTTTTTTTCCAGTTGCCATTTGCTTTTTAGTGACTGCATCATATGAAGCACAGTAAATAAACCACGAAGGTGCAGGATACACACATGGACGCCAAAGGCCCTTAGGCAGGTAGCTTTATCTCCCTGAGCCTACTTCCTGATCTATGAAGTGCAGTTAATATTAAAGAACTGTGGAAGGATCACAGTTTATTGGAATGTTCCCATTTTTGTGCCAAGGACATAGTTTTTCCATGATTTAATTTCAGTTTAACAGAGAAATAGCAGGCCCTGAAAATTATTGTCAATAAAGGCTACCAACGTAGTAACATGTCTGTGATTAGTAGTCAGTGTTATTTATAGCAATAGTGTGACAATATATTTACTCTAAAAATAAGGTGAAAGTAGCTAAGGATAATATAGTGAAAGATATGGTAGACCACATACGGTCTGTTTTATAAAATAGAAAAATGTATCGTTTTCCTTCTGCCCTCCTAGGTTTTCCAGCTGGGGTCCTTAAATTAGACTGACAAAAGACAGATTAACAGGAGAAAAAGAAACATGCCCATCCATTGCACCTGTTAGCATAGGAGTGAAGCAGCAACAGCTTACCATTCCTGTTCTTTATTTACTTTCTAGATCTAACAAAACTTGTTTTCTTATTTCCCAAGGGAATAGAGTATTGCTAGGAAAGTAACACTGGAATTGCTGACCACCAGGTGATGGCAAAAGCAAGCTGGTATCAGCCAAAACCTCCAGACACTCGTGTTACAAGACAGACATGTTTGTCAGTTCTTGCCCACTGCCCCTTCTACTGCCTTGTAACTCCAGATAAATACCCCTGCCCTCTGCCAAAGAGCAGGATGGTGGTCTTTCAGACACAGGTCTGTTGCTTGCCTTAATTTGTCGACAAATTAAACTACTTTCCTTCTCTTCACACTCTGTTTCCTTTTATTGGCCAAGGGAACTGAAACCAGCATTCTGGTAACAGGATTCACAGTAACTCAATGGTGGGTAGAATTCAGGGTCTAGACAACAAGCACAATAGTGGAAAGGAAACAAGAGAAAGATCAGTTATAGAAAAGCAAATGATGTTTTGGAGAGACAAATGTGTCCTTAGGAAAAATAGTTTGTGCCATAGTCTTTCTGCAGATGGTGATATCCCAGAAGAGAAGAACAGAGTTGCTCCAGAGGAAAAGTTTAATGACAGCGAGTTCTTTAAGGAGGCTCTACATAGGAGCAGGTGTTTCCGGAATGCAAATATATTAAATCAAAATACGCACCTGTTAACCATGCCTACTGGTTTGCCTTGGACAGGCCATTGTGCCTGTGGGTGTATATTATTTGGCTCACAGTAAGTGCCCAATAAAAAGGCACTGAAATTGTTGGCAAACTTGATGAATGATTATTATGTTTAATTTGCAGGAGGGTGACCAGAGAAAGTTAAATAAGAATATTCAGAAATGTGGAGGCCATCACAATTCCTACTCCCATAAAAGGACAAGCAGATAATTTAGAATTTTACTGGAACAAAGTGAATCTTATCAAATAATTAGTCTTTAACAGTAGGCAAGTCACCAGACTCCATTTGGTAGATCATTGTCCGTTTGGCCTAGTCTTTTGAGCGTCTCCTGGATTGTACTTTTGCTTTATTCCAGCCAGCAGTTTCACCTGGGCCAAATAGACACAGGGCCTGTTGCAAAACACAAGGGCCCACATCACCTGTTAACTGGTAATGCCGAACAGAGAACAAAAGATAACTCCTCTGCTATTTGCCAACTCCCAGCCTGTTATTTTTTTAAGATCTATTTATTTGTGCATACGAAGAGCTGCGGTACAGACCCGAGGTGCGGGGAGTGAGAAGATCCACCAGAGGCAGAGCAGGGACCAGAACAGGCAGATGTACTGATATACATTGCTGAGGGGAGCAGCAGGCGAGATAGGAGAGGTCTGCTGCGCCATGTGGGTCAGCTCGAACTGGTGCTGAAGTGGCTGCAGATAGATTCACAATGCTTTGCTTTAACCCATTGCACCACCAGAGAGGGCCCTGCTCCCAACTTTTTACAATATTTTCCTGTGCTGGTGACTCAGTTCATATGCCACAAAGCGCCAGGCAGTTCTGTTGGAAACTCCTATTGGAATACTCAGAAAAGTGAGCGATTCACTCGTTAAGTCTAGATGTGGAAGTAAGACTCCTGCTCAAACTCTTCAGTCTCCATTCAACTTTGAGAGGTGGTCAAGGCAGGATTAGTAAACTGTTGTCTCAATAATCCTGTTTAACAAATAACCACAAATCTCAGTGGTATTAAGACATAAATTTGTATTTTATGTGCACGGGTATTGTGGTCTACTGGAACAAGTCTGATTCAAGCTTCAAGTTAAGGTCAAGTGTTTTTTTTATGGCCCTGTTTGAAAGGACAGCAACTTCCTAGAGTTTGTTTTTAGGGATGAGATGGAAAGCTCCCAGAACTCAAATAGAAGATTTCATTGCCAGGTGAGCTCTAGGTTCATAACTGGTCCACTGTCACTTCCACCCGTATACCACAGGCCAAGTTGGATGCCATCTATGGATTCCAACAGTTTCTCTCCACTACCCAGCTCTCTCTTTCTTGAGAAAACTTCACATAAAACATTCTAAAGCTAAAAAAAAGTGGTAAATTGCAATGTGGCAACGTATAACTGAAATGTCTCCCCCACCCCCAGTGCCAAGCACCTGTAAAATTCGTTTTTCTGTACAAAATGAGCCATTTGAGGGAAGGTATTTACCCTTTAAATCACTGCTGGCATTTTGTAAAGGACACTGTGTCATTGGGTCTTCCTGAAAGATGTCCTAGGTAAGAAATGTCTTTTGCACTAAGTGCCAGGATAAAACATACTTCCCATGCACTATTAATGTGCCTTCCTCTCTGTGAAAATTGTGTAACTTCTGTCCATTTCCTTTTGACCTCTGAAGTCAAATTTTCACCTGTAATAAAATTAGTGGGACTTTGTAACCTACTGGATTGCTCTCTAGACCCTGCCATTCTGTTCTAACTTATCTTTAACCTGCTTTGACTTTCTATATATAATTTTCATACATTTTTTTCTGTTATCCCTATCAAGTGTTTTGTGGAATGAGGTAAGTTAGAAATAAAAACAAAGCAAATAACTAAATAAAGCTGTGCACTGTCAGGGGTATCTAATTAAAAAGAGGAAAATCAACCAGGCTGTTTCTGTGCTCTCTAGTTTTATAAATCACCATTGGTAGAATGGTATTTAGCTTATAATCAAGTTAAACCCAATGTTTGGAGATTATGTTTTCTAAGAGCGCTGAAAGGCAGGATCAGAGGAATTCAGTGCTTTTCTCTCAGGCTTTCCCCAGACGCCATCCCCTCTCTGAGCCCTCCTCTTAGAGCCCTCTGGCCCAAAGATGCAAAAAGACATGAACTTCCCCTTCTGTGGCAGTTCCTGCCACTCTGCTTCTGATTGCTGAGTCTTATTTTAGGTCACCAAGACTTGAAAAGATAATAGTCCTCTGAGTTCTAAGGAGCACAGAGATTAGGCAAAGCCATTTTATTACAGATCTGTGACTTCAAAGATTGACAAGGAAAATACTCCCAGTTGCAGAAAACATAAACATTTTAAAGGTCCAGTGCAGTGACAATAGAAGAGGGACTCTGTCCAGGTGAGGGGTACTTTCTCCAGTTTTGTAATGCCTGAAATTAGGATCCGTGAAAACACTGCAGAAGAGAGAATTCTGCAAATCTCATATGTACAGAATGGTCTCCTAAGAGCAGTGAATGCTTTTTCCGAAAACCAGATTATATGTGTTGGAGACTCCAATTGGGTACTAAAGAAGAAGTTATCAAAGAACGTCTGTAGAAGGTCCCCTAACATGGGCTCTTTGCCCTTTGCATGGAAGACTGGAAATTCAGCTTCTCCAGGAAAACAGACTCTGGGATGGACATTTGTGTGAAGAGAGATTATTGAAGAGCAATGTTGCTATTATAAAAGGGGTCACTTTTCATTTCTAATATTTTTCCATGTTTCTGTAGTATCTCAAAATAACTCCACAGAGCACAGAACTCAGTTTCCTCTTTCAAATTTGTAGTGTTTGGCTGTCCCCTGCCGTGTGTGGCTTTCATTCCTTGAAATCAAGCAGGAAAGCTCTATAAGCTCTATGCTAGCTCTGTGGTACAGAGCGATGAATTCTGCAGGTCTGACCTCTGGTTGCAGACACGCCTGAGTCCTCTTCTTGCCATGTTGCAAAAACAGAGATGGCATCAGTGTTGCTCTAAATGAGTTTTTACCAAAATAATAATAATAATGAACAACTATATACCAGAGACATTTATAAGGGTGGAGTGGAGAATGGGGTCAAAAATGTGGGGGGGGGGTGGAGCGTGGAGTGCACAAGATTATGGTGATGGCTTACAGGTGAGTTGGTGATGGGAAGCCCATGGGGGTTACAACGAGATGGGAAAAGGCACAAAACAAACTATAAGAGTTAAAAAAATGAGTTTTTATCTGTAACAGAGGATAGGAAAGAGCCATCTCATTGACTGTTCCCCCTCTGTCTCACTTGTAAGAAATGACTGTCCATTCATATGTACCGTGGGAAGAGAGTTGGGCTGTTTTGAAACCCTCTGCAGCTTGTATGCACTTTCACCTGAGTTACAGTGCTCCTTGAAATTGAAAGGCTGCCATAAGTCTGAATTTTGCAGAGCACCAGAGAAAATCGTGTCAAGAGATTGGTTGTGAAAGTTAAGGGCAGTGAAAGGAGCCTACTTTTTTAACATCCTTGCATTGCTAGCAGGTTAGTACAATCAGACTTTGCTTCTCTGCACTTGAACAGAAGACATAGCTCATAGCTTTCCAGGTGAGTTGGTGAAGTAGGGTACAGAACATGTCGCTGGACTGTGAGCTGAGATGTTGCAGTTTTTAATGTAGCGGAGGTGACAGAAGTGGTTTCGAAGAAACATCCTCATTCCTTTAACAGGATCAGCTTTTTGTTTAGTAACTGAATATGTATTTCCGCAATTGTCAGGCATGAAGGTGGTCAGTACTCACAACTATTCCTATTGGCTGCCTCCCATTTTTACTTTGGTGTAGAGCTAGCTAATGCCAAAATGTCTAAAGTAGAAGTTCAAAATGCAGAGATATGGAGTTGAATGGTCTCAGGGGGAAACTCAGCTTCCTAACAAAATCTAATCTAGCAGCCAGGAGCTGTCAACATGATAAATATTCTGGTCTGTAATATCGGTTTACATACGAGGGCAGAAGAAAGGGAGAAATTATTCACACACTCAAAATTTGTTAAAATGATGTAGTTTGACTTCTAGTGACAGAGGCCCAAGGAAATTCAAAGTTAAGATGGAAATCTCAGGCTGAGCTGGATTCTGCACTCTCCAGGGGCTTTCTGATGTGTCAGTGCCACCAAAGTAATTACACTGCCATGCATGAGCTGTCCCAGGTTCACCATTTGTGGGAATGAGTTCTTTCAATTAATCCCCATGCCTCAGCTAACTGCGGGTTTCATCTGGTGCTGGCTGCATGCAGAAGCAAGGGCAGAGTTTCAAATGGAACTGGATCTCAAAGTTGTAAGTTGGATAGGTCTTCATGGTTGTGTTTGTAGGGCAGAGAGCCCAAGCTGTGATGTCTTCAGAACTGGGTCTGAGACCAGCTTTTTTATTCATTCATTCATTCATTCATTCATTCATTCATTCATTCACCAAGTACTTCCTGAACACCCCCTATGAACCAAGCACCATTCTAGGAACCAACAGATAAGGTCCCTGCACTGGGGCAGTTACATTTTAATGGAATTTAGTTTCTCCAGGAAAACAGACTCTAAAATGGAACTTTGTGTGAAGAGAGATTATTAAAGAAGGCTATCAAGCTTGACCCCTAAAGAGGAAAGAAAGGGAGAAGGGAATAAAAACTGGACAAAGGAGGCAGTGTTTTGTGATACGATCTCAACAAAAGCACAGCTAAGCTGATGACCGTTCAGAATGGCTCCCCTGTTGGGGTGAGGGAGATTGGGAATTCTTATTTCAACTTACTGAGTTTGAGGTGTCATTTTAAACATGCAATGAGGACTTTAAGTAGGAATTAGGTACCTATGTCTAGAGTCCATGAGAGAGCATGGGGCTGGAAGATGTGGGAGGGGGAGTCTCAGCAGATGAAAGGTATTTAAAGCCATAGACCCAGGTTAGACTCTCTAGGGAGTAAATGTAGATAAAAGGGTTGGTGAGGAAGTCCTGTGGCCCTCCAACATTTAGAGATTAAGAAGTAAAGGCACAAGCAATGGAGACTGAATTTGGGCTTGTGGTGAGAAAGGAGGGACTCCATAGACTGTGGTATTACAGAAGGCAAATAAAGAAAAATAAATAATCTAATTCCCTGAGGAAGAAATTAAAGGATTATTAGATTTAACACGACAAAAGTCATTGATAACCACAATATCAGTGGCATAGTCAAGATAAACATGCTTAGAAAGGGATGAGAAAAGTAAGATGGTGAAAAAAGTGAGTATAGGAAATTTGCCATAAAGGTGGCCAGAAATGGAGGTGGGGTAGCTAGAGATGATGGAGCTCAAAATAAGATTTTTTTTCCAGAAGGGAATACTAACTAGGACATATTTATTTGCTGATTGACACCATCCAATTCACTGGTAACATTAAGGAAAAACAAGTGACCTATAAATGCCAAGTCCTCAAGGCAAGAGCAGATGGAATCTTGTCAGAAAAGGGAGGTGCTAGATGTTGGCAGTGAAGGTTCAGCTCACCCTCATAGCTGGAGAGATGAGAGCAGGGTTACCGATGATGCTGGGGAAATCGGCCGGATTATGGGAAGGTGAAGTAGTTCTGTGTCTGATTGCTTTATGTTCTCAAATAAGAATCAAGGTTTTTAACTGAGCCACAGCACTGGAAATGTGAGAAGGTAGGGAAAATATATCAAAGAGGCATCCCTGCATGTGGTTTGTGGGCTAACTAGAGAATGTACTAGAGTTGGTACAAAGTTCTGAAGTTGTACTTGAGAGTTGTGGTTACAAATGAAAATATAGTTGTATGTTTTTATTCACATTCATTCCATAGTTTGAAGGCAGGACCCAGGGAGGCAGAGCGCTACTTCCAGCAACTACAGGGAGTGACAGTTGAGCTTGATAAAAGGAGAGAGGAGCAGAGGAATCAGGTTGTAGAGAACGGATGGATTGATTGATGGTGATGATCAACCACGGTGCTAAGCTGGGAAGAAAGGAAAAGAGGGAAGCATAGACATCTACTTAGTAGCCCTGTGACCATTTAATCCCCTTTGCCAAAAGGCAAAAGGAATCTGCCCAACTTAACCAGTGGTCTTGGAGAGTTTACACTGTGCCCTGTGCCTTGAATTCTGTCCCCAGTTACTACAATAAACTTGTGAGGTTGGGCGGAACTAATTTCAACTGAGATCCAATGCAAACTATTTGCCCAGACACATCTTTTGTTGAAAAAAAAAAAAATTCTTGTTAGTTCGTATAAGAACTAGGGTACAGACAGTGAGAGGATTCAGAGACAGAGTTGGGGGCAAAACAGGCAGATCCACTGAAATACACTGCTGAGGGGAGCAGCTTGCAGCTTCAGGAGAGGTCTGCCGCACCATGTGTGCCTCCTTCCCAGCCTGGATCGAACTTGCGCTGCAGTGGGTGTGAATAGCTCCACAGTCCCAGGCTTTAACTCGCTGCACCAGCAGAGAAGGTCGCTGCCCAGACACTTCTACCTCCACATCTAAGTCCCATTTTCTACTCCTGTGATAGTCTTAGTGCCATAGGGGGAAGTCACCTGCAACTTTCGGGGAACTGATGGAGCACCCTTTTGATTTCCAATCTTAGGCTAAATCTTCAACCACTTACCTGCCTTGTAAAGAGACTATAGAGAACTCATTTGTTGCACCTTTGTTTGATTGTGGAAATTCTTGTAAGTCTCGTAATTAGCTGTCATGAAGGACAATAGAGCAAACAAAACCAGATTTCATAGAAGATAGGGAATATGAAAATATTACTTTGTAATACTTTTAAATCCCTTTGAAATAAAATGAGTAAACTGTAGTTTAGAGGGATTAAGTAATTTGTCTGAGCACATTCAGCAAAAAATAGTAGGACCAGGACCTGAAATCAGCTCTGAAAAATAACAAACTCAAAGCCCATGTGGTTTGTATTATATACATTGGCCTTGAGAAGTGAAGGAGCCTAGGTTATAGGCTTCTTCATCAAGCCTGAGAGTAGTAGAGACAGAAAGGGATTGGAGATGGGTTGGAGGAGAGTTTGATGCTCGCAGGGCAGACAGGCAGCAATTAAGGGAACAGGTAGAACTTGCCCCACATGTATACTAGAGAATTCCAAATGTTTATCTTTCCTGGGAGATTTTTCATGCTTTTCCTCACTTTGAAAGTCTATCTCATTTATGTCTATCCCCTGATTAAATTCTAGGAAATATAGAAGAAGCAGTGGGCATCCCCGAAGGACAGAGAATAGATGAATCCAAGAGAATTCCTGCGCTGCAATGGATAGTTGACTGTACTCAGCTCCAAAGCTGTTAGGGCTGCGGCTAAGATGTAAGAGCTGAATTATAGTTAAAAAGGGAGAGATGTGGAACATTTGAACAGATGAACCAGAATGATCTCCTCTGGTTTCTTATCAGTAAGCATCCTCATTCCTCACATCAAAGGAGAAAGCAGAGGAAACAGCACTAGCAAGTCAATATGACCTTCTAAGTTTGTAATAAAAGAAGGTGGGTAGGTAGATATAGGTGGGTGTGTAGTGGATGGATGGATGGATGGAGAATGAAGATATAGTTATATAACCATAGTTCATAGACAACGAAAGTCTCACTTTGCCTGAAACTTCCCTAGTTGTAGCACTAAAATTCCTGCATCCCCTAAAATATCTCAGTCCCAGGCCTACCAGAATGATTGGTCACCCTATAATGCATGCCAGCCACAAAGCTGTACTTCTTTTTATATATATATATATATATATATATAAAGGTTTATTTATTTATGCCTGCAGAGCTGGGGTACAGGACAAAGATGTGGGAGGGTGAGAGGATTCACCAGAGACAGAGTGGGGAGCAGAACAGGCTGACTGACAATGAAGTGCACTGCTGAGGGGAGCAGCAGGCAGGTCAGGAGAGGTCTGCCGTGCCATGTGGATGACCTCTAGGCGGGGGTCGAACTCATGCTGAAGTGGCTTTAGCTTCTTAGTGCTGTGCTTACCCCACTGTGCCACCAGGGAGGGCCAAAAGCTGTACTTCTTTAAAAGATGCCAACCCCTGATCCACCATAAGTGCACACACACATGGGTCATGGATTCCCCATTTTCATGTAGTAGATACATGAAAATGCATACAAGAAACCTAGAAATTTTCTCCCACTTCCACTTATCCAAAAAAAAGTAATATAAAATAGCTTATTGCATGATTCTCTCTTTTGTGTTTTAAGAATTACCTTCCTGCCAAAATATTTTGAACTCTTTTTTTTTTCTTTTTGCTCTAGAAAATGTAACTTCCAACATCATCCAGATGAGGGTACAAGTGTTGACTAATTAAGTTTTGACACATTACCATATTCCGTGAGGTGGCTCCAGCATGTTTCATGTAGGACGGGGAAAAATTAGAAAGTGGATAATCAGGTTTTCATTTCTCCTAACATAGACATCCCAGTGCCATCTGTTACCCTCCACAGAGGATGTTCAGGTTAGGAGCTAATGCCTGACGATGAATAATGTGGGTATGATTGCAGTTTTCTCTCTAGGAGATGTGCCTGGCTTGTTGGGAAGAGGCAATCTGATTTTATATTTCATCTATAAAGCAAGGACAAGAGGATAAACATATGCATTGGTGAGGGTAGAGGGGAGTGAAGCTGTGGTGTGATAAGAAATAGTATCAAATTACTATTATAAAAATGTACAAGCATTATTGAGTAAGCTACTTCCAATCAGCACCAAAAACTATCCTAGGAAGTCTAGGCCTGGGAGGGAGCACAGAATTTCTCAGTTTTTGAGTAGAAGTCATAGAGAAACTCTCCCTTGAATCAAAATATAGGTGAGATACTTTTTTATAGCACTAATTAACTATCCTTTGCTGTATGTATCACCTTCCTGCTTTAAGTTAGGTCTGTATAATCATTTACTTAATTCTGCCCTCCTTAGTAAAGAATAATCCTTGAGGATAAGCATCATATATTCTTTACTATGAAACCCAGAAGCTAACACAAAATGTGGCCACAAGAAAGCACTCAGATTCTTTGTTGAATGAATGATCAAGTGAATGCATGAGCTATAGCTGGCTTCCAAAGAGCCCAGCACGTCATTCTGTTTTTTTTTGACATTCCTTATCCCACTGTATCGTTGTCCTATTGGAAACATCCTCTTCCTCAGATAGGCCGCCCATCACTGAGTCTGAAGGACCTTCACAGTGCTTGCCACGCAGTAACTCAGTCATGCATGAATGGCTGGATATAGAGTGAATGCTCTGGTACTTCTTTGATTTTGCTGAGATTTGTAATATACTGAATTTATAGCCAGCATTACACAGAACCCCATCCATCAATATTTTAGATCCTAGATAGACTGATAAGCTTGTTTCTCTTACCAAGAATGATCAAGAATGTGCTGGATAGCTGTTGGCTGTGAAGAAAGTGCTGCATTAAAAATCAACATCAGTTTCCATGCTCAGATTTTTACTAGCTCAGGCTATGGTCTTGGTGGGTAGCACTTTTCATGGTCCCTCGTTTTCTGAAAAAGGACATTAATAACAGTATCAATAGGTATCCTCATCTCTTGGGTTTTGTGAGGAAGAAGTGAAAAAAGATCAAAGTAACATTACTGAGAAAAGTGTGAATCACCCTAGATAGCAGCGGTGAATTATTTCCCTATGTTAGGATTCCCAGGGCATCTTTCCATTTCTGACGAGTCTAGAAGTGTAGACAGACCACTTTCAGTGACTTCTGCAGTCGGCTTCCACGGAAGAAAAGCAGGAAGTACCTTTTGAAGATGAAGAACAAACTCTATCTTAGGTTTCCCAAGGCCCTCCAGAGGCCTTTTGAGAACAAATATTACCTAACTCATCAGTTCCAGAAGAGAAATTCCATATTGAATATTAATTTTAGACAAAATTTCTTGTGTTTTCCCACTATAGAAATAAAAATGGTTTAGAAAAAATAATAAGGAAAAAAAAAAGGAAGAGAGATGTACACTGGGTACCACTTTCAAGAACCAGTGCCAAGACTGCTTAAAGCCCTTCAGAAGTTTTCCATAGTGTTTAGGACAAAGAGCAAATTTAGAGGGAAGAAAATAAAATGGTCTATGTAGTGGACTATGACTGAGTGGCTGGATGGTGGGTGCACTATGCTGGGAAGATCTGATGGGGTATCCCAGTATTACCTCTGATGGGTGGATGGGTGGCAGAGTCCCCGACCATGCCCATATTACCACCATTCTTGTGTGGCACTGCACTGGTGATTTTAGCTTCACTAGTGTGATCGTTAAAATGACACCTGACTTCCCTCCTTTACTGTGAAGGTTCACATAATTTTACCCAACACACTACTTAGCAATGGCAACTAAATATACATACATACATATATATATATATATATATATATATATATATATATAGAATATGTTAACATCACTTAAAGCTCAACTTCAGCCTGAAAGGTTACTTTTCACCCATTGGTTCTAAGCAAGAGCAGCCAAAGTAAATATTGTTAACCAGAGCCCCGAGTTCTTCAGTTTCTGAATTCTTTGTTTTTCATTGTGATAACAACCACAATTTCGTTTTCTGTGATTTTGTGTGCTAGTGAGGAAGAATGGAAAGAGAATGGACTAGATACAGAGACCATGGTTTAAAATTCAGTTCTGCCACTTAATAGCTCTGTGCCCTTGGGGGAATGTCTGGACTTCCCAGTTTCGTCATCTGTAACTTAAAGGACATCTGTGAGGATTAAATAACACTAATAAAGCATTTAGCAAAATGCCTGGAAAATAAGTATTCATTACCGGCTAGCAATTATTTTTCTGATTAGCATTGCCATTATTACTCCAGAATTGCTATCACTACTACTTCTATTGTTGTTATTCTGGGTCTAGAAATCTGTGATCTGATCCCCTTGTTTTTCCAAGAGACATTAACAACTATGAAAGTATAAGCTTTTATTAGACAACAGCCACAAATTGCATTCACATTTCTTTAATGTCTACTGCCTACAGATGACTTAATCAGTAGGATTTTTTTTTTCCATGCAAAGATGACAACACTATGCCCATTCCTATAGATCCAAGAGTTCAGAACTGTCTGGAGGTGTGGGGGGGGGGCTGGAAATCTAAGCAATAACCTTTGTAATATTCTTACTTTCCTAGATTTAGAAATGCTCACACATCAGTGTCATCCACTGTGGTGGTGGGAGCAGAGAGGGCTGTTTTTAGTGTCTAGCAGGTGACAGAGGTGGGGAAACAGTATTTACTGATTCAGGTGATAATTGCTCACAGTTTACTCACCATTATTATTGAATTAGTATTGAAAAGGTAATTTCATGCTTCATGAAGTAGCAAATTTGATTCATATGCTAGGAAGGCAAAGGAACAAATGTGACATTGATGATAATAATCGCATCCCACCCTAAAGTAAGCAGGGTAAACATTTCACATCACTTCGACATGAGACATGCTCTCCCGCCCCACCTTCTACCTGTCTAGAGAAGATGTCATGAGACAACAGAAGTTCCCTTTATTGAAATGTCTTCTGACTTTTTTCTAAGTAATAAATGATTGCATTTTGTTGAACTTGGGAACAAATTTGTCACTTGCTAACATAAACAAATTAGCCATATATATATATATGTATGTGTATATGTATATGTATATGTATATGTATATGTATATGTATATACACATACATACATATACAAATAAGCTAAAGCTGTTCTCTGCATCTCCAAGTTACCTTCATATTCTTTATCCAGTTCTGGTCATGGCTTTAAGATCATCAGTCCTTGAGGAAGCGTTCTGTGGGGACACAGGCTTGCTCCATCTCAAGTCCCCCATCCACCCCACCATTAATTCCTTTATTGTTTACTTTGTACAAGTGGATATTCATTGTGGTTTTCAATGATGCTGCTACTATAGATACTTCTGTCTGTAGATCTTAACTCAGACTCACTAATATCTTCTCAGTGGAGGACTTTGCCCCTTTTGGGACTTCATCCTATGAATGACTATTCAGTTTAAAAAGCAGTTTGACACATTTATCATATTTATTGCAGAAAGGTTTTTGATACCATTTGTGCCAATGCTTTATATGAAGTCCCCAGAGAAATTTCTGTCTGACCAAAGTGCCTGGGAAAATGGTATCTCGTGCATTTGTTTTGTGTGATTGTCAGCTTCTGTGAGTCTTTTCCTGTTTGCATTTTTCTCTTTTCTTTGAACACTGGGATACTCAGCATGAGATTTATGTCCCATGTCATCCTGGATTTATGTGGACTCACCTACTCTCAATCAAAACTACTCCCCAATCTTACATTGCTATAATTACTCTATCTACTTTTTAAGTTTTTTAAATTAAAAAAAATGTTACATGTTTAGCTTTTTAAATAAAGCTGTGTAAGTTACAGGACTGCTGCCTAGGGATAGTTCAGCAATGTGCTTTTTTGATTTTTCTGTAGCTATCATATTTAAATAGCATACGATGTATACATACATACATACATAGTATATGATATATACATACATACACATACATTTATATATGTATTGTGTGAGTGACTCAGCAATTTTGAACATTCTTCCATGCAGTTCATAAAGATCTGCATTATTCTAAAGAGCTGCTCAGTACTGGTTCCGGTCTAGCTAGGTTATACTCTGTCTAGCCATTCTATTGCCCAAATTGAAGTCATCTTCTATTCTTTCCCTTTCAAATAATCATGCACTGAATACCTTTGCAAAGTTTATTCCTAGTGATTATCTTGCTATTTCAAAGGATCTGTTTTTAAATTTTTGATAAGGACTGCTAAATTGTCCTTCAAAAATCAAAACAAGTTTAAACATCAGCCAAAAAAGATAAGGATGTTTATTCCCCCACAGCCTAACCAAACTGTTCATTAGCTGACTTAATTTTTTTCCCAACCAAACGGGCCAAAACTGTATCTTGCCTCAATGTGCGTCTCCCTCCTGGCCAGCAGGAGCATCTGTGACTGTGTTTCCTGGCCGCTTCTGTCTCTTCTGGGGGAACTGCCATTTCTGGACTGGCCTCCCGATCTCTTCATCTATAGCTTCTCTCACCACATCACAGGACCCAAACCTTTGTTAAGTAAACTGCAAGTGTTTTTCTGCTTTGGCTTTTAGCAAATCAGTAATTTTTTGACATAAAAGGTTTAATGTTTTGTTACCAAAAAGTCCTCTATGGCGTTTATGTCTTGGTTTTTACATAATGTTCTCATTTTCCCTCATAAAAGGGAGTCCGAAAACTTTCTTTTATCAAGATTTCATGGAGATTTTTTAAATGTCCAAAATTGTAATTTCCTTTATGGTTTTTGGTTATTCCTTTATGTCCAATTTTACTGTATCGTTATCGGAGAATGTAACGTAGCACTTGAGCTTCTGTATGTGTAGAGAGATTCTTTGTAACCCAGTATATGATCCATATACTGGGAAGAATTCAGTCTTATATTTCTAGTACAAAATCCATTTTCCCCTTTCTCCTTCCTTCCTCCAACCCTTCTTTTGGCCTCTCTTTATTTTCTTCTGCTACTCTCCTTTCTCTTCCTCTGCCTTCTCTATCCTTATTTGTATATCAACTTAATTCAAGTAACAAATCTGAGTATTATTTTAAATAAAATGTTCCTTCTGATATTCTTTTTTCCTTGATGGGTTGTCCTGATGTTGGGTCCTAGCTATTATAACATATTATTAGAACATTCATTGTTATTACTATAAATTATGCTCATTTGTTTGTAAAGAATTTGTCTTGAATTTTACTCTGTCAGTAATTCTCAGATTGTTGTTGCACTGGCATTGACCTAATAAATTTCAATTTCTTTTTTTCAAGATTTATTTGTTTATGCATAGGAGAACTAGGGTGCAGGCCAGAGGTGCAGGGGACAAAAGAGTTCACGAGACAGAGATGGGAGCAGACCAGGCAGATTTCCTGAAATACACTGCTGAGGGGAGCAGCAGGTGAAACAGAAGAAGTTTGCTGTGCCATGTGGGTCAGCTCCTGGGCGGGGGTCGAACTCAGGGTGAGTGGTGATAGACTTAACCCCTACCCAAGGGAGGCCAATGTTCAGTTTCTTTATATGGTTTTATTTTAGGTTATTTCTTCCTAAACAAATATAGTGGGACTATCTTGTTTGTTTCCCCACATAGACATTCTTCAAACTGAAGTACTTTAAATTTAAAAAAATAATAATAACTGATGGCTATTTATTATATTTATTATAATAATAGATTGTGTTTGTTATTTCATGTTTTTATACATTTTCTTTACATTTTAACTTTGAATTTCAAAGTTCTACCTTATATTTTTGTTCTGTGAGTTGTTACTTTAAACATTACACAAATATAAATTATTTTCTTTTCTCCATAAAAAATGAAGTAGTATCCATAGCCACCTCATTAGACTAGATATTTTATGTCTGCTCTTCATTTCTTTCTTACTATCTCCTCTGTAGTATTAAAATTATCTTGAATTTTGGTTCCAGATTGTTAAGTTTTTTTATGTTGTGTCTCTTCTGTTTTATGAAAACCTACTTAACAATTTCATTAAATTTCACTACCATATTTTCAACACTTACTTAGTATTAACTGTACCTTTTACTGATATCATTGCTCATTTTATTGGTATGCTGAATATTTCTGTTTCTCAGTTTTATTTAACTGAAGTACAACCTGAAATTTTATCTATTTTAATGCTTTGTTTTCTGAGCAGATTAAGTAGATGGTACACCTTCTGAGTTCTTATATATCTCTTAAAGATGTCATTTTCCCCCCGTCCCATATTTTATTTTTTAAAAGATGTATTTATTTATGCATATAAGAACTGGGGTATAGGCCAGAGTTGTGGGGAAATGAAAGACAGAATGGGGAACAGAACAGGCAGATTTTACCCAAATACACAGCTGAGGGGAGTAGCAGGCAAGACAGGAGAGTTCTGCTGTGCCACATGGGTCAGCTCCCTGGCCAGGGATCGAACTTGTGCTGCAGTGACTATGGAGAGCTTCACAGTGCTGTGCTTTAACTCATTGCACCACCACTTTCACTTACAAGGGCCCCTGTGACTACACTGAGTGTCCCTAAATAATCCAGGGCCTGTCCCCGTCTCCATATCCTTATCTTCACAGTTTTTTCAGGGGTAGATGTGGGCTTCTTGGGAAGTGCCGTTATTCTGGATATAGCACCAATCTCTTTACTTTGTTCCTTAGGTTCATCTCTTTGACCGTTTACTCTGTTTTCTGGGAGGGTTCTTACATTTCCAGTTGTTGAAGAGATGTGTATATTTCATTTAAACAATGAGATTTTTAATTTCAAGAGTTCTTTTTCATCTTATATTTTGGGTAAATTGTGTGGAAATTCACACTTTTCTTTGAGGACACTAATCTTCCATGCTTTACTCTTTTTTTTCTCTTGTTTTTTGTATTAACTTTTTCTTAGGGGATTTGCCTGTTTTCTGGAATCATTGTACACTATTGATTTTCATTCACTGTTAGTGATTAGGTGACTTGTTCATATCTGCAAATCAAAATCTAAATAAACAGAATAGGAACCTGGAGTTTGGCATCCTTGTCACATGCAAAAATCATTGTATGGATTCTGAGAAAAGAATCCCTGGGCCCTTTCAGGTGGTGGGAATTAGAAACTGAGAATTTTTTTTTTTGGCAGTAGGAGGACTTACCGTGTAGTGGCCCACGTGGTAACCAAGTTACCTGGGAGCACAGTCCTACATCATTTTGGAAATCTAGTGTCTGTACTTTAATCTCTGGTAGCCCATTCACGAATCTGTTCAGTCATTATTTCTGTTTTATCATGGGCAAATGCTGCATTAGCCTTTTGAGTGATAGTACCCTTCCATTGGTCTTTATTCAGTCACTCCCCACTCTTTCTTGAACCCCCACCTGAAATTGATCCAGTCTTTCTTGGAAATATTTTCTTTATCCTTTCCCTCACACATGTTTAATTATAGATTATTAGCTTATAAAGAGTCTCAGTCAATGATATATTACCACTTGACTGTCATCTTTCAAATAGTCCTGATTATTCTAGTCTGCCAATGTCAAGCTCCCTATACTTCCCCTGTGATGCTACAACTTTGTCATTGTTGCTTATAATGAAGTTATGTTGGTCACGTTGTTGTTTGTATTTAGGGAGTATAGATCCCCCTTTCCAGTGAGGTCACCATAGCTCTCCCACTACCAAAGTACCCAGAGTCCACCACCATAGTCCATTTTGTTCCCTCTACTTTTTGTTTGTTCCTCCCCTTCCTTATCTCATATCTCAATTCTGTAGTCTGCCTTAAAGGGCGAGTTTTTGAGTTTGACTTTATCTGGCTCTTTATTTGGTTCCTCTATATTCCACGCATAAGTGACAGCATCCATTCTTTGTCTTTCTCCTTTTTAATTAATTCCAGTGTTGCCAATGTTGCTATACATGGCATGAGTTTATCTTTTTAGATTGCTGAATAGTATTCCATTGTATATCTACCCATCTTCTTCATCTTTCTGAGCATATAGCTTGATACCACAATTTGGCAATTATAAATACTACTGCAATGAATAAAGGGGTGCAAGTCCCTTCAACTTTGTATTCTTCAGGTAAATATCTACAAATGCAATTACTGGATCATATGGTAGACCTAGTTTTATTCTTCTGAGAAATTTCCATACTGCTTTCCGTAGGGTCTGAACAAGTCAACATTCCCACCAAAAAGTTCCTTTTCCTCTATATCCTCTCATCAGTACTTGTTTTTGGTCTTTTTAATATGGGCCATTGTCAAAGGAGTGAGGTGGTATTTTGATGTGGTTTTGGTTTGCATTTCCCTGATGACTGATGATGGTGATGATGCACATTTTTTACATGATTGTTGGCCATCTGTAAGCCTTACTTTGAGAACTACCTATTAGTTTTCTAGCCCATTTTTTTTTTAATTCTAAGAAAAAAATATGCCCAAATGAATGGGAGAAAATTTTCTGATGACAAGGGGCTGATACCAAGGATTTACAAAGAATTTATACCACTCAACAAAACCAATTACCCCAAAAAAAAAAAATGTGTTCTCATCTACATAACTTGTATGATTTAATGGAATGTGAAACAGGAGATATACATAGCTCTCTCTTGAAGTGCCAAATCTTTTATCAATTATTGATTCTGTGGTGTGTTTATGTAAATCATAACAAATATTTTAAAATATATAAATAAATAAAATTACAGAGATGATGGTAAATAGATCGATAGAAATTTTCATCTATTGACCTCATGAATATAGACTCTCTGATTTTGCCTGAACTACCCTTTGTTATCCATTTGATCATTTGCTTATTTAGCAAAAATATACATGCCTAGGGCTATGCTCTGGAGTTGATGTTCTTGGTACTTATTTCAAATAGTCTTTTTGTTCTTCTTGATATCTGTTCATAGATTTAATTCTGTATGCTAGGTTCATGCAAATTTGGGCATTTAACATACATTATAGATTAGCAATTTATCTCATTCAGTGGCTGGCTAGAGATTTCTGAAGGTCAGAGAATTCATTTCCATGGACTTTGGCTCCCCTAATTTCTAAATTCTTTACTAGAAACCGTAGTTTCTCTTTGCTAATGTAATTTCTCCCTATCCTTATGAATACTAAATTTAAGTCAGAGTTGCAGTAACTCTATTCCAGAATCAGAGAAATAATTTCGTAACCATCAGAATTCTCCAATAGAAATGCTTCCCTCCATCCACCCCCTGCCTTGTGTGCTCTGTCTCTGCATCTGGATAGAGTCCTTTACAATAATCCTGGATTTACGTTGATAGCCTGGATTTTCCCAGCATCTGTGTAGACACTCATCCCTGCAGAATCAGTTTGGTTCTGTGTTACTTTTCATGGGGATATTGCATATTTGTACCTGTCACTTGATTGTAATCTTTTCATCTTCAAATTACCACATAGCTTGATGATATTTAGCTCTTATAATAATGATAATGTTGACAATGATGGCAGATATTTAGCTCTTATAATAATGATAATGTTGACAATGATAAGCATCAGTTGTTGAGTGTCAACTAGACACCTAGTTCTTTTATATGCTACATCAATTTTGAGTACTTTTAAATGAAAGCATGGCATCTAAAACAGCTAAATCTCTCACATAATTAAAATCCTGGAGGGTAGGCATTGCTAGTACTCCTCCAGTTACTGATTGTTCATCATCATGAAGCCCCTAGTATCCTCATGGGTGTTCCCTCATTGTGGTAGGATGACTGCATCAGCTCCCACAATCACATCCATCATCAGGAAGAAGGAAGGAGAAAGGGGAAGAAGCAATCACTATCAGAAAATTATAGCCAACTTCATTTGTGTCTGATTGGCCATGATGCTAATACACCACTAACTCTGGCTAGAGTTGGCTAGAAGAAATTTGAGAATGCAGGTTGGGCCAGTGAAAGCACACTGGCCCTATATTTGTTACCCGTATTATCATATTTTGCACATCATCATCTTTATTCTCTTTCCCACTTTATATAAATAGATATTAAGGGCCAAGGAATTTATTAAACTTACAGTTAAACCATTTGGAAAAGGAATAGCTGGGATTTTAACTCATCTCTACCTTTCTCTGAGCTCCCATTCTTTCCACTTTATGGCACCCTATCTCTTGCTAATAAGATACTAGTAAATATAATTGAAGTTATATTCAAAGAAATAATAAGTGATTGGATCAAGTTTTTGTGCTTATACACATGACTCTATGTAAAATATAATTCTGTTAAGAGACTATAGCCTCCCAGTCATAAGATTCACATCCTTCAGTTAGGCTTTGAAGGTGTGTAGAAAGAACTTGAGAATCACCAACCTGAGTTCAAATCCCAATTACAACACTTACTAGTAGGTGATAATAAGGCCATACTTCATCCCTCTGTGCCTAGAATTCTCCTCCTCTTCGTCACACGCTCACCAAGTCCAGTTATGTGCCATGGCCAAATTAACTGTGAAGAAGCACAGCTCTGACTCTATGACTCTCCTGCTCAAGAAGCATCAACAGACTACGAGTTCTGCTGAGAACTGGCTACTCAAAAAGAGCTCATAAAGCGAGCCAAGTGCTTGCTTCATGCAGATGCAGGAAATATAAAATACTTATGATTTCTTAACCTCCTCTGCACTGTGTCACAGACTCCCAGTGAGATCTAAGTGAAAGACTTTAGGAGGGACTTGACTGACACCCTTCTTCCTACCTGCCCCTCAGACATGAGGCAAGAAGGGGAGCAGACTTGTGTAACCTTGTGGTGACCCTCTGCAGACAAAGCCCCCAAGCAGAATAGCAGCCCCTGGTCTCACTGTCTCTGGACTGCCTACCGCCTGCCTCCTCATGGCATGAAATAAGCAAAGTCCCTTCCCTCTGAAACCATGGTGGGCTATATGTTTCTGTCATTTGCAGCTAAACACATTCCTGGTAGATGAAGAGAAAACACTTTAAGTCACTGTTGAATTTGCCCTAGGATCTGGCCTCCACCTTCCATGCCCGAGTCCTTCCATACCCACACTGAGATTCAGCTAAACCAAATCACTGTCCGTTGCCACCTCCATTTCAAGGGAAGGCGAATGTGACCCTACTCCAGGAAGTCTCCCTCATATTGCCTGTCTGGTGTCATTTCTCATTTCTTAGAACTTTTGAGTTTTTCAATTCCTTACCACTTTCTCTCTTGAGTGATAGGTATTTCAGGATGCATCTCATCACCCTTTTTGTGAGATCCTAAAAGTCTACGTTATTCATCTACCTCCTGACCTCATACACACACCATCTGCATCCATACAGCCCCTGGTCGGTGGGTGCACCATGGGATGGAAACCCATGGGATCACTGTGGGTCCTTTCTGTTTCATTAGCCCAGACACTCTTCATTAGTTGAAATAATTTTCCGATTCAGTGTATCTTTCTTGAACTGTTCTTGACCAATTTAGGAAAACCTGGAAAAAAGAGGCAACCTGGCACGAGTGCCAGGTCTGCAGGAATCTCTCAAGCTGTCTGCAGTACACTGAGTTGGAGGAAACTTTCAGTTGTCACCCGGCAGGTGGATTGATCTCTATTCCTGGCATGACTGCACCCAGCGCCACATATATCACTGTGTAGAAAAGGAGACTGGAAGAAGTTCTAAATTCAAGGACAAACAGGAACCTTGTCCCTGTGGTCCCCACCCAGTGTCTTCCAAATGTTCATGGCCCAATACATACCCTTGATTGGTTTGAAACTGCGGTTTGAGTCCAAATTTTCAAATACAGTTGCTATGTTTGTAACACTGCTCAGTCATTTATTATTTATGTGTATTTTTCATTCCCCGAGCACTTTCTCAAACAGATTTGTGGTAACTAAAAGCTACAGGTATCTACCATAGCCATTAAGCCATTCAAGTGAAATGTAAAAAAGCAAAACTCTAAACAGCAAAAATGGCCCCATGTCTGGCATCTTAAAATCCATCTCATTTCTTTCTCCCAACAACTGTGAGCATGATATTCTTTCACAAATGAGAGATCCCAGTATCAGAGAGGTTGAGCAAATTGTAATAGGCCTCATACTTGTACATTTCAGAATCCACACTCAGAAGAGCATCTGCAGACTCCACGTCTGCCTTCTACTCTGCTGCATGCTGCGACAGAACTAGGGTTCTAGTCTCCACCTGCTCTACTCACAGGAAGGAACCAAGAGAACAAACAAAAAGAAAATACAGACTATTTAGAAAAATTCATTACAATATGGATGAGTTAGCAAAAATATTCTATTCTGTGGCATGCCCTGAAAAGTCTTAAACCACTGATACACTGGTGAAATATCAAGAGGGAAAAGATTTTTAAATCATCTAATTTTGTTACCTCTTATTTTCCAAGTGAAGAAACTAGGGAAAATGCATTCGCCAAGATAGTCTCCAAAATTGGTTCAGCTGTTCCAGCAAACGCCCCCCGGATTGTTTGGGTGCTGGGACACTGACTCCCTTTCTGTTTAATGAGTGGGATTAGGAACTCAAATTGATGCATGTTCTAGGGGACCCCCCAGCTAGGACAGGGTCTTTCAGAGGCACTTCAGCAAATCATGTTTGGTCACATGTTTCGTTAACTTTCATGGTAGCCTTACACTCAAGTAAGATTTCCACATGGATTTGTACTTCAGTGGTGAGAGTTCCCATTATTGAAATAGAAATAGAAATAGAAATAGAAATGCCCCTATGAGAGGGAAAGCTTCATTAGCAGGTTAGCAGATGGCAGCTAGTTTCCAAAGGGGCCCCTCCATAAATCACACTTTCCAGAAGTCACTTCTGGATTCCGGACAGACCCCACATGCCCAACACTTGAAGAAGTGACATTGTGTGACTCCAAAGCCAGGTCATAAGAAGCCTGGCCTCCTTCCCGTGCATCTTGGCAGACTCACTCTGGAGGTTTTCCTTCTCAGACTGCAATCATTATGATCAAAAAGCCGATCCACCTGGAAAGACATGTGTAGGGGTTCCGGTTAACATCCCAGGTACCCTCAGCCAGCTTCTAAAGACACCACTACTCAAAGGAGTAACCATGTCAACATCAGCCCAGAGAGTCCTCAGATAACTGTGGTGCCAGACTGCAATGGGGATCCCTATGAAAGACCCCCAAGAGAGCCCAGACAGCCCACAGTACCATCAGGGATGATAGTTAATCATTATTTTGAAGTCACTGATTTTAGATGATTTGATAGATAGCAGTAGATAACGGGAACTGTTGAAAACATCAAAAGATTATTTTTCTCTCCAGTGTCCACAAAACCCAGTGGTAAAACAGAATATCTACCAAGACCTAGCAGATGGTCAAATTGAAATTTATTTAAGCTCCCTTCCCACTCCACCCTGCCCCTTTGGGTGCTGTTTCCAGCTAAGTTATTTCTTTCATTCCTGAGAGAGGCACTAGGTATAGAAGGATCTTGAAAAAGGACTGCAATTTAAAAATATCTATTAAGACAGGTATTTTGACATTTGAAGGGGGGGAAAAACAATTTAGTATTCTTTCAAAGCTGTCCAATGTTTACTTCCATATTATTTCACTCTGAGCTACAGAAAATAATCTTTATTCTACTTTCTCGTTATGTGTAGCAATCTACAAAGGCACGGTATGCCCCTTAAAAGTTTTAATTGAGAAGTGCAGTGAAACATTTCATTTACAGGTAACGTATTTCTGCCAGATTGGATTAAAATAATGTTCATGTCTTTCTGTGTTTTTTTTTTTCCCCTCTCTTTTGTTTTTTCTTTCCTTCTCCTCTCTCCTCTCTTTTCTCCTTTTGTCCTCTCTCTTCCTTCCCTTTCTCTCTTCCCCCTTCTTTTCTTCTACTCCCTCCTGCTTCCCTCTCTCTCCCTCTATCTTTCCTCCTCTCCCTCCTCCTCCTCTCCACATACCTTTCTTTCCTTCCTTCATTTTTTTAGTCAGTGCCAACCTCTGATTATCTCTTACTAGAGAAAGGGAAAGGAATTAGAAGCCTTCTGAGGCCCCCTGAGTGTTACTCTAGCAGATTTCACACTACTTATTTCATCTTCATAACAGGCCAGCCAGGCAGTTTGCTGTCCCCACTAGGTGATGAGGAAACCAAGACTGTGATAAATCGAAAAATAACTGGTAAAGCAGGAACTGAAACCTTGGTCTGTCTTGCTATTTCCACTGCACCATCCTGTATCTGAAGTCTGTGTTCAGTTTAATGCACTGCTAAAATTTATGCAGAAGGACTGTCTAGAATTTCTGCTCAGCTCAGAATCCCTACCTGTCTTAGGCTGTGATTGCTGGAAGCTCCCAGGAGTTGCTGATCTTTTCTCTGCAGTGTCCAGCCCTTTGTGCTTGCTTTTCTCAGCCCCTAGATTTCTTCTCAAAGAATTGTTCTATTTGGGTGACGGAGGGGAATCATCTTGATCCAATGACTTACTGTTTGCTTTACTCCCTTCTTTCTCCAACTTTTTTGTGAGTAGGGATGACCATCACAGCTTACATAGTTGGATTTAGAGTTGGCTCCTTTAAGGTAGGAGCAATTTAATGTTCTTGGTGTGTGTCATATTCTTCATCAATGGCATATTCTCCTGGAGCTCCCTGACAATACATTTCCTAGGCCACATCCGAAAGGTATGACTCAGGAGAAACTTAGCTGGTACCTAGAAATTAGATTTTTTTTTAAAAGCACTCAAGTAATTCTACCAGAGTGCTTTAAGACTGTGGAACACTGCCTAAAGATAATATAAATCAATTCCCCGTCTGATTTGCTGGTGGGATGGATTGTTACTCCAGGAAGTTTTCATACTTGGCAGCTGCAGCTTTTAGAGCCACTCAGCCTCATCCGTGTGTACAACACAGTGCTCGATTCACCCACAACACAGTGCTCAATTCACCCACAACACAGTGCTCGATTCACCCACAATACTTACAACACCCCTTGAATGACACTAGGCCTTTAGAGATGATACAGGATTCTGTATCATCCTGTATCATGTAGCCCCTCTGCTGCCTCTCCACTTACAGGACTGGCAGTCACTGGCAGACAGTTTAGAAGGATATGGTGCCTTTATTGGTATCCTGCACAATCTATTTTGCATGTTCCTGGGCTAATCTCTTCTGTCTCTGCCCTGACTGAGGACTTCCTTGGAAGGATCTCTCCCATCCTACTCACTGCCTGACTCTCTAGTACAGATGTTCTGGGACTCAGAGGCCAATATTTATCTGCTGTAACTTCAAAGTTCAAGTTGGCAAATCCACTTTATTTCCTTCATTCTGTCAACACATATTTAGCAATTAAGTCCAGCAGCTGAGGAAGGAAAGATGGGAAGGTAAGGAAGGCCCTGGCCCTTCCCTCAAGACTCTCCCAGTTTAACGAGTTCAGAATGGACAGGACAACAAAATGAACACATCCATGGGATAAAAGGGCGAGATTTCTACTGGCAAGCTAGAGCATCTGGAAGGACCCAAGGAAAGGAGCTGAACTGAGAATAGAAGGTTATAGAAAACTTTAACAGATAAATGTGCATTATGAAGGCTAGAAAGAGAACAGTTTAGGAGGGGAGAAAGAAAAAACAAATATAGGAGTTGTGGAAATGTTTATTCAAGAAAGAGTCAGGAGTTCACACTGGCAGAAATGAAGGGCATGGAGGGAGGTGAAAGCTGAAGGGGAGAGACTGTCCAAGAGTGTGATGCTCTATCCAGTGGTTACTGTGTCCTCTTCATCTTGGAAAAACAGCAGATAGATTTCAGTCATTCAACAAGTCTTTATAGGGTGCACACCAGCCCGAGGTCATTTCATTCATTTCTTTGTATGATATGGAAACATTTCTATTTAGAATTGGACTCCGTTTAGGTGACCCCCATTTAGTTGACCACAGCCGAAGCATCATCATCAAGAGCCAGTTGAAATGTATGCCTTCTTCGGGGTATTGACCTTGGCCATGTCAAAGTCATAGAGCTTTTTGACAGCATAGTTGGTCATCCACAATGAGCACAGCCATGCTCGTGCCTTGTTTCTATTTGGTGGCCAGGGTGAGCTTGACGATGGCATCCTAGGGGTGTTCTTTGTAAGACATTTTGTTTGCCTTTGGAGTCACAGTGTCTTGGGCTACTGGAAGGTAGGTAATGCATGCATCTTTTTTCTTTTGTGATTGTGGGTACCTTTTTTTTTTTTTTTAGATTTATTTATTCATACAGAACTGGGGTAAAGGCCAGAGATGCAGAGGGTGAGAGGATTCACCAGGAACAGAGTGGGGAGCAGAACAGGCAGATCGATGAAGTATACTGCTGAGGGGAGCAGCGGGCAGGTCAGGAGAGGTCTGCCTGGCCATGTGGATCTCCTCCAGGGCAGGCGGGGATCGAACTCATGCGGAAGTGGCTTAAGCTTCTTAGCGCTGTGCTTTAACCCGCTGCACCACCAGGGAGGGCCCGATTGTGGGTACCTTTTAAGAAAGCACTGCTTTCTTAAACTTCAGTGATTAGCTTTGGCTTCACTTGGGCAGGGATGGAGGTTTCCTTCTTTGTTTTCAGTACCACCTTTGTGAAAAGGTTGCCCAGAGATCATTTTTATCCCTAAGAAGATCATAAAGGCATGGAGAGAGAGAGAAATATGCAAAAAGAGCTCTATTCTCTGAGAGCAAAAATGAAGCAGCAAAAATATAAGTCAAATATACTGTATGTCATGCACCATGGGTTGAATGATCATTCCTAAAATGTTATGTTAAAGTCTTAACCCTGGAACCTGTATATGCAAACTTACTTGGAATCAATCTTTGCAGATGTAATATTTGTTAAGATCATGTTGAATCCCAAGTTCAATGGCTAATGTCTTTCTAAGAAGACACAGAAAACAGGACACAGATATACAAGGAAGGAGGTCATATGATCACAGAGGAAGGGATTAGAATGATTCTGTGTTTACAGGGATTGTGGGCAGCCGTCACAAATGAGGAAGAGATTCTTCCTCAGAGGCGTCAGAAAGAACCAATATTTTTCAAACTTCTAGCTTCCAGGAGAGGAAGAGAATATATTTTGTTGTTTCAAGCCACCCATTTTGTGGTCATTTGTTATGGTGGCCACAGGAAACTAATACAGATAGTCATGAATGCCCCAAAGAGGAAAATTCTGGTGAGAGAAACAGGAGGTTGGGAGGGAGCGTAGAAACAGAAAGCTTTGCTGAAGATGCATGGTGTCAAAGACCTGGATGGGCTAAATTTGTGAGTCTTTGGATATTTGGGGAGAGAATATTTCATGCAGGGAAAGGGAAACAGCAAGTGCAAAAATCCTGGTCTGTTCCAGAAAAAGCTAGGAGTCTAAAGTGGGAGAGAGAGGAGGTAAAGGGTAGTGGCTATCAGAGGGATCCCAGAGACTGTGTCAGGTAAGGCGCAGCAGTCGATCTTAAGGACTTTGCTCTGACCTGGAGGAAGATGAGGGACTTTTAAGATGAGTAAAATGACTATTGCTTTATAGTTTAACGAAAGTGCTCTGTGATGAAAGGATTCAAAAGTCAAGTCAGGATAGTCTTGAAAAGGCTACTGCAGCAATCCAGGGGTGTGTGGTTTGTTTTGCCCCAAGAAGGTAACAGAAGACTCGATGTTAAACATTCATATTCTGGATATAACCAGAAGAGTCACTAAAATCTGTTGGTGGGTAAATATGGGTGTTCAGAAATAGAGAAGTCAAAGATGATTCCAAGATTTTCACTTGAGCAGTTCAAAGTATGGAGTCATCATTTATCACTTTGCAGATGCCTGAGAAAATTGTGAGTTCATTTTTGTGTCTGTTCAGCTTGACATAGTTATCAAGCATACAGTTGGAGATTACTGAATAGGCAGGATGTATATGATCTGAAATTGAGGAGAGGGCTAGACTGAAAATGAAATACTGGGGTATTTTCAACAGATGGCATTTAAAAATATGACTAATAAAATTACCCTAGAGATAAAGTTCAAACCCTGAGGCACCCAGTATTATGATGCGGAGGAGTTGAGGTGAAGTCAGCAAAGGAAACTAAATGGAGCTGTAAAGGGGTGAGAAAATTAGAAGGTAGCTGGAAGCCAGGAAAGGAAGTTTTCTCTGAGAAAGGTATTCTCATGGATCAGCATGGGCAGGGGGGCGCAGGGGTGGCATTTAATGACCTTCACAAGAGCTGTGGTATGAGCAGAAGGTGGGAAACATCATTAACATAATCGATAGAAACAAACCTTGAGAACTTCTGCTATCTAGAGTAATAGAGAATAATGTTATAGCTCAAGAGGAACATGGATGAGGTGGTAATTGTTTCTTAAGTTGAGGGGAATCACAACATGTGTGTAAGATGATGGAAATGGTCCACGTGAGAAAGAGAAACTTACTAAACTACACTCAAGTTAGTTTATATGTAATATACATCATGTGTATGGACACACAGGTTTGGTCATTCTCCCAAAATAAAACCAAACCAAGGGTTAGTCCCCTGAAATCATTATAAAGTAAATATGACAATACTTGAACTCTCCTCACTACCTGCCTCCTCACAAGGTGAGGTCCCGTTAGTAGCAGTTTGATGCTCGCATCCTTCTAGACCTATACTGTGCCTATCACATCTACCCCAGCAAGGAAGTGTTCCACCATACCTTTACTACGTGGACACCTCTAGAACTAACTTCTTGGGAACACATCTTCTTTTTTCTGGGAGAAATGCCAAGCTATTACTCTGTTCTCAGAAAGGAGACTCAATGATGATTTTGAGGTTTTAGAGGAAACATTTGTCTGGACTCTGAATTCCCAAGAGAGGGTGGTGATGTTGGGTGATCAGGGTAGGATAATGTTTCGCTATGAATTTATGAAATAATTTTTATCACTGTGTGTGTGTGTGTGTGTGATATAGAAACACACATATCTAGAGAGAGGTGTGTGCATGCACTCATATAACGTATAAATACTGTGCATGTTCTTTTGCATCCAGAAATATCAGATCTGTGTCTATTTTCATCTCAGGTCTTTCAAGTCTTCTCTTTTCAGCCACTGTGAGAGTTTTGCACTGTAGTCAACTGTTCCATGAGGAGCCTCTTTGCTACTGCAAACATGCTCTCACCTACCATTCTGTCTTGTACTGGAGCACACATTCAAAAGGTCTCTGCTCCTAGAAGTTCAGCGGCCCGGACACAAGTTGCCAACTTGTCATCATTTCTGTGGATTTTGTCAAATTCTCCCCAGAACTTTCTCTCCCTCTTACAACAGTGTGAGATGTTCCTTCTCCCTCTTTGACAGCCCAGTATATGATCAGCTTTTCAAAGTTTTGCCAGTCGGGTATGTGAAAATGATATCTTATTGTTGACCAAATTTGCATTTCTCTGATTACTAGTGAGATTCATCACTATTTCATGCTTATTTGCCTTTTGTATTTTTATATGAATTTTCTATTCACATCCCGTTCTCTATTTTTCCTAGCAGGCAGGCTTTCTTTTTCATACTGATTTTTATGAGTTTGTTATATATTATGAATATTAACCATTTTTGTGTTATAGGTGTTACCAATTTTTTCTATTTAATCGTTTGCCTCATAGATACGTTTATAGTGAGTTTTGCTGATATACAGAAATTTCCATTATTTAGAAGTATTTATACTTTTTTCATTATTTAGATTTAATATCTATAATATCTTTATTAGAGGTTTCTACATTTTGTCCTTGTTTAGGAAAGCGAAAGCATGCTTTAGCATAAGATTATAAAAGCATCCTACCGACTTAATCACTGGAATTTAAAAAATAGATTTATGTCTATAATCCATCTCAAAATTAGTTTTAGTCTACTTTATGATAAAGTGATCTAATGTTTTCCAGCTACTCATTTTGTTGAATAAATCATGCATTACCACTAATTTGAATTGCACTAAATTTCTACATGCACCTACCTGGGGTTACCATGTTTTGACTTTTAATCGCTCTCCATCTGTTCATGTGCAAGACCGCACAGTTTAATTGTTGTCTTCCCATGCTGTCTGTTTCACACCAAACTCTTTTCCCTCCTGCTTCCACATAGGTCTTTTCTCTGCTCATTTCTTTTTTTCTGTTTATTACTGAAATCTGTTGGTTATATCAATAAGCAGAGATTCCTACAGGAAATTGGATAAAGAACTGGCCATCAATTCAGGAACACCAGGAAAACCAGAGTAAGGAAGAGAACTGGAGCCACTGTAAGGTGATAGATCACGAGGCATTTTTATGAAAAGATAATTTTTCATTCAAAGTTCGCAAGAGGAGAGGCATGCCACTGGTGGGGGCAGGAGAGAGGAATGTGGGCACACCCAGGGTCTGTCAGAGACAGGGGTAGAGAAGCAAACTGTAAGAACCTTTATTATGGTTTCCTTGGGAAGGAGCCAGGGTGCAGGGTAAACAAGCTTAGGATCAGCTGGTTTGAATAATTTCAGCGGGCAGTGTGGCACAGGGACTGTCCTGGGTTGTCTCTGCAGCCTGGCCCTGGGGTCGCCAGGGAAGGTGGACAGTGGCCTTAAGTAAGAGAGCCTTAAAGGAGTGGGTGAGGTGAGGATTCTGGATTGGGAAGCATGTACTCAATGCTTCCTCCCAAGCAAGTTGTCTACAATCTAGGAGGGATAGTCTCTCATATCAGCAAAACCCCAGATGCAAAGCATCGGATACAGAAACTAGAAGACATACTTTGTGGACCTCTAGTGGGTCCGGAACCTGGGGCGCACCTGTGAAGGACAAACCAGAGGGATACTGCTATGTCCAGCATGCAGTGAATCTTTATTTTGCAGCGTGCTCTTTATGTACTCTACATTAACAAGCTGAAACAATAGCACATTGACAATCTATCTAGACAGTCTCAAGCAGTAACAATCACCTATTGACTTATTCTAACTCTATCTCTGGTGTTCTAATTCTTGGAACACCCTGTCCAGCCCCAGATGGCCGAGCCGTCACACACACAGGCATTTCTCTTGATCTGCTCTTTCGCTGTCTCTCTCAGAGGCGGCTGCTTGCTCACATGACCTATTTTCTCACATTCTTGGAGCTCAGACCCAGCACTCGAGAGCGTTCCCCAGGGTGCATGTGCTTTCACGGGTTTCGGTATCCAAGTCCAGATGCCAGTCAAGGCTGTGCAAGAGCTTTGCCAATAATGTTTAGTGTGCCTTCCCTGAACAGGTAGGCATGTTCTGTTGTCTTTCCTCTTTAAAAGAATCCCCACTCTCATGTGACTTGGGGGAGCTTCTTTGCATTCCATTCTGATCTTTCATTTCTGTTGATACCACTTTGGAATGTCTCCAAGATTGTGCTAGGTACAATTGGTTCCCCTCTCAGCAAGGAACCTTTCTTTGGTCAGCTTTGGGTGACTGTCCTCCAGTCTTTATTTCCTAACTTATTTGATCTTTTGCTATACAAAAACTTTCAAAGTTTCTGTTCATTCCTATTTTCCAAAGCTTTAATTGACTTAGTTATATTCTTTATGCCTTTTTCCCCCCTCAGTTTAAGGATATTAGGAGGTTGAGGGGAGATAAAGAAGTCTTACACATTTTGCTTTGGTGATGCTTCAGAAAACTGAAGCCTAGATTTCTATATCAGTTAAAACAGAACCAGCGATAAATTTCAGCATTGAGGAATACATGAAAAAGTGCTATGATGGTTATAATTCAGCCGACTGAGTATTATGGACTGTTGCTATTGCTAAATAGCTGAGATGATTTTATATGTTTTTTCTCAGGGTCATACAAATTATGTAAAAAAATATTTTAAAAATTTGTAAAGTCCCAGGTATTATCCTGGATTTAGTGATTTAGAATCTCAGTAGAATAAGGTCTTGGAATAAGAATTTTCTGCCAGTAATTCCTATGACCCCTCTACTTTGGAACCCACTGTATGTTTATACTATTTTACATTATTTCATTTTTTAAATATTTATATATATATATAGAACTGGGGTATAGGCCAGAGGTGCAGGTGAGAAGGTTCACCAGAGTCAAAGTGGGAAGTAGAACAGGTAGATCAGTGAAGCATGTTGCTGAGGGGAGCAGGAGAGGTCTGCCACACCACGTGGATCACCTCCAGGGCTGGGGATCGAACTCACACTGAAGTGGCTGTCATTAGCTTGCAGTGTTGTGTCCTAACCCATTGCGCCACCAGGGAGGGCCCTCTTTGCATTATTTCTAAGGAATTGTGCAAGTAGACAGAAAATATGGAAATGTTTGTTAAATAATGAAAGATCTTGAAGACATACAATGATCTCTAGGAGATAGGTTTCAAATAACTCAGAATTATTAGTTGTCATTCAAAAGAGAAAATTTGCAGCTTCATGATGGTGCTGTGTCCTTGAAACCTGGATGTTCTACCAGCACATCTGAGGCAAGTAGCTGAAGAAATGCAGGCTTGCTTCAGTCTCTCATTGAGACCAATGAGTATTGTCACAATACTTTGGAAGGAGTGGAAGCAGTTCTTAATGAACTGCAGATAACAGAAGCTGTAAGTTTATAAACAGGAGAATCCCTATGGGATAGGGTGGTCAGGGAAGAGTAAATAGTTGTAATAATAGCAACCCTTTACTGAGCACTTACTTTGAGCCAAGAACTGTACTAAGTACATTAACCACATTTAACTCATAAGTGCTCACAGTAGGTCTATCACCTGGGAATTTTTTTAGTCAAGAAAGGCTGATGTGATGAGATAGCAAAAAATCTCAAAATAGCAATGGCTTAAGTCAACAAATATTTATTTTTCACTCATACCTCATGTCCATTTGAGGTTTGGCAGGGGACTCTCAAGGACATTGGCTGATGAAATTCCCACCATTTGGAATATAACTGGTTGCCAAAGCTGGGAAAAAGGAAGACAGAGAACAGAGCATCAGCTCTTATGTGTCTGCACTGACGTGACCTGCCTCACTTTCCTCTTTGGCCAAGGCCATTCACGTAATCAAATGCAACTTAATGGTTCATATAATAAAATTTTCTCAAATGATGAAAATCACAAAAATGGAAACAGGTGTTCTGTGCTAGTAATTATCATAGTACTGCATTGTGATCCCTTATTTTTAATGAGAGAACTGCTCAGCCATTAGAATGGGTTAACATTTAAGAAATCTGTTAATACCAAGTCCTGACAAGGATACAGACCAATTAGACTTTTGTGCCTTGCTATTAGGAATGAAAAATGGTAGATGCCTTGAAAAATAGCTTAGCAGTTCCCTTTTAAGTTAAATATATACTTACCCTATGAACCAGAAATCCATTTCCTGGCATTTCAGGCTAGAGCATTGATCCCAACTGAGGATTATTTTGCTCTCCAAAGGATATTTGGTAATGTGGTGAGATATTTTGGCTGTCACGTTGGCTCAGTGGAGGCTGCTGGGATCTTGCAAGTAGCTCCAGTGAAGCCATTAAACATCCTGCCATGGACAGGATAATCTCCTCCATCAAAGAACCATCCCACCTAAATTGCTGCCTAAAGGATAATAGTATGGTTATTTAAAAAAAAAAAAACTACATTGAAGAAATGAAAATGTGTGGTATATAAAAAAGTGTACATGGATATTGATTGAGCATTATCCACATTAACTTAAAACAACCTAGTGCCCTTTCTTGTGTAAGTGAATAAACAAACTTGGTTCTATTCATCCAATGGCATACTACTCGACAGTAAAAAGAACCAAGCCATTAATGTCTGCAACAACCTCAATGAGTTGCAAATGTATCATTCTAAGAAAAGGAAAACAGTTTCAGAAATTTATTCACTATAAGGATTCCATCTATATGACATTCTGGAAGAGGCAAGACTACAAGCATTGTGAATAGGTTGCTGATTTCTGGGGAAGCAAGTGCAGAGGATGGAGTAGAAAGTTTGATTACAAAAGGGCTGCAGAGGGAAACATCAGAGATAATGGAATTGTTATGAAACCAGAATGGGAGGGTAGTCATATTCATCTGCATATGTTGGGACATCTTGAATTACCCACTGTTTTATTTTATGCATGCCCCTTTTTAAATTAGAAAAAAAATGTAAGAAACACAGAGGAACAGAGCCTGAGAGACTTGTCTGTGGTACAGAGCCTGAAGTGACAGAGAAGGAAGTTAAATCACCCGGTCAAGACCCACAAGTGAGATGCCCTTACGTCAAACTGCCTGTGCAGGGAAGGACAGTGAGGTCTGAGCAGACCTTAGGTGACTGTGAGGATTGCAGGCATTTGTGGCTCATTAGTCTTGACTGTTGAGAGTACTTACTCAACAGCCTTGTAAGAATACCATGGCCTTCTGTCTATGAACACAAATCCAGATGCAGAATAAAACCCCTATCCTCACCCCCATGCCTCACCCCATGGAGAACACCCAAGGGTAAGTGTGAAGACAGGTCATCAAGCAGAGAGACCCAGTTCAAGATGTAGTATCCTTAGGGCAAGCAGACATTTTACAGGAGACATAAAAGCAGAGGCTGAATTTCATGTTCTAGTGTTATTTCAACTCATATCTACATTTCATTTTTCCAAGGCTTTGTTTTGTAACTCTCTTGCAATTTTTAGCTCTAATAGTGAGTGGTTGCCTGAGGTGCCAGAAACAAAACTAGGAAGAGCTGAGCATCAGTGTTTTCAGCACATTCTACATTAGGAACAAGGTTAATATAATACACTATGTTAATAATGAGGTCGTAGACAAGAACCTCTCTCTCTCTCATCCAGGCTTCTTGGTGCTGTGGTCAGAGGGTATTCTAATCAGCTCTGCCCAACTCCTGACATTTTAATCACTGAAGCAATTACTTCTGCCTAGGAAACAAGTTGGAAAGAACTTGAATAAAAGAACAGAGAACTAGCTTAGGATGATTTTTTCCCCTTAATAATAACTTGCATAGTAGAGCAATTTTTAAAAATGGAATTAATAAGGTAAGCTTGGACTTGGATACTACCTGCACTAGGAATGGCCGTAAATAAATTCAGAACTGATTCTTGGATCTCATAGAAGACTTTCCCAAACAATACCATCTTCTATCTTTTTCCAGAAGTAGTGACCTTACATTAACCATACCACATGGTGCCATCATGAAGGGCACCACCTTATAATGCTATCTAGCATCCTTGGAGGATTTACATGTGTTTAAAATGGCCTTAGAGCAGTGGTGTAGCTTTCTTGGCAATTAAGACATATTTCCCTCACACGCCATGCAGAAAGGTCACAAAATAAATTAGACTGATTATAAGCCCTGGTAAGCAGGATCTTTTTTCTTTTTTAAAGAAAATAGGATTGATGAGTATGGCAAAAAGGGAGGATTCGTGTTTAAGAATCAGTTACATTCCTGGCACAGTTCTAGATGCTATAAGCTCTTTGTCCTAAGTACCTATGAAATTCTCCCCAAATCCTGTTTATCAGCCAAGGTTCGGTTGCAAACACTTCTTTGGCCATTTTAGACTGAAAGCTATTTAAGCTTGCAACATAATGGAAAGAGTTGAGCGAGGGAGTAAAAAGGGAGGGAGAAATGAAGGGAAGAAGATGGAAGGGCTCTTTCCCTATCCATCATGGTTTGGCCTAAAGACTGGGCGTATGCTTCTTTCCCTCATGGTCTGAGATTTAAAACATGGATTTAGAGGAAGGCAAAAAAATTCCTTTAGAAGATCTTGGTGTTACACAGCTGAGAACCTTCTTTTCTGTATTTCCTATTTATGATCCATCCTTTCTGGGTCCACACATAGTCCCTAGGAGAAGTGCTCACCAGAGAGGTTGTTCTTGGCAAAGCCATTGATCAGAGGCTCAAGCACTGTTTCAGCCTGGGTACCAATGCCTCCCTCATAACAAATGCTTCTGTGATGCAAATGTCCTAATCACTTTGTGTTGCTCCGAGCGTGTCAAAAAGTGCTCATGTATAATATACGTGTGCTTCCAGCATATATATGTGGCTATATGTGGTGTTTGGCATTCTATGCCTGAAAGAACAGCTGATTTATTTCATAGCTTTTATGGACTGTTTTATTATTCTCAACAACATTACATCCATTCTCTTTGCATGCATATTTTATAGCACTTGGATGGACTTACTTGACTTGTCCAGTGTTTTGATGACAGCACCACCATTGGAGGCGCACATTAACCTACACAAATCACTCACTCAAGTCACTTCAGGGTGTGATCCTGCCCTCAGTTGATTTGTAGACTGCCAGCTCTTTCATGATGGGCAAAATAGCATAGCATGCCCTTTAAAGCTGTGGCTCAAGAAAAGCTATGATGATTCTGGATCAGAAGAGCAGTCTCCGAGGAGGGGCTACCAACTCAAAGTGTGGAGTTGGTGAGAGAAGTATGTTATTACCTTCAATCTATGATTCTTCTGACTTTCAGCTTTCTTCTAGGATAGAGTATAGTGACTATAGGTCAGATTCTTGCATCCTAAAAGATTATGCAGTAGTTAATTGGTCCTAATAAATGCTAATTAAAGAATGATTTGGGCAGGAAAGTCCAAACTGACTTTGGACTTTGGACTTTAGGTTTTGGATAATTCTTGAGCTCTTCTTCCTTCTCAGTCTTGGGTAAGCCAGACCTAAATTCCAATTCCTTCTCTTTCGTCTTTATCTGACTATGGGAAAGTATCTTGTACTAGGGTACAAAGAACACTTCTTTTTAGTGGTATAATTTCCCATTCTTCTCACCATGGTTTCACTGAAGATGACCTTACCTCGCTTCATGTATAAACATCAGATCAGTGATCTGTCCTATTAGATCAGTGTTTATGCTGGATTGCAGGTGTGAAATACATTAACTTAGAAAGCTTATTTAGTATTATTTTATCACATGGTAGCAGTCTAGCAGGTGGTAGTCATTTAATAAGACTCTACAGCACAGTGTGTGTTAGAATCACCAATGGAGACTTGAGGCGGCCACATCCCTAGGTAAGGGCATCTGGCGAGACATCTCCTGTACATGCTGACCTTCAAGGAGTCCTGCTTGAGGCTCCCTTGTCTTGCTAAGGATATTCACATGGATTCTAATGGACATTTCTATAAGGTGCAATGGGATACCAATGAAAGCAGTGATAAACTCCATCTGGAGTAGCTGAAGCCAGTGTTCCCAAAGATTTAACAACCAGGCTCTTTGCCTTCCCCTGAGATTTGCCGGATAAGCTGTTCTCTCACCTTTCTGGAACAGATAGCTCTTTCCAGGGTTGTGAATCTTGTCTACTACATGGCCATCCTATGACATGTATCAAGGATCTGGAATACAGGCTCCTATGTAAGTTCCAGATGAGTTTTCATTGTTGTCTTATGATCGTAATAGTGATACTTGAGGACCTTACAAGTAAATCCACAATAAGGAAACTGAGGCCCACAGAGACCTCATAACTCAACCTGGAGCTCACAAAATGAGCTGCTGCCAGCAGGACCAACATCAGAACTCAGTGTTCCTGATCTTGCTCAAAGCAACAATTCTTTCCATGACATTGGGTTCCCTCGGACCTGCTTTCTTTGCCTTCAAACACCATGCCTGTGCATCCAGAATGGTTTATGATTGGCTTTGTGGTTGTCGAAGGGGTACGCATGAAATTCAGTTTCAGACTGTGATTTTCATAACTTCAATGCAGATGAACTTCTAGACCTTATGATTCTTTTATTCTTTTGTGCCTAATCTTAACACACAGACAGCAGTCCTCCTTTTCCATTAGAATGTCTTTGTAACTTTTTTCCTTTGTATTATGTCTCAAAAATATTATTAGAATCAAAGTCATCCTCTAGCAATATATTTTGAATGTTTTCAGAAGTGTGTAAGTCTTCTCTGAAGCATTGGGTTCCTATTAAAACTGCATTACTATAACTGAGATTAGCCCTTATCTTAAATTTCAGTTTTCAAACATGCATGTATATCACCTTTTCTAAAACTCTGAGTAAAGAGACTTAAGCTCCATAACTACCTTGAATCCCTTCCTGTGTATTTCTTTTTGAGAGTGATCATCGGTGTGCAGCACCAGCCCTCTTGGGCAAGAACCAAGAAGGGCAAGCTCTGTGTAGACAGTCACTTCCAACACAGGTGCCCATGGGCATCATTAGTAAGATCTTCATAAGGGTCAAGCACAAGATGTAAAAACACCAGGTGGTCAGTCTGAGCAGGGTTCCATCAGGGGGAAAAAAAAAGATTAAACAAATCTTTCAGAAATGTGAGAAGGGGCTAAATCAAGCCCACAAATCTATGCCATTTACTAAAAGGAGGTCAGAAGACAGGAGACGTATCAGTAAAAGCCAGGTAGAGATTGGACAGGGTTCATATTGCAGAATCAGGCCAGCTCAGGGCTAAGTCTTGTCACCTTCTCCACCAAGTGCCTTTTACCGGGGAGTTGGCCACCCCCTACCTAGAGGGGCAATGGGATGCTTAAAGCTGTAAACACCTTCTGAGCACAAGGTCAGTACCTTCCAGAAGGAGTACTGCAATCATGCATTTGTAACCCACCAGCAGTAAAAATAATTTGAACATAATGAAAAAAAGTAGAAAAGATTCTGGTGCTTTGTGTAAAAAGAAAAATCTTTAAATTCCCATTTCATTAAAAATTCCTCTCTGCAGCTGGTAGCAGAGATTACCATGGTTCACCATCTGTGCAAATTAATGTTTACTAAAAAAGAGAAAGAAAGGGAAAGAGAGCAACAGATAAGATGAATGGTTTCCAGATACAACAGAAGCCAAAGTAGACTATCCATGACTTTTGATAAAATTTTGCATCTTACACCTGCTTTATTTGGATCTTGATAGAATTGTTTAAGGAAAAACTCGGATTTATTTATTTTTAAAAGACTGAATAATGTAGCAACTGGATTGTCATCAAACTGTTGAGATTTATAGTTATGCAAGATTCACATTGGGAGCTTGTAGAATTTATTGGAAGTAATTAGTACCTTTGGCCCTTCCGTTTTATATATCTGATTCTGAGAAGATTTTCCCTGATACTTACAACTGGATTCAAAAGACAGAACCTTAAATTCTGCCCTGGGGGAACCACAAACTGCAGATGCCTTAAGTCTGAATCAAATCAGTTATAAAAGTATAACTCGTCCACCCACAGGTTGACTCAGCTTCGCTGGATAGGTGCCTTTCAGTAACTGGAGTTTTTGGTGAGCTGTTAAAACAATATGCATGAAAGTCCTCACTTATCATCATCTAAGTAGGTTCTTAGAAAGCAACTTTAAACAAAAGCGGGTTCTCAAATTAGTCACTTCATTCAGCATTGGCTAATTTTTTTTTTTTGTTTGTCTTCTCATCAGCCTTATCACAAAGGGTTATGAAATGAAATGTTATTTTATGAACCTGTTGTAGTTAGATTTTAACTTTTTTTTTTGAGTGTTTGACATAGGAGGAATACAGGCTTTGTTTCACTTGTGTGTCTCTTTTAACCCTTGCATTCCCCTAGGATGTAAACACTAATTGGCATTCCCATTTCATTGTAAAGACTGAGATTCAGTTTTTATGTCAAAAACAAATTCATGGTAAAATTGATCTTTGAAATCAGATCTGTCTCCTTGTAAAGCCCATGATCTTTCTTAACCGTTACACACTACAGTCTCATTCAATAGGTAGGTTATTTCCAATTCTATCTGGGTGCTTTTAGACCCACTTTTAATATTGGGAATCTCATTTCCTTGAAAATCATGCTTTTTCCTCTCAGTATGCCACGAGTCATCATTACTGGGAGCAGAGAGCATCTTATTCACTGCAATTACACTTGCTAATCAATTCTGCATCACTGCCCAGTGTTATAAATGTCTAGTTACCTATATTCTATTGACATGTGGCCTCGTTTCTTACTATAATGGGCAGTAGTCTCGATGTTAGAGACTCTCTTTCTAATAGCACAGGAAAGCCAAGGAAATATGTCAATCTTATTGCCAGTGAAACAGAAATAAACCAATGTAGTCATTTCATTGCTCATCCTGGGGATTCATCAGCTGAGTGCATCCAGGTATTTCTGACTTTTAACTTCTCAATCAGAGGTGCTATTTCTGAGGAACTGTGCTTCCTCTCCACATTTTCAAATTTTTTCTTTAATTTTTCCATTAATTGTTAGCGAACTCATGTTAAGATATGTTAGTATTTCTTCATGGGACTTAGAGACCATTAAGTGGGGCTACGTGTCTTCTAAGCTTTAAAAAAATAAACCGGACAATAAACCATGTGATTGTGTCAGCGTCACCTTCTGAGACCCACCCCACGTCTGGCTGGCTGGCTGTTCGTGTGACAGGGGCTGAGGAATAGATGAGCCAACGAGGGTGCTCTCCTGTTGCTTCTACAGGAGAAACCAGAAACATAAGTCTGAGGTATCCCCAGGGTCAGTCCAGTGCTCTTGTGAGAGCAAAGACTGTTAGAAAGCAGCAAAGCCTTAGGTTAGCTTAGCTTAGCTTAGCTGTTTATTTATGCTCTAGGTCCAGAGAAGCCTCATGGTGGAATATGCTGAAAACAGGGTCATCCTATCTTGTAGGAAAGCACAAGAGCCAGTTAGGAGGACACAGGAAAGAACTGGAGAACTGCCAGGGGATGACCAGGAAGTGGTGGGGAAGAGGAGAGGGGTGTTGCCTCATATGCTCATGTCAGATGAGCTCCAGGCCACCTGAAGCAAGGGGCAGCATACCAGTCTTTGACTCCTCTTCCTGCTAAAGCAGGGAGAGGGAGCTCCTGATTTACTGCCTCTGGGAGCTTTAGTGGCTCAAATCAGGGAAGTTTCTTTAACCAGGAGGAATCAGCTTAGCATTAAGGACAGTTGAGATGAGTTTATCTAGGACAGTCAAAAACTAGCAGGATGTGATGCTAAATTTTTAAACTTTGCCTTTTGTTCATCGACAGTAGTTGCTCCTAGTTTTGCTCCTTTGTTCTCTCTTGACATTAAGTCTCCAGGGTACAGTCAGCATGGAGATGTGTATGGTCAAGTTCCTTCATTGCAGCATTTTCATATTCTTCCTCTCCAGTCTTTAATGATGGTGCAAAGGGACACAGGGTCCCAGCCTTGCTGAGCAAGGTGGTTTCCTATGCACAGATTGATCAAGCTCAGTATACCCATGCCTGCTTTGTAGTAAATGCATATGGCCCACTTTTATGTATGTTCACTAGGGCGCAGTGTTTCTTGCTCACTCTAGAGGGATGATCTTCTGTTAACACATCTTGAAAAAAAAAATGTTATTAGCAGAGAAGAATCTCAGATCATAGGGAGAGAGTGGAAAAGTCCCTATTTAGTAAATTCATTCATTCAGTAAATTTTCAGGGAACATCTGCTTAATTCCAGGCATAAATTTAATAACTGGACATAAAGTATGAGTAAAGACAGACAAAAAGTCATGGCACTTATATTCTCACGAGAGGAGACAAGCAAGCAAACACTTAGGCAGGTGACGGTATGTGGCAGGTAGTGAATGTCATCTGGAGTTGAGGTGAGCGGAGGAATAAGTGGGGTATTTCAGGAAGTGGTGTCAAGACACTCTGAGGTATTTCTATTCAGGAGAAAGAACTAAAAGGAAAAATACACTCTGACCCACCTCATCTCCTTGCCTGCTAGATACCATGTTCCTCAAGGCAAGAACCTGCCTTTTTAGACCTCGCACCCCCAGGACAACATCTGACACACACTAGGTATTCAATGTGTGTTTGTTGATCTAAAATATATGCCTCAGACCTCTCTCGGAGCTAACGTGCCCTCTTGACACCTGAAATATCAGTCTGCTTGAACAGCTCCACCCGCAAGCCTCAGCTTGACAGGCAGTAAGCACCAAGCCTGCAGGTTGCTTATTGATTTGACTAATAGTAAGTAATGGAGTGGTGACTGGAGTGACATTAATACAATGTGGAGGGGAATGAGCACCAGGACTGCAGCGTTCTCATGTGTCAAGGCACCTCTGCTACGGAGAGAGAAGTTGATTTTCCTGCTCTGTGTTTTCTGTCTCGCTTCCTCAGCACTCAGCACTGTAGAATCCCATTGAAAAGGTGTGAAAGGGAAAGACACACTTTTTTTTAAA
>NW_004567118.1:8862710-8893720 GCF_000260355.1 Condylura cristata | reverse complement strand
GAGTTCCCTTCTGGGAGCTCCCCAGTCGCCGATTCCCTCGCAGTTATCTACCTTCTAGTGAGTCCAGGGTGTTTTCGTTTGGGTTAAAACTTGTCGTAAGTGAGTCTATCTATGTACCACATCTTTTTAAGCCAGTCATCCACTTTTAGGCTGTCTCCATGTCAGGAAAGACACACTTTGAAGGACAAAATCAAAGTCTGTTTCACAGTAGTAAGGGATACGGTAATGAGAAGACTGAGATGAAAACAGGAGAAAGTAGAAGAAGAAATAGAATATGGGGGTGTGAGGTTTTAAATGCCAGATATAAATCTAACCCCACTCCCCAATAAAAGTAACTTTCTTGGCCAACTGTCCTTCCTTTGGATTAAAGACAGTAGCTGGTCTTGATTTTTATTATGCATTTGGCTACCCAGCCACTACTTACTGACAATCTAGCATACACTCTACTGATCACTCAGGACACCTGAACCCTGTCCCTGTGCAATGAAGAATTTGCCTGGTCTTTGTCTCTGGTTCCTGGGAAGTACCCACTAAACCCTGGCAATTTCCTGAGTGACCAGAGTGTTTTATTATTATTATTGCAAACTCCTTGAACAACACAACTAACTTTTATGCCAACAAGGTGACTCAAGGTGGGTTCCAGGAAACTTGATGTGAGTAAGGTGGCCATCCCAGAAAAGCCAGCCTTGTGATTAGAGGGTTGGGACCTTGGACTAAAGGTTTAACCTTTAGTCCAAGGTCCCAACCCTGGAGAAGAGAGAGGGGCTGGAGGTAAAATTAAACTATGTAGCCCAATGAGTCCATCAATCATGCAGGCCTAGCGATGTCCCAGTACAAACTCAGCTTGGCTTAGCTTGATTCAGCTGTCCTGATGCCATATTCTGCGAGTTGTCTTACATGGAGGTGCCACAAGGCTTATGAAATTGAAGGTGCTGGAACCCATTGTGTGGAACCCTCACAGACCTTCCCTATGTGTCACTTCTTTTCATTAGTTCTAAGCTGTATTCTCATCATAAATGTCATGCTTTCCCAAGCCTTATAAGTCATCTTAGTGAATTTCCAAGCCTCAGAGATTCTTTGGGGTGTGCTGAATTTGTAGCCAGCTAGTCAGAGGGAAGGTGGCCCAGGGGCCCTGAACTGATGGCTAGTATCTGAAGTGAAGGCAGTTCTGGAATGACTATTCCCTTAACTGCAAAATTGAGCTAATTCCAGGTAATTCCAGGTAGTCTCTAAAGTACCTCAGAATCTAGCTAGAGTAATAAAATGGAAAGTTGCATTCACAATGCAGTGAGAAAGTTGTTTGCTTGCAAATGTAGGCTTAGTCATGAGACCATAAATTAGATGCCATCTAATCCTCCTAGGATAATCAGAGGTGGTCTTCTGAACAAAGGGAATTTGTGCTGAATCCAAGCACAAGTAATAGTTAAAAAAGCAAGGTGGGGACAAAGAAAGCAGCAGCATAGCAGCAATGTTCAGAATCATCTTTGTTCCACCTAAATTAATAAGAATAGTGCTAATGGTAACAGTACTTAGAAGTGACAGCTAGTAGTAACAACTAAAATTTCTTAGAATGTTTAACGTAAAAAGTGTTTTAACTTCCCAAGACAAGTTTGTCAGGAAGGTGCTGTTGGATTTTCTATTTTCCAATGAAGAATTGAGATTTAGGTATATAATTTGACCAAGTCACACAACTAATAAGTTACATATCTTTGCATCACACTTTGGTTTCTATTATGGACTGAATGCCTGTGTTCCTTCCAAACTCTTTGTTTTAAGGATTTTTAAAATGTTTTTTGTAGAAAAACTGGGGTGTAGGCCAGAGGTGCAGGGGCTGAGAGGATTCACCAGAGGCAGAATGGGAAACAGAACAGGTGAATTTACTGAAATACACTACTGAGGGGAGCAGTGGGCAAGACAGGAGAGATCTGCCGGTGATAGCGCTGAGGCTTAACTCCTAGGCCACCAGGGATGCCCTTCCTTCCAAACAAGCTGAAGTCCTCTCCCTCAGTGTGATGGTATTTGAAGACAGGATCTTTAGGAGCTAAAACAGTTAGATGAGGACATGGGAGTGGGGGCCCTCAGGCTGGAATCAGAACCCTCATAAGGAAAGACAGCTTGCTCTTATCAGAATCCCACCATACTACTATTCTGACCTGGGACTTCTAGCCTCCAGAACTGTGAGAAAATAAATTTCTGTTGTTTAAGCCACCTAGTCTATGGCAATTTGTTATGGCAGTCAAGTCTACTCAAATGTTTCTGAACCCAGAACTCTTATACATATTACTGCACTGTAATTCCTTTGGAAATAACATAACCTCTGAAAAATATCAGTGTAAATCACCTGTCTCCTTTAGGAAGTAATAAGAACCCCTTGAGAGGTGGTAAATGTGAGGGTGAAGCCCAAAAATATGGAGTCCCTTAGGGCTGGTCCTTTCTGAAATCTCTTATCTGAAGATCGGAGCTGTAAAACTCTAACATAACATGCTCTTGCTCACTGAACTAGTCACTAAAGAATCAGTGCAAGAAGGGATCTCCCTGCCCACTAGATTCCCGTAGTCCTCTTACTTAAGCTTGCCCAGCTCTCTATGTATCTGATGCCTCCCTCATATAAATAAGATCTTCAGAATATTTTCAAGGACTTGAAAACTTCCTCTGTGTGTTTTATGCTCTTCGGTCCTGGTTCTGTTTATGAGAGAATTAAGGATGAAATCACGTCACCCCCCAAGAGAGCAGCTGTTGTATATGGTGCATCTGGCAGTTCTGATTTGGATTCTTTCTAGCCTTGTGGAATCCAATACTATTTGTTTTAAGAAAGTCATGGCTCTGGAGTTCTTTTCAGATGTAGACTTTCTAGTGATGCACCTTCCACTGTGACTCATATACATAAGTAATCTTTTATTCAACTCTTATTTTCCATGCATGCGTTCATTGCTCACATTAGATTTCTTTTATGTAAATCAAGTCCCTCGATAGGAAGAAACAAAGCAAAGCCAGATTAATTGGCTAATTTTCAAAGGCTTATTCTACATTGATTGCAACTTTTTTCCATGAATTTTTTATTATGTTCTCTCTTTGCTATGCCAAGAGTTGCCTCTGAAACAACAGCATGTAAAGTTAGTTTATAGAAACTTGACCCAAATCATCTCATTTTTTAAAAGGGACACACATAGTGACCTCTTTCTCATTTCTCAGCCCAGTGAGTTTGAAATAAAATAGAAATACAGAAGAAGGTGTTCTCCTGTAGGCATAATCCCTCTAACTTAAATCCTCCTAATCTGATATTTTGCAGCTGTCCAAATTTTCCAACTCTCTCTCTCATTTCCTCGTTAATTTTCCAAATTTCCAACTTTAACCCATGAACTTAGAAAACATAGGTGAAAATGAGAGATTAAATAATGGCGAGTTTAAAGGAATAATAGCAACCAACTCCATTGCTACTCAACACCCATTCGGTAGCCCAGCAGATATCTGCCTCTGCTTGATACCTCCTCTGAGGGGGAACTCACTGCTTTGTCAGGCAGTCTTGGGTTAGTTCTCACTCTCACACAATTTCTGTTGATCCTAACCAGAAAACACTCTTATGTTCCTGTCAGCCCTTGTTTGCCCTCTTGAACCACACAAAACATCCCTTATTCTTCATTCATCCTCTAGTTCAAAACTTTGAAAATAATCGAAGAGACTTGTCTTATTCCCTACACTCCTTTCAAGCTTTTCCCTCATTGGGCTAAAAAGAATGTCAGTAGTCTTCTTTTTATTTCTGCTAATTTTGGATAGCAAGAACAAAAAAGAGACACAGCTGCCAATTTTGTTTTCCTCAATCCCAACCCAAGGGAATCCTTTACTGTAGCTTAAAGTAGTGTTCTTCACAGGTGTGTGTATGCAGCACTTTCTCTCTCTCTCTCTCTCTCTCTCTCACACACACACACACACAATTACCTGGCATTTGTAATCTACTAGGTGTTTTAGATGAGTCTCCCATCCAGTAGTCCCCGTCATCCTATGAGACAGACATGCACCTCCACGATCCCAGCAGGAAGATTTCAGGTGATCTGGCTAAATGAATTATGGAGAATATTCAGGATAAATAGTTGCTGTGACTCCTAAATTATCTGTCTCAAATATCTGCTGTCTCTTAGGGGCTTTCAGCAGACACCTGGGCACCTGTGTCTTGATTGAAAAGAAAGCCCGTTAGTTCTCACTGGCAGGCATTTTAGATAGCAAATTGGTACATCTGTCAGAGTCCAGTCAGGAGACAGAAACCAACCAAGTATTTTAACAGAGAGGATTTAATGTAACGGATGGTTAACCCAGTACTGAGTGTCTAAAAAAGCAGGGATAACATCAAGTTGTCAGAGATATAACAATGGCAGGAAGCAGATGCTATTTGTAGAAGGGGGGGAAAGGAAATATTAAAACCTAAAAACTTGGTTATGTAACTGAAATTCAGTCAGACCTCTGAGAAGGAGGTGTTTCTTGGCCAGTTATAGCATCAGTCCACTGAGGAAAACCGCAATATGACAGTCTTGGTTGGTTGGTGCTGGTGTCTCTGAGGTGTCGCCATGAGGCCGGTTCTGTAAATCTGGGGAAGCCGCAGACTGGACTCAATTGCTGTTGTAGATAGAACTTCTGCTGCTGGAGTGAAAATAGGAGGCAGCTGCATGTTGCCAGGAACACCGCGTGGATGGGAGTGGGGGTAAGAGGGGTGGATGTCACTCTGGCCTCTCAGTCTCCGCTTGCGCCCTCTACCGGCAGAACCTGGCATGGCTCCCACTGGCAAAAAAAAAAAAAAAAGTGATTTGTAGAGTCAGTGCCAGCATCACAAAAGTATGGAAAACTGGATTGGAAACTTCCAGGCAATAACTTCATACATGGATGGTGTTTCATGTTCTCTTTCAAAGAGTACAGTGTCTATCCTTGGTTTAATAGGAAGTCAACAGTAGCCGTAGCAGCCCACAGGTAGTAGCAGTGGAGAGGAGTAAATCAAGTGCCTAGAACAGTACTTTTTAGTTTCATCTCAGCCTCTTTATCCCCCCCCCCAAAATTTCAGCCCACCAAGATGACTGTTGCTGGGGCTTGTATTTAAATGACATCTAAGTCAGAGAGAGAAATCAATAGTTCAATGCTGTCATTGGCATATATTTTAGTACAAGTCTATAGTGCATTGCTACTGCCTGGATAACAGACTAGGAGGTGGGGGGAGCCTACTGGCCACCACTCCTCCAAATTCAGAGTCACTGGGAACCCCTGGGGAGAGTGAACAGAGGGGGAAAGCATTCTCCCTCCCTGTCTTTCAGAGCTGTGCATGTAGACAGTGGACCACCAGCCTCCACCAGTCAGTTCTTTCCTTGAGATATGTACCCTTGCAGATCTGCAGCATGAAATGGCAGGCCCCTCCACCGATGCACAGTAGAATACAGCACACGGCTGGCCCACTCTCCCAATCACCACTTGCAGTCTGACTTCCAACCACTCAATTTATCATGTGTTTCAGGGAAAGAAAAGAAGAGAATGCAGAAAATGATGCCGCTAGGACTTGTGAGGCAAAGAGAATTGCCAGTCTGGCCTTGCTTGAGCCTCCCCATAATGGGGTGTTTCTACATAAGAAGGACTAATTTCATGGGGTCAGTGATGGGTCCTGTAAAAGCATCTCCCATTTAAAAATTAATGCTTGATGAGTGCTGAATCCAGAGTGCCTCAGGAGACCAGGAGAGAAAGGGTTTCCAGGAATGGGATTTGGAGAAAGACCATCAGAGTGATTTTTTTTCTGTCAGACAGAAGAAAAATGGAAATAAGGTAAATTCTAATAAATCAGAAGTTGGCCCTGAATCAACTTCCCTTGTGGTCAGCTTTGTGCCTGTTCTTCATACACTCCTACTGCTCTGACATTTGAGCAAGGAATACAACATTTATTTTAAGTGTATCCTGATACTCTTCAGTCACAGAAACCCTCAGAAGTTTTTTTTTTTATTATTTACATCCATGCATTTTTATTAAGTATGTTAGACTGAACATATTAGGTTGGACAACATAGAAACCCTCAGAAGTTTTAATAGAAGGACTTACCAGACAAAGACAGGTCTCATTACAAAAAGGGAAAATAAATATCATTGTGATGGGACACTATTGAGTGATAAAGACAAAATATCACCATTGATAGTAAAAAAGAAGGTACTTGAGGGACTTGGGTGCAGTTAAGCAAGTCAGAAAACCACAGATGAATATTACACATTTTGACATATCTGAGTAAAATAAGGAATCATAGCAAATGACTTAACCAAGTAAAATAGTTACAAACTAATGGGCATTATACATGAAAGGAGGTTTCTGAGTGAGGAATGTGGGCGAGAGAAATAAAGGGGTACAAGAGATGGCGGGGGAAAAAATAAAGGTATAGATATGCAAGATAAAAATTAAAGGCAAGTGATCATAAACGGCACTTACCTAGTTCTTTACAGTTTATAGTGCTCTTTTGTGTAACATCCTTCAGTCTTCACAAAAACCCTGGGGAATAAATAATTTGTTTCCCTCTGTGGAATGAGTACACTGAGGTTGGTGGAGTTTCTGTGACTTGATCGGAATGACGTCATCCACAAGGAGCCGGCGGGACTTGATGAGGGCATCATCCTCAGTGCTGTGTCTCCCACCTCTCAGGGGCCGTGTGAGATGTGCCTCAAACTTTCAGGTGCCTTCCTGGGTGGACAAGTCCCCAAGGATGTTTCCAGCCTCAAGTGTACCCCAGACACCCTACTAGGCCAAATGAGTCCAGTAGGAGGGGCGGAAAGCACACCTGGCACATGCAGAGGAAGTGACGTTCTGGTACAGGATGCTGGCCATTCCCATGGCCCCGTCTTCACCCTGACAGGGGAGCCCAGCGAGGGGAGTGGCTCTTACCTTCAATGAAGGAAAACAAGTAGAATCCATTTGAATTCGCTCCAAAAAGTCACTATAGACACTAGGGAAAGCAGAAAGGAAATTCCTGAAAATATCAAAAATAGAACTATGAAAGATCCCTCAGTCCCACTTCCTGGTAGATGAACAATGGAATGAAATCTCCATCTCGAAGAGATAACTGAATTTCCATGTTCACTACAACATTATTCACAGTAACCAAGAAGAGGACAAGCATCTAAGTCTGTCAGCGGATGAATGGATTAACAAATTTTCAAAGAGAGAGAGAGGTTTTAGACACAGCTTTTAGAAGGAAGGAATTTCTTCCATTTATAAGGATGAGCCTGGTGGACATGTACTTGCCGAAATAAGTCAGACACAGAAAAACAAATACTTCATAATCTATTTTCGTGTGGGACATAAAATAACCCAAGCATAGAAGTGGAGAGAAGAGTGGTCATATCACAAGAGGCCAGAGAGGAGGGGAAAGGAGGAGACATGAGATATAGTTGGTCACAGGATTGAGATACATGAGCTCTGGGCATGTACATAAAGCACGTGACTAAAGTTTGCACCACTTTGTTATATGCTTGAAATGTGCTAATTCTTCTCAACATACACAATCATAGCTATGTGGAGACAATGGATAAATTATTTTGATCTCGGTGATCTTTTATTTCCTAGTTTTATTGAGATATTTGACATCCAGCACTGTATAAGTTCAAGGTGTACAATATAAGGATTTGACTTTACATGTGTTGTGAAATGATTACCACAATTAGTTTAGTTAATACTCACCATCTCATATAAATACCAAAAATAAAAAGAAGGAAGAAGACAAAAAGGGTTGTTCTTCCATGTAATGAGAACACTTAGGAATTACTGTTTTAAAACTTTAATATGTAGATTACAGGTCTTTTCCCAGTGTATACATCATCCAAACCCTCAAGGTGTACAGCTGAAATACACTCAAATTTTATACATCAAAGGTATCTTAGTGAAGTTGTTGGGAAAAGTAAACAATTACAAGGACTAGAAATTTCATTCTACCACAAGTTCCAGAATCCTGTTTGATGCAGAAGAGATGATATTAATCAACCCTTCCACCTACCATTTATTGGTCACTTACGTGCACTTAACATGTTTTGTTTAATCCCCACTGGACCTATAGGGGAACTGTTAATGTGGCTCCCATTTTGCAGATGAGGCTAAGGGACCTGTTTCCGCAGGGGTTAAAGGCAGCAGTAGGAGTCAAGTTCCCTCTGACTCCAAGCCCCATCCGCTCCATGCCCCACCTCTGCCTCACATGACCTGGACTTGATGTCTGCCCAGAACTTCCCATCACCAGCCACAGAAATTATTTCAATGTGATGCCTCTCTGGTGAGTTTGCCCAAATGTACTGACCATCACGATTTACCACCTTCCAGCAGAAGCAGGGAGCACGGCACACTGGAGCCAAGCGTTTTAATAACTTCCGGTCCCAGCAGTTATAAAAATGTAACTGTTGCCATCGGTTCAAAGAATTAAAATATGGCAAGGTAGAAAGAGCTCTTAAAGTCAGTGTTCAGAACTATGGCTTTGCCCTTGTAAACAACTTTTATATACCCCTTTTTGAGCATGTATAATGAAATGACTAACATTTTCAGCTGTATCCAGAGCTATTACACAGCAGCCGAATGTTTTGTAGCTGGAAAGCTGTTGAGGAAAACGCTGAAAATTGGCGGAAGGGGCAGGACTCCTGGTCTCCACAAGGGCACCATCTCCCCACTCTCCTGCACCAAGCAAACAGGGTTAGAGCACCAGGTTAGCCAGCCTTCCCTGTTCAGAGTGAAATGAAGCTCTTGCCAGCACGTTTTATTTCTGCTTGTAATGCCTATGACTCTTCGTGCCTGCTCACTAAAATAGAACATTTGATTGTCTTTATTTTTAATCTTCCCCTAAAGGAAACTACCAGCTGAGACTCCTAGTGCCCACCTAGAATCCAGCAAGTTCCCCGATTTGCATTTCCATTGGAGAAGCTCAGAGAGATTGTTGAGTCACTTCTTTCCTCCTCTGTTTTGCAATTTACATAATAGTATCATTAGACTTGCAGGTCACAGTTGTGAATAGTCAGAAAAAAAAAAAAAAACAATATAAGGGTCTGAGCCTTTTCCTGTGAATTCTAGAAGGTGGACCTTAGCAGATTGAGTAATGGGGGCTAACAGTAAACTGGAGTTGCTCATCTTGCTTTGACATTGGCTGTGCTGCAAGTGAGTATTTTCAAAGGGAAGGCTCTCCCCAGTCAGGAGGACTGTGATTTTGCACGCCCCTGCAGACCGGCCCAGAAATTGTAAAATTATGAGAACAGAATGTGGTGCCTCTGTCCTCTGTTGTCTCTTATATCATTCAGGTCATAAAGACAGACTGTTCAATTCTCGGCTCTTTCCTGGGACTGGGGGGAAAACGTGGGAATATTGGTGTTCCCCCAAATACAACAGTGGCTTTTTGCTGGAATATAAGAAGAATGCAAAGTCATTGGCGCTATCATGGCAGGTGAATTAGGTGAGATGGTTACCTGGACCAGCTCACTGGACAGTACCTGAGGACGAGGAAGCGGCACTAGGGCCCCAAAGAGCTCTGCCCAGAAGGCTGCTTCTCAGCCCGGGCTCCTGTTTCAAATAGACAAAGCCAGAGGCACGAGGCAGGAGGAGCATGCACAGCAGCCTGTAGGATCTGATGGCTTTGTTTTTATACCTTGTTCTCCCTTCTCAGAAATAACCTCTGTTTTCTTACCTGTAAAAACGCACCTAGCAGCTCAGACTGAGGTGATGGGGTCCCTGTGGTGACCACAGGGGATGCCTGGCTCCGGAAGTGGTGCTGGTTGGCATCCCTGTTCTCACAGAGTGTGTGCTCTGGCGAAGAAAAGTTGTGGTTTTGATTCCTTTGGAGGATGCTGTTTTTAATCCTTGATTTACTGAATAGTGTACTTCCCTCCTCCAATGGATCACCTGCACTACATAGAGGCTAACGTAACTCTGGTGTCTGTCTCTGCCTGGCTGTGTCTCCCGTCTTGCTATATTTCCTAGCACACACGTGCCCTTGGGAAAGCAGTGGCCGAGGCCAGCCACTCACAACCTTTACCCTGCACCCCAAGATTGGCTGCAGCCGCCTCTATCACCTCGAATGCAAATCTCCCTTCCTGCCCCTGTTGAACCTGCCATCACCCTGACCAGCACTCTCTACCCTCCTGCTCGGAGCCTTCTCAAGCCCTCCCATTCCTGTTCAGGTTCCGTTGCTCTAAGTAACTGTCTCTGGGTCTCTCTCTGCACAGGAGCCTATAGAAGGGGATTGAGACCCTTTCTCTCTTCCCCCATGAGAATGGGAGAAACCCCCACCCAGCAGCTGTGGCTTCTTCACCTTTGCCTCCCCCCAGTTACTCACCAAGTCAGTGCATGTTGATTGAGTTGAAGTTTAGAGTTGCGCTGCTCCTATCACGATTCTAAAATTTCTAGTTGTGATCCGTGTGTCTTGTCAGTTTCATGCTCCGTGGCAGCCACTTACTTTACAACTTGCAGTTCTTTTCTGCTAAGCATTTCTAAGCTCCTTGTGATCTCATGCAAAGCCTGCAGGGATTTGGGGCCAAGCTGTCATCACTGTTGCCGTCGTTTTACTGAAATATGTCTCTCATCTGTTTTGTCTGGGTGACCGCTTATGTAACTAGAATTACATTGGGAAACCAACTGCAACAAGAGTTTGGAACACAGACACCCCTCGCTGTTGATGAAGGAAAATCTCAAATACATTAGGGCCGGAGCTGCTTGAGCCGGACCTTGTACACAGGGTTAGTCCCTCTGCAGGCGTAGAAAGCTTGGGCAGCCTGTGTCATCCAAGAGCCAAGTCTGTCACCTGAAGCTCTGCAACGTCCAGTTCCCTGATCTCATGTCCAGCATCAGAGAGCCTCATTATTTCTTCCCCAGTCCCTCCCTGCAGCCAGAGGAATTGAGATCCCAAAGTGAACATACCAGTCTAGCTGCTGTGGATAGTTAAGGAGGAAAGCAGGGTCGGGACAAGAGTCCTCGAGCCCTAAAAGCACTGCTGGTCTGCTGTGGCCTGTGGCCTCTCCCCACTTGAGGACCCCTCACTTTGTCCGCGTATGACAAAGTGGACTTTAAGAGTCCACTTAAGGAAGTAATCACCCCTCTTTGTGATGATGACCTCTACTTCAAATCATGCCAGTTCTCTCCATTATTAAATTCTGCAGTTCCAGCCATGAGTGAGGACGAAACTGACCAGACCTCCCACCTTCAAATATCACCAGCCAGTCAGAAGCCACCTGCATGAACACCTGTGGGTGCCTCTCAGGACCTTGTGGTTGGGGTCCCAGGCACCACATCAAATGGACCCCACCTTTATTTGTTTGTCTTTCCTTCCCTCCTTAGGTTGATGTTGGTGGCAAGAGATGGGAGGTGGGGATCTAGATTTTCTTTGTTGTTTATCCTTAGGTAGCCTGCACAGGTAACTCATATCTTAGCCTCTGGCAATTGAGATTGTCACACAGTCAATGGTGTGTGATAGTCTGATTGTCAGCATTTTTCTCTCTTAAGCAATGCCTATTACAGTCTCACTGTTGTGGAGTTGAAAGTTATATGCTAGTTCAAATTTTACCAAGTGCGTCCCATCTCACACAGAGCTCACATACATGGCATGCCCTGTGTGGCAGGCGCTGCGGACTTGGGGGGCTTGCACTCATTACTTGTCCTGCTGCTGGCACTGCTCCCCCTCTCACAGAGGACATTAAAGCAGTTTTGCCAAAGTCACAGAGCAGTAGGCTACAGAGCCCCACTCCCTGGCTTTAGTGCACAGCTTCTCCTCCTGCCAGGTTTGCCCTCTTCCCCGGAACCAAATGGATGGCAGGATGGGTAGAGGAAGTGACCTGCGGCGAGTCCTCAACCTCTCTGTGCCTCTGTTTCCCCACCTGTGAAATGGTGGTGAAATAGCACCTTCCACAGACGGTTGTGAGGGCTGAGTGGGAGAGCTTAAGAGACAATGGGCTCCCTGACCCGGCGCCCCCCAGGGCTCAGGAAAAGTGAGTGACTGGCCGAATTCTCTGTGGGAGTCACTTAGCTAGGATCAGCCTGCAGCTCTGCCCACCAGGTCTCAGCCCTGTGCCCAGCACCCTGAACCCCCAAGACCATGCCCCATCTTCAGTGATGGCAGGAGGGGAGCCACAGACTTGATCCCTCTGCCTTCTAGACCCTCTACAGCCTGGGATGGCGGCCTCAGCAGGAGGTTGTCTTCGGATGCCACTGTTATGAGGAAGGCACCCCGTGGCCAGTTCCTGGCTTGCCTGTCTCCCCAGTCCAAGGGCAGCTTCCCATGGAACAATCCCCTAGAAGCTGCACACACCAGTACTAATAACCCCAGTACTAATAACCCCAAAAGCTGCATGTAAACGCAATGCCCTCTTCCCTGAGAGGCTCTTTCCCAGCTGAGATCGTTTTGCCTGCTGCCCAGCTCTAATCCTTTAGACTCCAAATGGCCAGAGATAGTCTGAGCTCACTGAAAATTAACAGTGCCCACAGGTGAAGTCACCGCTGCTCTGCCCTGTGAGCTTAGTTCCCAGGGCCTGGGACCCGGGCTCTGGACAGTAGGTTGGCCAGAGTAACTTCCTCAGGCAGGACGATGGAAGGAAACTCCCACTGAGTAAGCAGACCGATGGTCTCTGCAAAATCCTTGCAGGGAGAGGGTGCCTGTCACCCCCATCCCGTGCACAGGACTGGAGAGTGAATACCTGAAGTGCATCTGCAGTGAGGTGCAGAGGATGAATCAGAAAACAGCTTACTTTGTGCCAGGAAGCCTGAAGCGGACACAGAGCTAGCAGGCATGAAGAACCCGAGGATGGAGAATGGACAGGGGCAGACTGGAGAAAATGTGACAGGAGGTGACCTGGAAAAGCAGGCTCTGGGCTGTCCAGTGTGGGGAGCCTGCATCTGCTTTAAGGACTCTTCAGGACAGACATCCCAAGAAACAGCACCCCAGCATCTGCAGTGGGGCCATGTCCAGGCAGACACAGCAGCTGAGCTCTATGCTCATGTACTCTGAGCTCATGACAGAGCCATGACCAACTGTCCAGCCAGTCAGTCCCTGGGCACACAGCATGGAGAGAGGAGCCCCAGTTCTGGGTGATAACACCAAGCTTCCAGCATTAGTAGATTGTGGCAATATTTCATCCTCCCTCTCTCCATCTGGCAGTTTCTGTGGGTTTTAATGTACAATTAAATATCATCAGACCCTATTTAATAGTCTCTCTTTTATTAAGCAACTAATGTATTAGTGTTCAGGCTAATGTCTTGCAGTAAAACAGACTCAGGCTCTATTGAATATCTGCTTTCCTACTTTCAATTTTTTCCAAGGACAAATGACAAAGCTCCTTAAATAGGATTTCCAAATAGGATACTTTCTTGTTTAAATAAAACAGGTGAGGCAAGTCGGGATTTCTAAATTAAAAATCTGGAAAACCCTTATTCTCTTAAGAATGAAGGAAATGGGGGAGCATCTGAATTATAGAAATCGCATGAGTTAGGTAAAGTAAATTTAAAAGCAGTAATAAATAACTAAACTGGATGGAACGCCTACTTTGTGACCATGTGCTGGGCAAATCAAAAACCTCATCTTACTTACCTTCACCCTAGTGGGGAGAGGAGAGCACAGTGGGATGTGGTGGAGGACTTTGGATGATTCAGTGGTAGGAAAACGATGGTGACCACACTGAGGCGAGAAATCCTATACTGTGAACATATTAACAAGGATGTATAAAAAAATTTAAAGATCAATAAGAGAAAAATAATGTAACCTTCTCAACAACACTATATGGCAGTGCTCATTGCCAGGGAGAAGAACTGAGGCTCAAGGTTCCAGTAGGTTCCCTAATACAGCCCAACACTTGAGAGGATTAAATCTAAAGCTTCTGATTCCAGAGCCCAAGTGCTTAACCCAGCACTCGGGATTTAGAATCAGACTTGTGCTCGAATTTCAGCTGTGTGACATGGGGCAAGTGACGACTTAGCCTCTCTGAGTCTGTAATCTGCAGTATTGTCTGCCTTAATTTCTGTGATGACTAACTTAAATATATAAGTATGTGGTGCTAAAATGGAAATATTACTGGCATATGTGTACAACTTAAAAAAAATGTTGCCCACATTAACTAAGTAATTGAGAATTTTTTGTCTTAAGTTTCTCTGGCAATCTGTCACCTCCTCTTATCACTACAGTGTGAAGACCCCAGACGAGCCCCATCTCCTCCCCTGTAGTTCAGGGAGACTGGAACCTGGTGGACAGGGCTGGACTGTGGTTATGGATGAGGACACACTGTCCCCTGCTGTCCTCTAAGCATGGGCAACAACAGAGCTGAGTAATTCTCACCCTGCAAAGTTGAAAGGCTGCTTTATGCTGAGCCCTGGGTAAACGGGATTGCCTTTCATTTCTTCTACTTAATGGTATGACCCATAGAAGATTTAAATAATAATAACACCTTTCAAGTAGGAATCTTTGTTAGGCATGGATTTCTGGATAATAGCCAAGGTAGAAAACTCCTCATTAACTTCAATCAAAATAAAAGGATTTGAATTGGAACTAAGAATAGAAAGTTTAACAAAATCTAAACCTTTTAGCTAAGACATTGTTAAGAGGTAACATTGGCTTAGTTTTTCCAATGTTTGACATATAAAAAGACAGATGAGACATGGTCAAAGGGACTTAGAACACGATGGAGAGATTATTCAATAAATACTTATCAAAGGCCCAGTATTCTTAGAGTACTGAGAGAATGTTGATAATTGCAGTCTTTGCTTTCCAGAAGTTTCCACTCTAATTTTCAAAACTGACCCTAAATACAGAGTTTTAAAATGCTAACACAACAAAATAAAATCCAGAAATACTGGTTGAACACTTACTGCATGCCTTCTAAATACTTGAATAAATTAATTTCATCCTTAAATGGAGGTATCATACTTCCAAAGTTCAGTTTGTACTACAAAGCCATAGTAACTAAAACAGTGTGGTGCGGGACCAAAAAAAAAGACACAGAGAGCAATGGAACCAAATAGAAAGCCCAGAAATAAACCCACAGTTATATGGACAATTAATCTTTGATAGAGGAGCAAAGAATATGCAATGGAACAAGGACAGTTTAACAAATGGTACTGGAAAAGCTGGACTAACATAAGCAAGAGAATGAAACTAAACCACTACCCCACAACATACACGAAAATTAACTCAACATGGATAAAAGATTTGAGCATAAGACCTGAAGCCATAAAATATATAGAAGAAAATATAGGTAAAACACTACAAGACATACATCTCAACAGCATGTTTAAAGACATGATCAGGCGGGCACTAGGGAGAAGAGACAAGGTGCTCCTCACTCTATGGGTTCCCAAGGGATCTCCATAACCTGTCCTGTCAACGTGTCCTTGAAGCATTTTATCAGGCCCATGGTTCAGCAGAAAGTTATTCCCAAAGATCCCAATTTGACATCTCTTCTAGAGAAGTCAGTTCATTTGTGACTGTCTTGTAGAAATGGACTTGAGTTAGTCAAAGCCCATAGTCACCTTGCTTATGGGGTATTGATGCAAAGAATCACACTAGTCCCATCCTTTATGTGACCTGAACCCTTGGCATGTCAGCCACCATGAGATTTCTCTACCCCTTTCCCAGATGGTTTTCTGGAGCTCCTGCTGTACCACATGGACCCTCCCTTCTATGCGAGACAGCTCTTTCATTCGTCTCATCACTGTAAACACCCTCTGGGAGGCATACCAGACATAGTCAGCTGGGTTTGCCATCTTCTCTCACTGGCTCAGAGAATATTTATTGAACACTTTTTATGTGTTGGACAGCATTCTATGAAATGAGAGTTCAGTGATGTACAAACTCCTTGCTTTCATAAGGCTTGCATTCCAATATAGTGTCTGCTACTTCTATATCCTTACTGATGCTAACCTCTCTGAGTATCAGTTCTCCCTTCCGTGAAACAGGCACAGTAAACTCTGCCCCATAACTTTGTGAAGAGGCTTAAGTGAGATAATGGACACGATGTGCTTAAGCAGAGATCTGTTCCATTGCAGGTGGTCAAAAATGTTAGTACCCTCATCATCCTGCCACCCTGTAAAATGAACATAGCCAGACCTGCCTTTGCCCTATGGATCCTTCTGAGATAGTAATTATACTTGCTTGGTGCTGCATAAGTTTGATGGATTATTCCAAGTCTGTTTGACCAGCATGGGTTAAAGCAATGAAGTGGTTCTCCGTGTTCCTCTACTTTATATACATTATGACTTTGTATATGGAACCATAAAACTCAGGACAGATTTATATACACCCCATACTGCATATTTTTATAGAAATGTTTTGCCAGGCACCTGTAATACACTGATATATGTGAGCAGTTTTCTAAAGTTTATTTCTCATAGATCTCTCTCAAATTGCATGTGAAGTGACATTTTATAGTCTAACTTTTGTTTTCATGATGCAGCCCCCATCTGCAACCAGGCTAGAGCACTCAGGGCTTCCCTTCTTACAGCACATGTGTTTTCCTGTCCTTGACGCATTTCTTCGGGCCACAGTTCTTCAAGAAGCTATTACTAAAGACCCCAGAATGGCATCACTCCTAGGGAAGTCAGTCCATTTGTCACTGTCTGGTGGAAATGGACTTGAATTATTCAAATCCCATATCCAGCTCACTTGTGGAGTGTTGATGCAAAGAAACACACTGGTCCCTCCTTTGCATGACCTGAACCCAGCTGCCGGGAGGCCTGACTGCCCCTTTCCCAGCTGGCTTCCTTTGCCACGAGTTAATTCACGCTTCTGCCCAGCACTGCCATTAAGTTCTGAAACAAAGTGGAAAGGAAGGAAATGGACATCTCTGTCGCAAGTATCTCTGTGAGCCAGACTCTACAAAGCACTTTGCAGATCCATAATCTCACTAAAGACCTACACATTTGGGGGTATTAACCTTATTAGAGGAGGTAGTTTCACAAAGATTAAGTAAATTGGCCAAGGTCATACAGCTAATAAGTGGTGGAACCAAGTTTCATGTTCAGATCTGTCAGCTACAAAGTCTGGCTCTTCCCACTGAGACAACCCACCAGCATCCCAGGCAAATGGGGTTTGGGGAGGGGGTTGGCGTTGAGGAGGGGCCCAGGTAAACAGTGACTGTCTCACCCTCATCTTACTCATAAGCATATATTAGTTTGCACATGTAGTGAACATTAATTTATGGAGCGTGTATTACATGTTGCATTTAGTCACACCAGTGTTAATTCCAAGAGGACACAATCCTTTCTCTTGTAACTGCATGTTTTACAAGGAAATTACCCCCTAAGCAGGGACTCTTCTTGTCCTGAGGCCCCTATTGTATTTGGCATATCTTGTAGGCCTGGCACGTAGAGGGGGGGTGCTCTCTGAATACCTGTGTACCTTGGTGATGTAGCTTTGTGTATCTGTGTGTGTCCTGTCACTGGGTATCTCCAGCGTCTGGCACAACACCTGGAAGAGGTCGGGGGCATGTTGAGCAAGTGCAGGAATGAAAAAGAAGTTAGACACAATTACAAGCCCTCATAGAACATCAGAAGTGTAGCCAGCACCAGACTGGGCTGAAGGACACGAAGCACTGGCCTCAGGTGCACAATTTAAGGGGACTAAATGTGAGGACATTAAAAAGAACTTAGTAATCAAGATATATAACATCTTAATGCAATCATTTAAATAATCGAAATAGGATCCAGCAGAGGAGACATGAGGGTGAGGCTATGTGGTCTATCATCCAAACGGAGAGCCACCTCCTGCCTGTAAGAATTGGGTCTTTTTCATCCTGGGATTTTTCTTCCATTAATTTTGATAATGTACGCACCCGCCTGCTTTACCAAGACCACATTCTATGGGAACTCAGGACAGCAGCTGTTAGGAGAACAGAGTCACTGATGCCAGCAAGACCGCAGCATTCACACGGCAGACAGCCCGAAGACGCAGTCCAAACTCTGAGACTTTATAATGCAAAAATAATGCAGTGCATCGTAGAATGCAATAAAATGCACTGTTATCATATCCCAAGTGGCCATCTCGTTGGAAAAAATATATAATAATAAGGTTGGGAAGGTTTTACCCAGGGTGCACTGAAATGACAGGCATGAGAATTTTGATATTCTATATGCCAGTGATTTTGTCCAGAAGTTCATTCACTGTCCACACGCCCCCAACCCCTGCCCCAGCTTGATGAATGCAGATGTGATTCCTGCAAGGAGATAAAGTTGAAATGATCAAGAACGCAGAGGATATTTAGGAAAGAGGCTGCCTCATTTGCACTCTGGAGATTTCCCCAAGAGAGAAAAGATTATAGTATGAGTTGTCTGACTGTATTATTCTTGGATGGGTTAAGAATTTTATCTACTTATAAAATTATTTAGAGCCATAGATTACAGAGGGAAGGACTGTGCAGTGCAGCTGACTTGAGACAGAATTAGTCTCTCTCTCTCTCTCTCTCTCCAGCTCCCAGTTAAAGTAAACCTGAGATGAGCTGCAAATTCCCTTCTGGCACCAGAGTCTCATAGAATGGCTCTGTTTTATTATATGATAGCAAACAGTCAACTGATACACCTACCATACCAGGCACTTATGAGCACTACTAATTAATTACATTCCAAAATATTACATTAAAATGTTCTTCAATTTAAAATATCCATAATGATACATTGATCCAAAGCCAGCCCCTGGCTTCCTAATCATTTTAGGGAATGGTGACAAAACATAAAACAGCTGAGTCTGCCTCCCCCTCGTTTACCTTTTTTTAATCATATCTACCAAGCACAGACACAAATCAGCCTGATGTTATGCAAGGCTCACCAGCATTAAGCCTGGTGATTTGCTCTAAAAACTTGGAATTCTGCCTTGTACCATATTTTATCAAAAGCCTATAACTTGACCATTATAAATAGTGCTGCAGTGAACATAAAATATATAAATTCTAAGTCAACTGAGGAACAAAAAAAAACAAACTTTTTTTTACTTCTGTTAAGTGTTCAGGGCAATTGAAGATTCATGTAAACTGCAGAGTCTGGGTACAGCTGGCCCAGGCTTGCATCTCTGCCTCTTACTGTGCCTCGGTTTCTTTATTTGTAAAAGGCAGTAAGAGCACCTACCTCTTCAGGGTGTTATGAGGACTAGTGGTTGTGAAGCACCTAGAACCCAGGGTAGCACATGGCATTGAGATCAGCTGGCACTTCTGACCACAGGCGGCCCCAGAGCAGAATTTTCATGCACGGATGGGCGCTGAACCCAAAATGTAAATGGATTTATTTCTCCTGTCTTTTTCTCCTCCTCCTTTAACATTGGAGGTGATCAGCTTGAAGGTGCTGTCTGATGGTTTCCATACAAATCCAAGTGACAAAACAACCTACAGACAAATGAACTCTAGAATAAAAAACACTTGGTAAGTTCACCTCACCTCTTCTTGGACCCCTCTGAACTGGTATGTTTCTGCTGTTGGGCCTCCTGTCACCCCCCAGTACCTTTCCTGATCTTATAGTTCATTGTCTTGATGGACACTGAGGTCACACATCCTTGTCTGCCCAGGACCTGGCATCGTTTGCCCTGTGTACTTGATAAATCAGTTAAAGCAGATGATGCCCAGTGCCCAGCTCTGCGTCACATCCTGCGGTCATCATTTTCACTCTGCTCCTCTCTCAGCCGTCCTTGCTGTCCTGAGATGCTCACTGATAAAGCTGCCAGGGCCACAGAGCTGCCTTCCTTGAGCTTCCCCGGGAACCAGGGAGGCCAGGCACCAGGTGGTCTCGCATCTACGCACCCTTGTACCTCCTCAGGGGCTCGCAGAATAGAATGCTGGTGTTGGAGTGGGGTCCAGGGGCCTTCTCCAAGGGGACAGGAAGAGCTTCAGTTCATTTCAGAAATAGCTGAGGCAATCAAACTTAGAAATCTCATTTACGAAAGTGGCATCCACCTTTGACTTAGCATCCTTGCATTTCAGAAAGCGGGCTTTATGAGAGACAGGATTCCATGGAAGAAAAAAGGCCACTTTTTAATTTGTCCTACATAGAAGCTGGAAAGCTGTAGAAACAAACTTATAGAAAATGATAATAGCCTTGGGAGGAGAAATCTCGATTCGATTCTAAGTGTGTTTTGATTATAGTCAGGGTAGGGAACTTTGGAGGTAGAACAGTCAGTTGTCAGGGATGAAAAGTATTTATTGTTTGCTGCTGTGTGTTGTTGCCACTGTTCAATGATTTTGAGCAGTGGATATTTATTATCACGATTATATGGAAGCATTCAGTGGGATTAGTTCGGGTTCTGACTGAGGTTCCACAGGTAGAGGCCTGGAGGATGTGTGGAGGTGCTGGATTCCTGCCAAGGTTTGGCTGGAGGCGGGTGGGCCTCTCTCAAGGTGACTCACTTGTGCGGCCTTTGGCAAGGGACCTCAGTGCCCCACCAGGGGCTTCTCTCCAGGCTACTCAAGTGTCTCCACAACATGGCAACTCACCTTCTCCTCGCTCGCCTCTTTGTGGCTTCTGGCAGCTGCCAGCAGCCTGAACAGCCCTGCTGTGGTGAACGCGCCAGTTCAGTCTCCTCCACTCGTCCCTGTCGGTCTGTTTGCCCTCTTATGAGGCCACCCATCACTTGGGTCTGTCCTCATCCTCTGTGGCTGCCACTTAATTGATTACATCTGCAAAAATCTTGTTTCCAAGAGGGTCATTGGCTGAGGTTCCGCTGACCTTGTTGCATATGAATGAGAGTTGTTTGTTTGATTGATTTTATTTTTTTGGAGGGGGGTTACTATTCACACCAGTACAGCCACTATCAACTCCTTTTTATGGCTGTATAAATGAGCACTGTGAATCACTAAATCCAACCCACCCTCAAGAAGAGAAAAATTAGACTGTATTATAAAGAGATAAGTATCTGAAAGCCTATGACGTATTTTTAAACTATCACAAGGACTCAGTTATGCCTCCATATCAGGTACCCCTGAGGTGGGGCTTTTCTAGTCTCATATGAAATAACGTGGCCCCATAAAAAGAGAACATTTACTGAAGTTCCACCTTATTTATCACCAATGGAGACCTGGAAAAAGGTCCCTTTTCTCACAGTGAATCCGTTCATTCATGTCTCAGGTGCATTTCCTACAAAAGGGGACCAAATTTCTCTATAAAGAAATGAAACAATGTTTTGACTTAGATTCAAGAATAAAAGTTATGAAAATGAGTGTGTTTTACTTAAATTTGAAAAAAAATCAAATTATAAATATAAATGCACTAAGTCTCAACAATAAGTGCTGTGTTTCCCTTTTGGTTTAATTTTTACAGCAACATCACATGCTTTCACCACATAGTCTTCACTTTTCAGTCTGAATTCATCAGCATAATCATAAATTACTTTCGCAAAATCCAAGGTTGTTGTCGCTGTTCCTATTTGTGTCCTGCTCTCCTGTAATACGGAGGCTGTCATCATCCTGGAGGAGTTCCTCTTCTTCAAATAATGCCAACGTATGTGTCTGCCACATCACCCTTTGTCGACAGTTCTACACAGGATTCCAGCAGTTCTTCAATGGTGCTTTTTTTATTAAACTTTGTGAGATCTTCCATTTGGTGGAACATTTTGAAAATTTACTTTATAATCAATTTAGAAACCATGTTTATAGGACTTACTTTACAATAGCCTATGAGAGACTTGTAATGACATCAACTAAGACTCTCATGTTAAGTGAAGACTGATTTTGAATGGGGACTGATTTTATAAGTGGTCCTGTCAGCCGTGACTGTGTTCCGCCTATTGTGAATTGACTTCTCTCTAAACCTTGCGACTGCAATCATAAGACCTGATGGCAAGGACTCCCTGACATTTTCTTGCTTCTTTCTCTTGCTCCACTCCATCCTACTAAAGATACTATTCAGATCTTTCTTTCTGCTTTAAGACAGTACTGTCAAAAATAAAGGACATTAGAATTATTTTCAAAGAAGGTATATTGTTGTAGGAAAGGGAGATAGATACAATTGGAGATTGTTTTAGGGCTGAATCGCATCAGGAGCTTCTCTCCTGAAGACGGTCCACATCATTTCAGGTAACCAAAGAAGGGCATGAGATCTAGAGTCCAAGAAAACCTGTATATGGGAAAAGTCCACCAAATGGAGGGTGATTCCAATTTAACCTTCCCTGTAGCAGTATCTAGCATGTGTCCTTGAAAGATGTCTTTCATATGAAATCTTAAGCCTAGGCAACTAGAATGATAAAGGAAAGGAGACCCTGCCTTGTCTTACAAATGAAATGGCCTGTCCCAAGGCTACGGTAAAGATTGTCAACTAGAGAAGTATTCTGAGTCAAGGACTAAGGCCCTATCACCAGAAGCTGCCCACCTGCCCTTAACAGACTGGGTCCTCCCCACAACAACCCACTCCAGCCCCAACTTACCACTTGGAATATGGGCAGATGGCCAGGCGTTTCCTGGCTGGTATCAAGGAGCAGACTGCCCCTGGTGCCGCAGACGTCTCCATGGTTTATTTCTTATGCAGCTATTTTTACAGCTTTGTTTAGCTTGTCACTGGGTGGATTTGGTTGCCCATTTCAGTATCTCCATGAGGCACAGCTCCCGCACAAATGCAGTGGTCTTTCAGTAGTGGACATAGTTATCACACCTGTCATTCTTGGGTACCTTACCTTACCAAGGCCATGTGTGGGCATTCCTCTTGCTCAACCTTGAGAAATAACCATTTGAAGCTCCACTCTGCTCATTTTTCTGCAATAAACATCAATGTTTGCTTGTCTCATAGAGCAGCTTGGAAAGACTGAAAGGCTGAAGACAGCAATTCAGGTTATATGGTCCTATATGCTGTTACTCTACTCAGGCTGAATGCTTACATTTTAATTAGTCATTGATTTATTGATGTGAATTTTACTAAAAGCCAAAAGGATTTAATATGCATGAAAAGAAAGTGATTGGTTTTCTCTAGATATATGCCCAGGTCTCTACATGTCGGTGTAAATGGCTAGTTTCAGCTCCAAGGTACTGCCCAGGTACATGTCACAGGGCGCCCAAGGCCACATGCCATGGTAGTGCTCAGTCACCGTCGCAGCCAGTGGCTTCCCGGACAATGTTTTGCTATTGCTCCAGCTGCCACTCAGAGGCTCTTTAAGTCTCCAGATTTCTCCATAATCGTGTCACACTGTCTGTAACCAGAGTCCTTTGCCCAGAATCAGTCTCTCTCTTGAGCCTATTCTGACAGCTCTTCATGTCTTTATTTTTGTTCTTCTACTTTTAAAATATAAAGCGCTCTATGTCAAGAATGGCCATCAAACAGCCCCTGCTCGCTGCCCACTTAAAGCCTGTACTCTCACTTCACTGGTGAATATTGACCACTTGGGGGGCAAATCCTAAACAACTTAAGATCACCATGGCAATCTCATGCCCCTTGGAAGTGACTGGCCTGACCCAGTACAGGCCAGTGAAGTGCTGGATGTTTACGGGAAGCAGTCCCTGGTTCTTACAAGGAAGCGACTGTTCTTTTCTTCTAGTTCTTGGCATGAAAACCCAGAAAAGAAGACGGGGCCACAGTGAAGCGGGGTCAGGTCCCAGGTGTGCCCTGTTCGAACCTTCCCTACCTGTGGACATTTGTTCTAGATGATAAATCTCCCTAAATACACGCTGGTCAGGTCCTTGTTTTCTGCAATTTGCTGCCAATATCACTTACTACAATAACCAAAGTAATAAATCACCCCATGCTATCTTCTTCACCAGGAGGGAACTTCTGCCCGTGTTTACTGGGTAATTTTGAAGACTAGCCAAAGTGCCAGTCTTCAAGAGGGGGATGAACCTCTCCCTCATCCAATTTCCAGTGCAACCTTGTGCACGCACCTTGGTATTTATCCTGTTTATGTGGCTGTTTGTGGGCTCATCTTCTCACATTTACACTAGAAATTCCCCTCTAGAAGAACCCAAGTTGTACCGGGGGCAGTCTTAAGTTCAATGTCTACAAACAAAGTTCAGTCCTTGTGTGTCCTGGTTTGTTGGAGGATGTACAGCCAGAATTAGGGAGAAGTACACCACTGGGGGTCTGTTTGGGAGCCAGGAAGCCAGAGAGGGGACTGTGAAGTCAAACTGTCAGATAAAGTCACATGGGCCAACATATATAAATGACACATAGACTGAAGACATGTTGGGCCAGGAGGAGGAAGTCTTGACTTTTGCTGCTAGAGGAGAAGGAAGAGAGGAACAGGAACCAAGAGAGCAACTCATGAGGACAGGCCAAGGCGTCACTGTGTCATGCGAGATCTGGTTCTCGTCAGGAAAGTGGGAGCCTGCCTGTCTGGCTGGTGGAAATGAAGGCCATTACCATCTGGCTCTGCGGCTCTCCCTTTAAGTCACATCTTCTTCCCAGCAGCCACATGAGTCTGGTGAAGTGGACTCAGCCCTGTATTGCTTTCTGTTTTCTTGATTGATAAACTGGGGTTTGTTCTCACAAGTTCTGCCTCTGCTGCTATTTGGGTTTTGTTGTTGAACTGTTTTGTTTAAGATAATTGGAGCAATAACCACACCTGTTTGGACTGTGGTTCTGATGTTTTGCCTCCCTGCTCAATCCTGGCCATCTCACTCACGTGTTCAGTTCCCACCAACACCTTTCCCATTTATACTTTCCACTCTACCTATGTGATCCCAGGGAATCACAGGTCGCTTCTAAAATACTCTTCTCCATTCCTAGGCTTGGTATTCTTCCTTAAAGTCAGGAACATAGGAAGGAGTTCTAATTTCTCCTGCCCTTTAGCTATCATTTATTATTAGCTCAGCATTTTTTTAAAAAGATTTATTTATTTATTCATACAGAGTTGGGGTACAGGTCAGAGGTACTGAGGCGGTGAGAGGGTTCACCAGAGACAAAGTTGGGAGCAGAACAGGCCAACTGATGATGAGGAGCAGTGGGCTGGTCAGGAGAGGTCTGCTGTGCCATGTGGGTCACTTCTGGGGCAACGATCGAACTCATGCTACAGTGGATGTAGCTTCTCAGTGCTGTGCTTTAACCTGCTGTGCCACCAGGGAGGGCCCTAGCTCAGCATTTTTGTAGCTACAAAAGCTAACAAACACACACATGAAATACACACATACACACACACACACGCACACATGCACTTGAGTTCAATTCAATTCAGGACAGATGTGCCCTGGTCATGTGATCAGAACTGTATTCTAACTTCCCACATATGTCAGAATCATCCAGTTTTTCCAGAAAGACAGCATGTGTGAAAGAATATGAGCTTTGGAATAAAGAGAGTTTGAGACCCCACCTTGACCTTGCAAGCCATGTGGTCTTGAACTAATGAAATAGTCACCACTCCGTGTACTGGCCATTGTGTTGACAAATGTCTCATCTGTACAGTGGGTGCTCTCATTAGCCCCTTTGAAGGTGAAAATCCTGAATTTTAATATGAATTATCCAAGGTCACGCAATTAAGTTACAGACCCAATACAAAGGCGTCATTCTACCAGACTCCAAGATGGTTGTGCTTAAACTCTATTCTCTCTTTATCAACTTGATCCCAAGATTTCTCTCTGTAAAAGGAATTCAGTCTTGAGTTCAGTGTTACTTTCCAGGGGTAGTGTGCAGAATAAGTTATAGAGTAGAGTTAAGACACCCACCACCCTTTGTGACACGAAGACTTCATCTAAAAGTTAGGGACCCCCTTGCTTATTGGCTGACTGTGTAATTCCCAGATGGATTTTCATGTGGATTCCTCTGTCAGAGCTGTATCTATAGCTTTAAAAAGAACTCAATTTTCTCTTTCTATCTTCCTTTCCATTAACCCATGATTTATAGGCCAGTCTCTTCCTACCAAGTTGTAAAGGCCCCTGTCAATGCTTTTTATACCTCTCATGAGGGATAGTGGTCAGGAAAGTGAGGATCTACCTCAGAGCTGATGAACAAATCAATTTCTTTTTCTCATCATTTACCTGTTTACCTCTTTCATGAAGTAAATTTCTTTTAATCCCATGGTCCCAAAAATGGTAGGCAAGCACTGTATATATTCAAAGTCTTTTGCTTCTTTTACTCAACAATGAATGTGCAATTAACCCAGGGCTGGAGGTCCCTGGTTTCATGTATTATACCTTTTTCAACAGACATTTTGGAGTGTCTGCTTTGTGCCAGGCACTGTGTTAGGTATCAAAACTACCAATGTTAATTAAATAAAATCTTCGCCTTTAGGAAGTACACACTTAGTAGGGAAAGAAATATAAATGAAAACAAAACAATGTTAGGACTCATGTAACTCTATCAAGATGATGGTAGATGAACAAGAGTGGTCTGTCTAACGAGGGGAGTGGAGAGGGGAAGGGCAAAAGCAGAAGCATCACCGAGTTGGGACAGACAACCCAGAGACTTCTTTAGTGTGTGTTCAACCATCCTCTGAAGTGCAGGATATGTATGTAGAGACATTTGCTATGCAAAGGGAGGGCATTGTGCTGCTGTGGAATGTCTCAATGACTTTCTGAAGAAGTTTTGATAATGTAACAAGTTATTCCAGAAAATAATTGTCAGTCTTCAAAGAAAATAAGAAATAGGCTCTTTCATTCTGAGTAATAATGGTATTCACCTCCTCTCAGCAATTAAGCAGTACCATCCCTATAATTGAGTTAGCACACAAGTCATCCCGTACATTTCTTGGGCTTACTGAAGCTCCAGCAGTTCTTAGAACTCTACTCCATGGAGGTTTGGAGGGAAGTGGGAGTTGATTTAGAAGGTGCTGGCTCTCTTTGTATCTTTCCTACAATACCATAAACCAGCTAGGACATCAAGAATATGTATCTAAAAGACAATTAATTACCACTTGAAAAGATAAAATGCATCAAGACACGTGTACTCCAATTTTAAAATCAGTGGTGATAAGTACTCATTTTAAAGATTTCAGAAGCTGAGAATATTTGTATTCTTCCATCATTCAATTTCGTCCTTGACCAGGAGAGAAGAAATTCTAATTTGAAGAACAGGTGTCATCTTACATTTCTATTATTTGCCTGATGAGGAACTCCAAAAATGTCTCACTTTCTATAAGCCAGACTAAAAAAAATCATGAAAATTATGTATGGTAAACCATGGAAAACTTTTCACATGACTTTTTTTTTTTAAGATTTATTTATTTATGCATACAGAACTGGGGTACAGGCCACAGGTGTGCGGGCACTGGAGGATTCACCAGAGACAGAGTGGGGAGTAGAACAGGCAGATCGACAAAGTACACTGCTGAGGGGAGCAGCGCACGGGTCAGGAGAGGTCTGCCGTCCCATGGTGACTTCTGGGGCAGGGATTGAACTCATGCTGAAGTGGCTTTAGCTTCTTAGTGTTGTGCTTTAACCTGCTCCGCCACCACTCACATGACTTTTAATCATGACTATCCTCCTAAGATATGCTTGATATGTATAAGACACCTTACACTCTCACCTTTGATCATGTGCACATAGAATGTACTCCATGTTAAGCTAATGGTGTTGAGCATTCGAAGGCATCATTGTGTAGTGAACGAAGCTCAAGCTTAGGAATAAGAGAGGTCTGACAGGTATCAGTGGCATGAACTAACAGTGAGTATTTCAAGTCCAAATCACACCCAACATTACAGAGTACCATAAAAACCTACACACACACACACACACACACACACACACACATAAAGAGGCCCACCTAACTCAAAGTCAGGTATTACGTGTTAGGGTATCTTTTTCCTATAAAATACATAAAATATTTAGAGCACTACCTGCAAGCAGTAAAGTAGTTGGTATCAGTCTCCTCCCACTGCTATAGTCCCTGGAGTCTATGAGGGCATGAATGCTTGCTTTATTTAATTGAAAGATAGTCACAAAAATAACTTTCTTAGAAACTCAGTGATATATTGTCTTATACTACGGAGCTGTCAGAAAAATCACAATATACTTTTGCTGTTTTCTATGCATCCCAACTTTTCCAACACCCAAGAGTCTGTTTTGGGTGGATATAAGGGACTCCTGGTAGAGTAAAGAAAGCCAGAGAGCTGACTGGGAGCTGGAAGCCACACACAGTGAGGCTATTTAACAATATTGTCGGCAGGGCTTGGTTCCACTCCTGCAGTATTCCAACATAAATTTCAACCCACAAAATAGTTGGCAAGGGCCTCTTTTCTCCATGGGTAGTCTAAGGTACAATGCCTAGTTTTGCTGACTCTCTGCTTAAGCTTGCCCAATAAAGTCTGCTTTAGGCCAACACCTCCAGTCTCCATCAAGGACTACATGTAATTCCTTTGACATCCCTGTAAGTCTCATCATTACTCAACCCCTTCTAGCTGTTGAGTAATCTGGAGTTTAGTTAAGTAACTTGACCTGGCAAAGTTAGTGGAAAAGCAAGAATTCAAGGTCAAGAATTCAAGATAAAGCACTGGTGCCTTTGCCACATGCCATCCACGGCAGCTGTGCCTCCTCAAAGGATAGGGGTTGGTGACTTACTTAGGATCATTTGGACAGCAGGCATTGCCCTTTCATCTACATCATTGCCATTGTCGCAACAGTGCTTTTTGGAGCATGGATAGAGAAACTAAGAAAGGAGGGAGCTCCATTGAGAGTGTCCATTCTCTTCTGGGTTTTCCATGAAAGCCTGGAAAGTGTCCTGTAAGCTTTTAGTTTATGAAATTGAAGTCTGAGATAATCTCTAAATCATCCTCATGCATCATATGCTACTTTTCAAATGGGAAAGAATATGCATTAAAAAGATTTGTTCAATCTTAAACCTGTCTCTGAGTACCCAAGATCAATGTAGAGGCTGATGAAGTTGTGCTCTATAGATTTCTGCAGTCAAGTTCACCAAGGCACCCATTTCTCTTCGTCTAATGATGCTGAACCCCAAGCTCTTCTCTGAAGTGCTTTAATTTTCACTTGGTCACTGCGAGAAGACAGTGACTTAATGAACTGCAAATAGGAAAAGAAAGTTACATAAATCATCTTTGTATCCTTTTCCACAGTCTTCCCATGCTTGTTCCTTCATCATTAGGGGGCCTCTGGTGGCTTCTCTGTATTTGGTATTGGGAATTAAATTATAAACCACATTTTCAGCAATGTAGCACACCAATAAAAACATAAAGTCATTAGGATAAATAACAAAGATAAATTAATGTCAGCAAGGCACAGTATTATTTTCCCCTGTATTACCATTACCTCCCATCTGAATCTTATTAGATCTTTTAGAAAACAGTTGTCTTCTAAAATAGAATATACAAATTCCAGGGGTACTATCTATCAGTGCAGACTGCACGAAACTGACTTACAGGAAGCGACGACTACACAGCATTCTCTGTTCTCTGGCAGATCGTCCTGCCCTACAGCATGATAAGAGAATGAGTTTGAGGTTTGAACGCATCTCTGTTTTAAAAGTAGCATAGAAAATTAAAGTGAAGTATTAATTAAAGATTAATCAAAAGTGCTAGACCTTCTAGTAAGTTCAGTGCTTTTCGCTTAATTCTGAGTGGCCCAATTTGAAAGAGTATTTCAGCTTAACTAGAATTTTAATCAACCAGATAGACGTTGGGAGAACAAAAGAGAGAGAGAGAAAGAGAAATAATCCTGAGGGTAAATGCTTAAAAATGCATCAAAGGCTGTTGAAACATAAACTCTTAGTCTGTGTTGTTGTTGGAGAAGAGACTGGCAGGGAGTTTTGGTCTCTCCTGGCCACTAGGTGGTGGTGTTAGTGACCTGAGAATGGTCCTGAGGACAGTCAGCATACTTGACTTCAAAACAAGCCATGCCCTTTAATACTCAGGGGTGCCCAAATACCCAAAGGATCTGCACTCAGCTCTCAGGGAGGCATGAAGGAAAGAGCAGAAGAGTCAAACTGCTTGATTCCAGGATGCTTCTGCATTTGACAGCTCTCCCTGCTGTAAGGACAGACCCCACCCACCCAAACTTCCCTGGGGCTGATGTTGGCCTGTCCCATCTCTCACAGAATCTTTGCTGTCAGAACTGAAACAGTTCCCCGCCACCATCCAAAAGACAGATCTCTGAATGAAAGTGGGCTGCTTACTTACCACCAATGACAAGAGACTCAGCTCCCACCAGTGACCCTCATTCCATGAGTGCCTAGCTCAGCCTGTCTCATCTTCAATTTCTTGTTCAATATTTCTCTCCAGGATATGATTCTTGTCTTCATTCTCTGAAACTAAAGATAGAGTTAAAGTCTCCCTTCTATGAGTCAGTATTGCTAATGTTTAAAGATAGCCAGCAGAATGTTCCTGTTTTTGTTTTTTGTTTGTTTTTTTCCAGATTAATCCTCAGTGGTTATAAAGCATCTATTAGCAACCTTCCTGACCAGCTTCCAGGTGCTGAGGTAAAACACAGAGAATGCAGAGAGCCCAGCTAGAACTGAATGAGTCTGTTTACCCTGCCACTTGCCAAGTGGAGCTTTAAGCTTTAACACTTAAGCCTCTGATTCTTCAACTGTAAAAAAGAGTTGTATGAAGATTAATATGTGTGTGCAGCATTTTTTCATAACACCTTACCCTATAATTGGTATCAAACTCTTTCTATTCTAAAATCACTGGGTTCTATTTATTGTTGTCAAATTGCCCTTCCAAGAAGGATGATGTGTCAGAACATCCCACACTAGAACTCATCCTCCATCTAAAATATCTATTGTTTATCATTTGTGAGGAATCGTGTGTTACTGTAGCTTCAGTCTTCGCAAAGACCCAGGAGATGCACTGTTCTTATCCCCATTCTACAGACAACAAAGAGAAGCAAGAGAGTCCTGCCCAGTTTGCCTGGGGCATCTAGAAAACCTACATGTCTGACAGTGGAGCTGCTGGAAGGTTCTGAAGCACCTGGAAGTCAGCCTGGGAGACATGAAAACCAGAATCTGCTGGAGAACCTTCCTTTTGTAGGAAGGGCTTTCCATTGCCAGGTCCCAGCAAAGGGGAAGCAAGTTTGAAATGTAGCTGCCAGCCTCAGATTCCCACCCCCATAATAGCTGCAGCTTCTCTTCCTTCTTGATAATAGAACCTGGATTTTTCAGACCCTGGTTATAAATCATGGGTGACCCTAGTTTACAATGGTTATCACATTTCTCCACCAGATAGT
>NW_004567118.1:8855744-8862305 GCF_000260355.1 Condylura cristata | reverse complement strand
TTCTGCTCCCCCACTCTGTCTCTGGTGCAGCCTTTCACCGCCCCTGAGCCTCTGGCCTGTACCCCAGTTCTGTATGTACAAATAAAATAAATCTTTAAAAAAAAAAAAAAAGATAGTCTCCAATAAATAGTCCTGGGAAAATTGAAAACAAAAAACATATAAAAGAATGAAGTTGGGTCACTTGCATGTGTTCAGAGATAGTGATATGTCTGCCTTCTTCAAAATGTGGCCTCCAAGTTTGCCCTGTGTGCTGACATGTCACACCCAGGTATGGGAAAAGAGCACTAAAAGTTTAACAGGCCAAGCTGGAAAACTGCACACTATTTCTGAACTTTCTATTAGATACATCTCAGGTGGCCACGCCTCCTTGGAGGAAGCAGAGAAAGGTAGTCACAAGCACAGGAGGAAGTAGAATCGGCCTGGTAAAGAGCGAGTCAGCTCTGCCACAGAACCCACAAGACCACCATGTACCTGGGCAGCCTATAGGCTGTTAGCTCTGCATAGGGATGCAATTAATACTGATTACCTGCCAGCAGGAGATTAAGATTCCATTCACAGCTAAAGAGCAAAGCAACAAAAAGAAATGCACAGGTGTTACTCAAGCTGTTAGTTGGTAAAAGACATGGGCCATGGGGTGCCCAAACATGTCCCTATGACATCTATTTGGTGAGACATTTTTACCAAAAAAGGGGCTCCCCAAATAGGAAAGTGGGCATACTATCATAGTCCAACCATTCTAAGACTGGGATCTTTTTCACATGTTAATGTAAACATGGTAATGTTTTTTTAATGTCAATACATATTACAGTAGATGGCCTCTTAAAATTACACAGCTAATGTAAGAGTGTGTGTGTGCATGTTCTCTCCTAGTGGCATATAATATGCATATTAGCACATTAAATACCCTGAAAAGTCTTGCATATAAAAAAAGCAGTTAGTGGTAATATAGTTTGCTCAAACTATGTCAGCAAAAGGCCTCAGAACATGATTTTTTTTAAATGTCACTCGTTTCTGTTAGACAATGTTCCATGACACATACCTTGGCAAAAAAAAAAAAAAAGTTGTATAGAGTTTTGAATTTAGAGCATGGCGGATTAGCGATCTACCGGATTGGCTTTGCTGGCAGGGCCTCATGAAGAAGATAAGAGCAGGTGAATTAATGAGGGTTAAGTAATATAATAATACACTAATAGGAGCATTTGGTAGAAACCTTTAGACAAGTACAGAGAAGCCACAGGGAGATCGCAGTGTCTACTCTGTTACCATCCTTAGGCTGAAGGGACAAAGGAAGAAGAGGGCCTCCAGGAGAGCCGAGACCTGAGTTGAGCAACACAGCTAGCTCAGGGCGACACAGATGTAGGTGGTGGGCGATGGGATAAATGCCCTACCCTCTTGCCCCTTGGCTTCAGGCTCCTGTGGGATCGCTCATTAGTCAAACCCAAGCAGAAGCCAAAGAGCAGGTGGACTGATGATATCCCTCAGGGTCAGCCTCTCAGAGTAGAGATAGGAGGCAGCACTTTGAGATCAAGTAGAGTACCCAGCATGGGCAGGGCTTTGAAACAGGTACAGACTATGGAATGAGCTGAATTAAATCCACCCAGGGAAAATATGATTTCCTAGAGTTCCCCCTGCTTGAGAGCCTAAGAAGCCCTTTCATACCTTCTTTCATTTGCTGTCGCAACTGCCCCGTGAGGGGCACAGAGATGGGTAATATCCGATTTTTACATATGATGCTCCCTTCATCTGGGCTTCAAAGGTCTGGTTGGGACTTGAAGGTGGAATTTCCTGGAACCAACACACTTGGCTCACAGGGTCCAGAAGGGTCATCTCCAAGAAAGGACATGTCATGTGTCACTTGCTGCGACACTTTTCAGAAGTGAGGGTCCTTCACTTCTTCCTATTTATGCAGCACATTATACTTCTGCTCTGTATAGATCCGTGGACCTGGGATCTAGCTCCCAGGAGCTGAGAGACCACTTCTACTAAGCAGATCCCAGTCCTCTGTTCTCACTCAGACAAGTATTGCTCTGCTGTTTGCCACATCGCAAAGATGACATCCACAAATTGATTAACAGTGATCACACATGTGGAGTAGAAGAACAATCGCATACTTTGAGAGATGGTGAAATAGCAGTGTACGAGCATTCTAGCAGAAAGCGTGCATCTAGCTTGTCAGGGCAGGCAGAGTGGAAGAGGTAGTTTTTTTTTAAGATTTATTTATTTATGCATACAGAACTGGGGTACAAGCCAGATGTGCAGGGGCAGTGAGAGGATTCACCAGAGACAGTGTGGGGAGCAGAACAGGCAGATCAATGAAGCTCACTGCTGAGGAGAGCAGTGGGCAAGTCACGAGATGTCTGCCGCGCCATGTGGGTCACCTCCAAGGTGGGGATCGAATTCATGCTGAAGTGGCTTTAGCTTCTTAGGCTTGCATTTTAACCTGCTGCGCCACCAAGGAGGGCCCGGAAAAGGTAGCTTTTAATCCAAGCCTTGGGAAAGGATAAGGACCAGCAAAAATAGTAACAGGCCATAGACAGAGCACTACTTCCTTGGTAATGTTTCTGGAATTAACAAAGATATATGTGTATGAAAGTAAAATGCATGAAGTCCAATAATCCCATTGGACGTTGCAGGAGAGGCTCACTGTGCTGAAGGCTGGGGTTCTGGATTCAGACTCCCTGAGTTCAGATCCTGGCACTGACAAGCGCTGTGTGTCCGTGGGCGAATTTCTTCAGTTCTGTGTGTCTAGGTGACACAGATGAAACAGATAAAATTGGCTTCTAGAGTTGTTATGAGAATTACATACTTAAAACATGTAAAGCATCTGGCACCGATTACATTCTGGATCAGCAATTATAATGACATAACAGTGACATTCCCAAAAGAACTGGAAAAAAAAGTAGAAAGCATCAAAACCCAATTAAGTCTTACCTTTTGACACAGTCTTTGATAATATCTTTAGCAGTTGGCAGTGTCCCTTCGCTCTGTTCTGGGCCTCCACCTGTGGGCATTCGGGCCACACAGCAGAGCAGCAAGCTCTGACTGAAGCTTAGGAAGCATTGCTCCTGGCAGGCCTAATGATTTCCATTTGGGTTTCAATTAGATTAGATTATACGATTTATGCTTCCTCTTTCATTTTTCTGTTTTCCACTCGTGTTCACAAAATAGTAAGGAAAATGCAATAAAACCAGTCAAGCCATGGAACAAAATGGCAGTGTAGACCGTGGTTCTGCAAAAGTGGCTTGCAGCTGGGCACAGAAGCTACCTTCTTCTGTTCCTGTGCACTGCTGAGTGGGGTGTGAGATCAGAACTTGTGGGGTCCAAGCAGCAGAGCGAGGAGCTATGAGGGCTGGTGCCCAGTGGTGTGTGACCAGCCTGCCATGGGTTAGAGCTCTCTGTAAAACACACAAAGCACTGATGGCTCCAGAGGCAGAGACCCAAGACCCAGAAGCATTTGCGCAAAAAACATGGCGGGAAGAAATTCCTGAAGAAAAAGAGCTGTAGCATGTAATTAAGTCTGATCTCAGCATTGGAGCAGGGAGCCCTTAAATGTGGGTGCTGGGTTGACCCATAGGGGACCCAGAGGTAAAAGGAAATATCAGTCCTACTTATCCTCTATCAGTTTGAAGTTTGTTCATCATGGGTTTGGGGCATTGAGATTTATTTTTAAAAAAGCAGTGTGCTAAGATATTTATTTTGATTACTAGGTTTTGGGGGAACCCTTACATTTGGCACAGAGACAGGTGTCTCACTTGCCTCCCCATAATTCTAGCCCCACTAGAATGTAGGGTTACTGGGTTGAGAAATTCCCAAGGAAAGGAGAGAACTCTAAACCATGTCTAGGGAAGGGCATGTGGAAAGGGGTAGTGGGAAGACTGAAAACCACCAAGTAGGGGCAGGTGTCTGTCAAGGTGATTTGAATTTCCCTCCGAGATGTTTCCCGGCATCTGGCTGGCATCAGTTGTCTTAGGCTTGTCTCCCTGCCCTGACTGCCTAGCATGGGATGCGTGAGGGGCTGTATTAAAGGTGTCTTTGAACCTTCCCGTGTCAGCCTTGTACCTGCCCTCAGACTCGTCAGGAGTCCCAAGATGGTGAAAAAAAGAAAACAAAAAAACAAGAAGTGCACCCGTCACCCATAGACCGATGTGTCCAAATTAATTAAGCATAACTGACGTTGACCCAGGGGCACTGACAATGGTGCACAGAAGATTCGACAGCAGCTTCCAAGCTCCCAGAAAACAAAGCCTGTGCTGCCCAGTGGCCCCTGGACGCTCCCCTGCACAATGTCATGGAGCCAGAAGTGCCAAGCTGGCTGCTGGGCCCCTCGGCCCCTCAGGCCAGTACCGGTGTACAAAAAGAAAGAAAGAAAAAAAATTGATAAGGATGTCTTGGAGATGGCTGGCTCGGGGTCATAGCCCGGCAGGGCTGTCCCTCAGCTTCATCCCGAAGGAGGTGGTCATGCTCCATTTGCTTCCTGCTTGTTTGAGTGCAGCAAGAGGGTAATGAAACCTAATGGATGTATTTGTTCATTTCTCCACCACGAAATATTTATTGAGCATCTATTATGTGTTTAAGATGGAGGAGATGTAGTGGCCATCAGTACAAAATGAAAAGTCTGCTGTTATGATGTGTCTACTTCAGTTTGGGATGGTCAAGCCCAGTCAAAATAAATGCAAATTCAGATGCCGCACAGCGAGGGTCAGTGCTTAGAAGAAACTTGAAGCAGGAAGAGTGACAGGGATGGCAGCAGAGGGGAGGGTGGGAAGGGCTGGGCTGGGGAAGGGTACAGAGAATAAAGGAGAGCAATGTCTCTAACGCGCACGGCCTTGTGCCTCAACGCACGGTCATGCCTTAATGCCTGCTTGGGGCCCACCTCAATCACAGTAAGAAAGGACCATTTGGAAAGGAGGTCGGGCCAGTGCACACGGCAGGGTAGACTGCCACCTCGGAAGCGCCACTCTCAGGTTCTGACAGTTCTGCCGTGACGTGCACAGACGGAGCCCGGAAGTACTGTGCCAGCCCACTTGTTTCTGCTCCAGGAGCATGGAGGTCTCTGGCCACGGATCTGAAAAATGTAATTATCTGCAGAAACATTTCACCCACTCTTCTTTCAAAGTGAGCATGGTGGGGCTTCCAGTGCCCTGCGGAGAGAACAGAGGAGAAAGCCTGGCTGTGCCGACCCAGGGAAATGGTTGAGTGGAACCCCAAAACAGTCCCTGGGTAACTGGTGAGTGGGGAGAACTCGATTCCCTTCTAGAGCAGCATCCAGCCACAGGCAGAAGCATGGCACAAAGCTGCAGGTGTTGGCGGGGCGCCCTGTCCCCCACGAGGCCCTGAGGGCGCCGAGCCCACATGCCCTGGCCCCATGACTGACCTGGCTCTTCTTCAACTCATTTCATGGTGTTCGGATTCCTGCAAAGCAGCATGGAAAGAAAGAAATGAAAGGTTTTTTTTCTTTTTCCTCTGGACTTTATTGTCTGTTAAGAATCAAGGAAAACAAAAGTCGGGAAAATAAAGTGCTTCCACAGGGCTCAGAAAGTGATTTTAAAAATGTCTCAATTAATAAAGTCTCTAGTAAGGTATTAGGGAGCAAAAGGAGGTGGCAACCAGAGGCAAGGGGCTGATGGGAGTAAGGCTGAATCTCGTCCTCAGTCCATGGGGGAGATTTTGGATTTCATTCCCTCCTAGAACCATGTCAGTTTCCCCAAGAGCATCATGACCTCTCATTCCTGTGGGTCCCTGCACATAGTGTTTAAACCCTCCATCAAGTATATTCTGCCCCTTTTTCTGTCTAGCTAACTAATACTTTTCAAATCCTCAGAACTCAGAGTAGATCACACCCTCTCTAAAAAGGAACCCTGAACCTCACCGAGGCCTGTTAGATACCCCTTCTCTGGATTTCTAGTCCACCATCCTTGATATTCTACCCACTTGTTTTTATTGAGTGCCTCTAAGAAAATATCAGTGAGCCAAACAAACCATCTTGGAGCACCCTTCTATAGGGCAGAGGGCAACAAATGCCTAAAGCAGGAATAGCTGCCCACTGGCATTAAGTCCTTTCAGAAAAAAATGAAGCCAGGGAATTATTAAGTGTTATACATTATATAATTATGTAGGTATTATATAAGCAATAATGGGAGTGTGTGGCTGCTATTTTACATAGGCGATTGAGAATGGAGCTTTTAACCCAGATGTGAGCAGGGACCTGAAAAAAGTAAAGGAGCAAATTTGTGAGTGTCTGCAAAAAGAAGTTTCTAGGTCAGGAATGGTGTTAGAGTATCTGCCAAAGCTCTAAGGTGGCAAGTGCTTGGAGGAGTCAGCACAAAGTAAGGTTGCAGACACGGGGGCCGAGCTAAGAAGGAGGGGAGGAGAGAGAAGCAGGGCCAGACAGCACCACCTGTAGTTGGGACTTTGGATTTTACTAAGTGAGCTGAGAAGGCCCTGAAGGACCTGAGCAAAGTGACAAGTTCTGACTTTCATGTTGACAGCTATTAGCTGGAGGGGGAGGGGGAGGGGCAGTGAGAAGAGAGTCCCTGTGTACTGCAGGGAGAGGGGCGGGGG
>NW_004567118.1:8822776-8854939 GCF_000260355.1 Condylura cristata | reverse complement strand
TATCAGAGACTGCATCTAGATATGAGAAAGAGCTAGACCAATAAGACTACCTGATAGAAAGAATGTAATAGTTTCAACTCTGAGTTCACGAATATGCAAAGACCTGAAAGAGGGACTGGGGTCCCCAGGTATAAAATGAGATCATTGCCTTCTAGAAGTTTCTAACCCATGGAACCACCCAACAGATATGCTGAGTCTGACTGTGTGCCAGTTGGGAAGACCATTACACACACAAGACATTGAAGTAGCCATGGCGTGAGCTTGGGGAGAACATTCTAAGTGCTCAGAGTTGAAGGCAGTAACACTTGGAGGTCTCAGGCTCAGGTTCTAGAGTCAGATTTTTGGGGCTCAAACTCTGGCTTACTAGTTTACTAGCTATGAAACTTGGGAAGGTCACTTAACCTCTCTGAATCTCGTCTATAAAACAGAAATGATGGTCGTAACCATCCATAAGGTCCTAATAGTGACTAATTAAGTAAATGCACTTGACAGGTCTCTACAGAAAAGCTGTCAAACAAGGACAGAGAGACAGATGGAGGGAGGGAGGGAGGGAGTAAGAGGAGAGGTGGGGGAATCGAATTGGGAGTGTTATTTCCTCAGACCTCCTTGGGAGGTCGACTCCATCCAGACAGATGCCACACAGACAGCCTCTTACCTTAAAAGAAAAGAAAGCGGCACAGAACATCAACAGCCCCCCAGGCTCCAGCAGCCCCTCAGCTCCGGCTCCATTGAGGAAAAGACCACACTATACTGCTTCCTGGGGAAATAGAAAAATAAGGGTTTGAGGCCTCAGAGAAAATGCTCAAAAGTTCCTTTATGTTTAAATTGTAAATCTGCTAAATGACTTCAGAAGGTGACTATTTTTTCAGTTCCAGGAGTTCATCAGCAGTTTCTTAATGAAGCTAATTAGCCCAGCAGTGCCCATCCTGCAGACCTCCCTGGAGAGCTTGCTTGTGTGTAAACCAGTGAGCCTGTGGTCTCTGTCAGTGGTTTTCCTGGGACATCAACCTCATCAAAGCTTAATACTTTAAGACTTTTCACCATTATTGGGGTTTGCAGTGGCCCTGGGTCTGTGAAGCCAACAAATGCCGAGGACCAGCTCTGTGGCCCAACAGGGACCTGTTTGCAGATTAAATCAAATGCCGAGTCCCAGCTCTTGGCTGGAAAGAAAAGTCAGTCCTGCAGGAGATTGAGGTGGTTTATGCTGCTGACATCATTTCATGACTTGAAATAAATAATGCTACCAAGTAAGAAACCTAAACTTGTAGTTTGCAGTTTTACTCCATCATCAAAGCAGGTGGACAGCCATAGTAGCTCATGCCTTTTCTCTCCCCCCCGCACCCCCCCCCCCGCCCCGTGCCTGTGTGGACTAGGGGAAGAGCCGGACATAGAACGCTGCCCCTAGAGCAAGAGCTGGCATGCCATGGGCATTCACCAAGCTTCCCAGTAAACCAGAGACTTCATCCTGCATGCCTTATCAGCATCCTCTGAGGTAGCGTCTCCACATCCTATGAGTAGGCACTATTGCAGCCTAGGTTTTACAGGCAAGAAACCAGACCCCAGGTGAAGGGTCAGAAAAGGGCCCAAGGTCACACTGGTTGTCCGTGGTAGAGGCTCCAGCCAAACTCATTTTTTTTTTTCTTGGTGGGAATTTTTTTGTTTGTTTTAAATAATATAATAGTTTGTTAGTAATAGTGCCTTTTCCATCTCAGTTGTAACCCCTGTGGGCTTCCTATCACCAAGTCACCCGTGTGCCATCACCACAGTCCAGTGTACTTCCCCCACCGTTTCTGATCCCATTCCCCACTCCACCCCCGTAAAATGTCTCTGGTATATAGTTGTCATTATTATTATTTTCTCCCCAAACCTAGGCCTCCTTTAAGCCAAAAAGGGTGTGTTAAACATCACACACCTACCCTCAGAGACAAGAGGCACATGGGTTGTGACTTCTGGGCTCAGTCAGTCAGCCTCATGAAATCGGGTACTTGGTGCTGTGAAGTTAACGTGAGCAGCACATTCCCTAGGGATCAAGCTCACACCGGCCAGGGGACCCAAAGCAAATCTCTTCGTCTCCCTGGAATGTTGTTTCCTCTGATGTTAAGAAAGATTGACTCAGAAAGATCTCAGGCTCCCTTCCAGCCATGGAGTTTTATCACTCTGGGGTATGCCACGTGGAATCTAATAAGATATATTTAAATCTAAGAGCCAGATGCTAATTTTGGCAGCTGTCAGTTTTGTGAGTCTTTCAAAGAAAAATCTTGATGCAAAGACTAAAAAAAGAAAACTCTACCCAACTAATTTATTTCCTTTCTTCTTTGAATGAGTCCTAAATTACCCAGTGCTGTAGGGTAAAGATTATAATTCTGTTTTGACAGTTGAATGAACTGAGGCTCAGGGAGGCTGTGACTGACTTTGGATCACATAGCAATTCAGCAGCAGGTGACAAACAGGAGTTGACCTTGCAGCGTTTGGAAGACCACCTGGACTGGGTTATGGCACAGGCCTTGCCACAGTCACACTCAGAAGCCATACACACGGCACAGAGGATATTGACGATGGTGCAAGTGGCTTTGGAATGATTGTAGAAAGCAGTGGTGGGTATGGGAGCAAAGTGAGTTAGTGAGTTAAAGTCCAGAGGTGCCATTTATTAATTGCACCATGCTGGGTAAACTCTGTAGCCCACCCCCCCATTCCTTGGGGTGTGAGTTTATTTTCTTAAAAGATTTATTTTTGGATGCATACAAGAACTGGGGTACAGGCCAGAGGTATGGGTGGGGAGGGTGAGAGGGTTCACCAGAGTCAGAGTGGGGAGCAGAACAGGCAGACCTACTGAAACACACTGCTGAGGGGAGCAGCGGGTGAGACAGGAGAAGTCTGCTGTGCCATGTGGGTCAGCTCCCTGACCAGGGATCGAAATCATACTGCAGCGGCTGCCCACAGCTTCATAGTGCTGAGACTTAACCCCTTGTGCCATCAGGGAGGAAGGGAGTCGGGGGGAAGGGAATTTTTTTTTTTATATTACAGTTTATTTTTACATCATTTTGTACTTTTTTTTTTTTCCATCTCAATTGTAATCCCCGCAGGTTTCTTATCACCAAGTCACCCATGTGCCATCACCATAATCCCGTGCACTTCCCTCCTCACCCCCCCCCCCCATTTTTGATCCCATTCCCCACTCCACTCCCACAAAATGTCTCTGGTATATGGCTGTTCATTATTCTTGTTATTTTCTCACCTGGTCCATTATACTCCTGCTATGAGTGAAACCATCCGGTATTTTTCTTTCTCTTTCTGGCTTATCTCACTAAGCATGATCTTTGGGGAAGGGAATTTTAAAGAAGGTTCATGATCACTGAAGGCGCCTGTCCATGACATGGTAGTTCCCGCTCCACACTCCCTTAGCCTCTTGAGTCAGTTTTCTACTCTGTAAACGTGTAGTATCTTCATTGCTGCCTGCACCCTAGGTACAAGGAGTTACCCTGCTGGAGGATCAAGAGCAAGCTGCCCTTGGCACTCTGTCCCTCACGCCCCCAGCCTGAGCATGCCTGTTCCCCTGGTCAAAGGAAGCAACCACTTGTGAGCATTGATCTTATTAAACCAGTTCAAGCACATGCCAAAAGGGGTGCCAGCTCTGGCTTGGAATCCAGCAAGTGCCCTCAGATGGCAGGGTATGCTGTGTGGCCGTGGGCCCCAGCCCCTACTACAAAACAAATCTGAACAAAATCACATCCTCCCAGGTTTCTTGTCCATGAAGAGGCCACAGTTTGTCCCTCCCCACCACCACCCAAATGGGCACAGAGTTGACAAACTGCTTCTTAAAGAGCAAGATAGTCACCCTGTGACTAGGTGTGGAGGCTTGGCCGAATCAGGAGAGGCCGCTTGCTATAACAAACATCCTCAGATCGCAGCAGTTCAGTACAAGAATGGATTGTTCCTTGCTGGTGCCATTTGGCCCCCAGTGGGGGAGGGGCTGAGTCACTAGGAATGGGGCTCTGATCCCTGCAGTCTTCAGAAATCAGTGACTCTCAGCCCCTTCACAGTCTGGAGTAACCCAGCCCCTGCTCTGAAAAGTTTGCCAGTGAATAAAACAAAATACAGAATATTCAAAGGAAACCAATCTCGCAATGGCTATCAAAACAAGAGACTAAAAAGAACAAATTATAATATGATAAAATGGTAGTAATTTTCCTGCTTCTTTATTGGTACATCATTAAGTAAGATCAGTTTGCCACTGTGAGCGCTATTACTACAAAGTAACAATAAGCAACACTGATATTTTGATATGAGGTAACAACTGCAACAGATATAAAAAGAACTCTGATTTCTATTGGAAAAGAAGTCACAGAATCTGTTAACACAATCATGGTTTGGTGCTTGCTTTTGTAATTGAAAAAAGTTGACTTTCCATTAGCGGTTCATGAAAATAGAAAGGTAATTTTTCCAAGTTCCAGCACCCACAGACCTGTGGGACGCAGGACCTGCTTGTAGAAGCCCTGCTCCACTTTCCAGGTCAAGCCTCGGATGCCCACTACCTTCTCGTTGGCAGGGGATGGAAGAGCATGGGGCCAGAAGGAGGCTGTACCTTTGTCCCTCTAGGTCACAGCCAGGTACTTAGACCAGGTTCTGTCAATCTGTGCTTAATATCAGGGTGAGCTTGCATTTCTCGGTGTACCTAGAAGGAGAGGAGCACTACCTGGCAGTGAGCCCCAGGGGAACCTCTCACTTGGGGGGAGCCAAGAGTTGAGCCCTGGCTTTTAGATAGGCAGTCATGACCCTTTCCTCTACTCTACACTGAAGCCCAAGATAATCTGGCATAATCCCAAACCCTCTCACTCCTGTGGCCCAGGGCTTCTCCCCATTGGCCCTATTGATATTTTGGGCAGGATAACTCTTGGGTACTTGCTGGTGGGAGAGGGGGCTGCCCTCAGTTCATATCAGCAGTACCCCTGGTCTTTTCCCACTAGGTACCAGTAACTCCCCCTAGTGGTGTCACCCCAGAATGTCTCCAAAACCTGCCCAAAGTCCCCTATAGCTCCTGGCTGAGAACCACTGTTTTGAGTCCCTTGTCCTAATCCTTGGTGTCTGGTGTACTGTCTCTGAAATGTTCAGGGAGAAAAATCGAAAGAACAAGTTCCCAGAAGTTATGTTTACAATACAGGATCCTTTTAAACTTGAAAGCCTAGAGCCAGAAACCTCAAAATGCCTTTCCCCATTCTCCCACTCCTGTACTTTGATCTGGTTATTTAAGGAGAAGTGAACTCCCAGACATGGCAGAAGCCCCACAGTGATATGCGCTTTGCAAAAACATCTCAGCATTTCACTGCTAACCCGTGGAAGTAATGGGGAACAAAAGTGGTTGCCCAGAGTTCCGCTGAGTCGTGAGGGCCGTCAGTTGATTGTGAGCAGAGTTCTGATGCCCACATCAAGTGCACACTGACTCCCAGATGGCCTCTCCCAGTCACGTGACCTTGATTAAATTTCTCAGTCCAGATAATACACAAGATCAATTCCACAGAACACGTGTTGTGCACTAATAGGTGTTCGCAGATAGGGATATCTTTTCTGATTTATACTTTTTAGCAAACATAATTTTAAACAAAATTCAACATGTGTCCCTGTTGTGGCACTTACCAGCACCTTTAATGGGCCATGCACTTATAACTGCAAGCAGAGGAAGACAGAGCATGCAGTGTTTCCCACTCATCCTTTGCTACAGATAATATCTCCAGGACAAATATGCTCCCAAGACACCCTTTATAAAACGTGCTAGCATTTCTTAGGCCTCAGTTTCTCCACCCTTGAGTTGGAGTAGTGCCATCTGCCTCACCTACCTTAAAAGCTGTTGGAAGGAAAAAAAAGGGAAAACACTTGGGAAAGTGCTTTGTAAACTCCAAATAGTTATAAAAGTTGAAGAGGTCATTATTAATGCATACTATTTAATAATTTACTACTAATAAAATCTTCCCTGCCTCACTTAGATGTTGAGTTGATGAATGTGATCATTGAAGTAACAGAGGCCCTGAAAGGTTAAAGTCCAAGGTCACACAGCTAGAAATGGAGTCACTGAACTGATTAATTAAGATGACAAATACGGAAGCACCCTGAGCTTTGGCTGTTGGGGTGGTTATTATTTTGACGGTCATGGGAGACAAAGCGATAGGAAATCAATTAGTGGCATAAGCCACCTCCCAGTCTGGAAAACCCTGAGAGGATGCATGACCGAATCTAAACTGCTTGAGTTCCAAACTGCTTAACCTTTTGGAGCCTGGGTTCTCCACTCTAAAAATTGTGAGTTTTATATAGCACCTGTCTTCCAGGGTGGGTGGAAAATCAGAATATCCCCTTGGGGTATGCAGATTGGTGTGGCAGGACAATGAGTGATTGCTTATCTCACCGTGTAGTCAACAGCTTTCTGACGAATCTTCTAAACCTTCAAGCATATGAGGGAGCCCTATGTTGTAGGCAGTAGTAGTTAGGGGCATGCTCCCAGGTGATCTCCAGGTGAAGCACGTGCTGTGCAAAACATAGACTCCAGGGGGCCTGATGGATGGAGAGCTGCTAGGGTTTTATAGGGGCCTGGTGGTTTAGAGGGGCTTCCTGCAGAGCTAGCATCACTCACTTCACATGCAGGTGTAGGTCTGGCTCCTCCAGCCCTCACATGGACCCCCAGGGGGACAGTCTGGATGTGGGCAGCACCTGGCAGAAGCCAGTGGATCTACACCAAGTCTGCAGCACTGGCACCCCCAGTTAAGACTCCCCATGGGGCATGTGTCAGGAAGCTCTACTTTCTGACATAATGGTGCAGTTATGCCTCTGCATTGATGCAGTGCTTCATGCTTTTGAAGTATTTTATAAGCATTCATTACCTGGATTATTAATGTGCCAGATAACATCTTCAGAGGAAGTCTCTAACTTTGGAGCCCTGTGCTCTTGTTTCTCAACCAGCGGTGTATTTAGTGTTATATAAGAAGCTCTTTAATCTTTTCTATCTGTCCTGTACTTTTCTATGATCTTATTTAATCTTACAAAATTTTAATGCAGTTTGAAAATCTTGGAAGTAAATAACCTATATGCATCTTTATTTCTAAGTCATTCCTGGAGTAAGAGTGATACTTGTATTCTCACAGTTGAGAGTGGTGAGTCCTTGGGAGGTGGCCCAACAGCAGCTCTCACCACTGCTCTGAGTGCACAGAGCCCCCCCCCCCCCGGCCTGTGTCTTACCTTTACCTGTGCTCAAGCATAGCCCAGAAATCAGCCCAGGAGCAGGCAGGTCCCAGAACAGTGCAAAAAGAACCTTATACTTGTCTTAGCACCTAAAGGCAGATGTCCTTATGCAAAGGAAACTCAAACTTCATAATTTTCACACTGGAGGGTTGTGTCAGAATTCAGGTGATTAATTCCCTTCTCATCAATTCTCTTATGACCTGGATAGCTGTTGAATTTGCCAGCTGATCTCTAGCCAACCCTGCTGTCCACCCTCAATACAGACCTCAACATGTGTAAGCTACCTTAACCACGGTGTGCCGATTTACCAACAAGCCAGAGGATGGAGAGAGGCTTTGATTTGTGGTGGTTGCCAATGTCTGTGGTATAAATATTCCTGCTGTGGCAAATTTCAAGCTAATAACATGATGTCATTAAATGTGGAGTCAGGAAGACATGCAAAACAATACATTTGATACTATTTCCACCGTAAAATATATGCTAATAATCTCCAGAGGAGAGATAATAGCAAACATAATAAAAGAATTAGAAACTAATGAGTTTTGAGGATGCATTACTGCTATTTCATATAATTAAATTTATTTATTGAAAGTTTATGAAATTTAATTATGAACAGTGATGTATTTAACAACCAGTTGCAAGATTCCTCAAACCCTGACGGTACACTCTCGCAAGCTGATAGAGGTGGCCCCAGCATGGGGTTGATGGTTCTAGCCAGCTATTACCCGACCCCTGACCTCCAGGAGCACATCTGAAGCCAGAAAAGTTCAATGTGTTGTTTCCAATAAGGGAGACTGCAACCCATGGGGACACCACAGGAAGTGGTACTAGTAAGGACTTCCTGTGCAGTGGAGACTAGGGCTAGGGGCCTTCAAGGAGGGTTCCAGGTAGCAGGGATTTACCCTGGACTGTGTTGGCAGAAAAGGGGGTGATTATGAGGGTGGATAGCACAGTAAACCTGCTCTACAAGGCTTGAAAAATGAGGCCAGGCTGCAGCGGTAATGGGTAAGTCAGCAGGCACGCACTCTGGTCCAGAAAGGAGATTGTTCGGTGACTTTTGTGCTTGTGTTGACAGGATTGTGGTGTGGTCTTTTCTGGACTGAATCATCCCCATCCCAGAGTGAGCTTGTACACTGTGGTTTCTGGAAGTGGGAAAATTCATCAGGCGAACACACAGAGACCTGGTTGGTGGTTCCGAGTCAGCCCCTGGAGGTTGGGGACTCCCACCCCTGTCTTGTCATTCAAGCGTGTCTTTTTTATTTTTTAGAACTTTTTTTTTTAAGATTTATTTATTTGTACATACAGAACTGGGGTACAGGCCAGAGGCTCAGGGGCGGTGAGAGGCTTCACCAGAGACAGAGCGGGGAGCAGAACAGGCAGATCTACAAAGTATACTGCTGAGGGGAGCAGCGGGAGGGTCAGAAGAGGTCTGCCACGCCATGTAGTCTCCTCCGGGCCAGGCGGGATTCGAACTCATGCAGAAGTGGCTTTAGCTTCTCAGTGCAGTGCTTTAACCCACTGCGCCACCAGGGAGGGCCCTCAAGCGTGTCTTTTTGTACTGCTACGCTTTCTAAGACATGGATCTGAGCTGTGATAGCCTTCATGTAAAACCCTCCAGTTGATCTCCTTTGTCCTGGAAGCTTGTACATCCTGCAGTCTGGTTCCTACCTGGTTGGGAGCCCATCTTAAGGCAGACCCTGCTTCACACTTTCTTGTGCCTCTCATGCTGATCTTCACCACCAAGTCTGACCTGATCTGTCCTCATGCTTTCAATATCTCCCATGCCCTCCATCCCACTCCTGCTCTGACTCTGGAGAGAGTGTGCTTCTCCTTCAAGGCTCCTTACAGCTGCCACCTCCTGTATGAAGTCTTCCCTGACTTCCACCCGGCCCCCTATCCCTGTCTAGGCTAGGAACCCTCCTTTACCCTCCCACAGTGCTAATTAATTCATTCAACAAATATTTCATGAATGTTTCTTTTCAAACTCTGTTCCAGGTTCTAAGATTTCTGATTTGGTCCCTGTTCTCTATTTTACATTCTAATGGAAGGAAATAAGCATAATTTGTCTTTAAAACTGAAAGTAGGGAGTATAACCAATACTGACCATCGGTGTGTAGGGGTGTAAGATTGGTTTCTGTGGGAAGTGACTGGAATGCTGCTTTCAGTGGGCCCTGCCACAAGAGGGACAGCAGGAGGCTGAAATCTGAACAATCAGAGCCTGACTCATGTTCTGACCTCATTATCTTATTAGGGGCCTATTTCCCTGACAAGACTATTTCCCTGACAAGATTATTTGAACCCCTGTAATGTCTGTATATCCAAATCTTAAATCTTGTGAAACCCAATGGTCTGTGAGGTTGTGCTGGACCATGATGGGCTTCAGTACCAAGGTCTCCAAATAAGGGTCTGAAATCCCAGCTCCGCATCTTTCTATGGAACATCAAACAAACGATTCCACTTCTCAGGATGTTTTTACATGTTTCATGGGCGAGCTCCCTCAAAAAAAAGGTCTGCACTTCTCTATGAGTAATTTATATACAGCCAGAAGGACCATGTCATATTTATCTTTGTAACTCCACTGCCTAGGACATAATAGATGTTTATACATATTTGTTAAATAAACAAAGGGAAATGATCTTATCAACTTTCCTTGAGGAATGTTTTTGAGATAACTGATTTCAAGTATCTTAGAAAATAGGTCAAAATAAACTATTACATTTCATTCTTACATTCCTGTGTTTTCTCCCTTTTGCTTTTGGTTTATTTATATTGTTATATTTCTTTTTTAACCTCAAGGAGCTATGGAAAGCCTTGAACATGAAGTTGGGGTTTAAAAACTACTATAAAGATCTCTATCACTAGTTTGCCTCTTCTTCAACTTCCTATAAGTGAAATAATACAATATGGATTCCCTTTTCGTGCTTTCTTTAGATCATCATTATATTTTTTTAATATTTACCCAGGGTCCCCCCCCACCGTACTTGGTTTTTCTTTTTCACTGCCATATACTATTCTTGTGTGCCTATAACTTTTCTACCATTGATGGGTGGATATTTTTGTTATTTCTACTTGTGGTTATTATGATTAAAGATGCTGTGGACATTTTCCTTTATGCCTCTTGATTAATAATCAATGTAAGCTTTTAGACATTAAAAATTAGTGGTAAGAATGGTGAACCAAAAACCATGAGACCTAATTTGTATAATTTAATGAAATTTATCTTATGTTTCTGGCCCCAAATTCTCCCAATAATAAAATAAATGAGGACTTTTCCTCTGAATGTCCATGGCAGTTCTTCCCAAGAACCATTGCTTCCTGCAAAAAGGACCTTAAAGCAGAAAACACAGGTTTGAGTTTCAGGCTGAACCCACAAACATGAACATTAATCTGCCTTGGTTTTCTCATCTATAAAATGGGGATAATGAAATTTCACTAAGCCCCTCAAACCCTGATCCTCAGCTGCTTCTAGCAGGACCACAGCCCCAGTCAAGGAGATTCTTACTGTCTCATTGAATACTGTATCACCCACCAACACCCAAAACAGTATCTGGCATATGGCAGTCGCTCAGTAACTATTTCTTGAGGGAAAAAAATGTTTTTAATATTATCATTGTAATATGAATATTAGGTTTTATTATTGCCACAGTTTATTCCATGTGCTGATAGAATCCAATCTCAAAGAAGATTCATTAATGTAACATGAAATTATCCACTGCCTAGCTTGTGACTAAATCATGCTCCTTGCCAAGGGGATTCAAAGCACAAGGCATCGTCTCAGCCCTTAAAGAGATGTGTCTTTTAATTCAACAAACATTGATTTCCTGAACACCTGTTACTACACCCGGCGTAGCGCCAAGTGCTAGGAATAGAGGATAAATCACACATAATTCTTTTCTCTTTCTCATTTTTATTTGTTTGCTACATTTTCCACTAATTTATTTATTTTATTTATTTGTTGAGGTTATTCCCCCATGGAATCCACTCAAGACTTTACAGCCTATGAGGAAGACAGACAAGTAAATAGAATATTCACCACCCCTTGTACTCAGTTTTTAACGGATGTGACTGGAACTCTGGGAGCCAACGTGGGTATCTTCCAAAAGCAGGTCACAGTCAGCCACGGGACGTAGCCTCCCAGGGGCTTCTCACTGCTCTTCTCTAATGTAGCCTCTGCGGAGCTGCTAGTGATCTTTTTAAAGGACCATTTCCGTGCATCACCCTCCTACATAAACTCCTCAGTTAACTCCCATTGCTCCCGGAGAAAGCTCCAGCCTGGCACATCCTGGATTCTGCCCCCTGTTGTGCCTGTACCCACTAGCAGAGCACAGTGGTCTGGCTTCTGCACCAGGGCACTGGCAAGCCCCTTCCTCCTCCAGGCCTTCCCCTTGCCCTCCTTTCCGCCTGGAGAAACTTCTCCTCCGTGTCTGATTCTCATCCTTCAGAACAAAGTAACCGACTACCCCCTCCTCACTTTTTCAGTCTCAGTGTTGCTAAATCCAAGCTGCGTGTTAAACCATCTGAGGAATGAATCGTCTAGAAAAGGCAATCTGGAGAGAGTAGCTCAGTAGTTGCCTAGGAATGGGAGTGGGCGTGGGGAGTGACTGCAAATGGACAGAAAGGATCTTTCTGGGTGACGGAAGTGTTCTAAATCTGAACTGTGGGGATGGTTGCACAATTCTGTAATTTACTAAAAGTCATTGGACCTTAGACTTACAGTGGGTGAATTTTATGGTATGTAAATTAAAGTTCAATAAAACTGATCTTAAATTTTATCTAGGGAGTATTTAAAAAAATACTGGTCCTTGGTCCCCACTCCCAGAAATTCTGGTTTAATTGATATGGGTGGAACCTAGGCACCAGCAATTTTTAAAGCTCTCCAGACAGCTCTGATGGACAAACAGGACTGAGAACCACTGCTCTGTCCTGTCACCCATTACATTGCCTTCCTGGCTCTGTAATTATCTCATTTACTCAGTTGTTTACTTGGTTATTGTCCTGACCATGCATTTTAATGAAAGTTCCCTTAACAAAGAGGCTTACTGGATCATCTTTGAATCCCTAGCATCCAGCACATAGAATCTGCTGAGTGTATGTTTATTAAATAAGTGAATAGAAAAGTGGGGGATAGGGAAAAAAAAGCCCTCACTAAGGCTCAGAGACAGGAAAGAACACATGTGTTAACATGGCATGTTTGCAGCTGAAACTAGTGCGTGTGTGAAACTAGATTCAATCTAGTGTTTTCAATCTGTTTAGAGGGACCCAGAAGCCATGGATCTAGTGACTGGTCACATAACTCTACAAAGCAAGGTAGAGAGACCACAGCAGACTCAAGAAATAGAGGTGACCAGTAAAGGAGAAACACTGAATGGAACGTTGAGGGAAGTACTGTTTCTTCCCTTCCTAATCGGTACTCTCAGAATGGCAAAGTTCACAATTGAGAGATTTAAGAAGCTACTCACTATCTGCAGCTTTATTCATATTTCCATTATAGTCATCTAGGCCTCCACCAGTAGATGAGGGTAAAGAAAATGTGACATACATAGGGACTGTGGTGACTTGGTGGTGGAAATTTTACAGGGACTACACCTGAGAAAGCACACATTGTACAAAAGTGAACAATGATGTAAATATATATAAATTAATTATTTTTAAAAAGTAAAATGTGATACACACAGTCAAAGGGTATCACTTAACAACTGGGCTCCATTCTAAGATAGGAATGTCATTAGTATAATCACACAAACCACAACGGAAGAATCTGTTGCAACCATTGTCATATAGTGGGTGCATTGTTGACCAGTCTGTTGCTAATCATTGCATACCTGTATACATATAGTGGAGTGATGCATACTTGTATAATACACTGGAATATTATGTAGCCATAAAAAAGAATACCTGTCATTTACAATGACATGGATGAAACTTGAGGGCATATGCTAAATGAAAAAAGTGGGGCAGAGAAAAACAAATACTTTATGATTTTATTTTATATGTAGAGCTTAAAAAATAACAAACTCATAGAAACTGAAAACAGATTTGTGGTTTCCAGAAATAGAAAGGTGGAGAAATTAATGAAGGTGGCCAACAGGTACAAACTTCCAGTTGTAAGATGACTAAGTTCTGGGAATGTTGTGTAGGGCATGCTGATTATAGTTAATAATACAGTATTCTTTGGAAGCTGATAAGGAAATAGATTTTAAATTTCCTCACTGCAAAAAATATTATAACCTTGTGAGTTGATGAATATGTTGATTAACCTTATTATGGTAATCATTTTGCAAAATCACTCCACGTCTCCCCTTTAAGCTTACATTATAAGTCAATTCTATCTCAATAAATCTGTGGGGTGACGTCTTTTGGCTAAAAAAAGATTAAAGAACATGCTCTCACCTGTGGATTATACAAACCTTTATGGGTGTTTTTGCATTCACAGAGATAAAATAACAGACAGCTTATTAAATAATAAAATATAAATGGCATCACATACTGATTTAATTCATAAAAATGGGCTAGAAGGTTTTAAAGCCCTCCCTCATCCTTTTTCAAGTAGTTGTAAAACTTCATTCTGATTGTTGCAGATAATTTTCTCCTGGGGAAACAAATTCATTTTTTTCTCTTTGGTGCACCATCCAAGTTAAAAAAGTAGGGATGGGCGTTAAGCTAAGCCCAGGTCTTGATGAAAAGGGAGAGAACTAATAAACTAAGGTTTATTTCAAGAAGGAGAAACCAAAAGTACTACAGGCTCTTGGGTGATGGGGTGGGGTGTTGACATAGGTCTAAGGAGGTTGTGAGCCTGTTCCCCTAAATCATATATTGTATTGTGAACCAATGTTACCTTAAAAAAAAAAAAGTGGGGAAAAGACCAATCCAAAGTCAAAAGTTGAACATGAATAGGCTGCAGAGCAAATGTCAAAGGAGAAACCCAGTGGACAGAAATGAGTGTAGGACTGGAGAGATGTTGGAGGGAGTAAACAGGAGGGCAGCTGCCTTCTCTTCCTACCTATGTGATCCTCATCTGGCAAATCTCATCCCAATTTCTTTAAAATCCTTTGTACTAGCTGCTGTTCTTGCAGACCAGTTTGGCTGAAAATTGGTGGGCAGGAATGCAAGAATAGCTGACAACAAATTGACCTACTGAACAGTTAATGAAAACAATCCCATTGTTTTTTCGAGGATGTCTGTGGTGAGTAGTGATCTCAGTTGGTAGTGTAGTTAACCTTCAAGCAGTCACCTGTGTGAAGATTTTTACAGCAAAACTGTTGGTCAATTTCAGCAGCATCTGGTTGGTGAAATCATAGAAGGCAATCCTGTGTTCTGTGCCTGAGCAATTTGCATGCAAATAATTGTAAAATTATTTAATATCATAAATATATAACTAAGAAGAGGTTTCTAGTACATCCCTTTGATAGTAAACAAAACTATCTGATTTCTCAAAAGAGGATGCACTCTAACCTCTGGTCTCCTGATGAAATTTTGATGCATATTTTTGTCGGTGTCAGTTACTGAGAAACTGCAGCTTAAACCCATCCTGGGCCCAGTCAAAGATTCAGAAGAGGTCAATGAAAGTTGCAAAGATTTTGTATTATTCTTGGAAAGTTTTTCAGTAGAATATTATCGTTGCCTAAATAGGTCCCTTTGTTTATGGAAAGAGGAGCCTGTCATGTCTTCAGAAACATACTAACCCGGTTTTGTTTCATATATCCAAAATTTATGGATCTGAGATGTCCAACCAGAATTTTATTATGAGTAAAACCATGCTCTCTGTCCATGTCAAACTTTAGCCATCCAACTCCTCAGTGTATGTGTGTAACTGCTCTATGCCTCACATGAAATACAATGCAGGAAGTCTCTTATTGGCATAGCTTTTTATTCACTGAGCAAAGGATAAACTCTAGACAACTTGCAATTCGATAACTTACAGCTCCATTTTTAGGGGAAGTTGAAAAACATTCAAAGGCAAATTTAATTAGGCTAGTGGTAATTATTGTCTGACTAAATTATACTTTAAAATATAATATACCAATCACCACTTAATTAGCAAAGAGAGTCATAGAAAGTAGCCTTATGCTCCTCAATTGACTAAAACAGGCACTTAACAATAAGCATTGTGTAGATTTCTCCCTTTCTTAAAATGCAGTGTTTGTTTATTCTTCCATACCATCGTATCCCCCACACCATCAAGAAAATAAATAAATAAGAGCAAAGACAAAAAGTAGAAATACAACCAAACATTTTCCATGATTTCAGAATCTCCAAAGGTTTTTCATGGATAAAATATATAAAGCCATATATAAAATATAAAAGATAGAGTCATGTTCTTGGGAGATAAATGCAGCAATAGGACTTGGGGAGGAGAGAATGGGAAGGAAATGAGATCTTTAGCCAGGGTCTGGGATACAGGAATACATACCTGGGAGGCAGAAACAGAAGGGAAGGTTGCCCATTTCCAGTGGCCATTTGGGAATGGAGGGCAGAACACCTTCAGGACACCTTGGGGGAGTTCCCAAACCTCATAATCTTCTCTGAGGTAGAACTTCAAATCCCTACCCTAAACAGCCTTCCAGTTTGACTGTCCTAGTTACCTACCAGTCAGAGATTTGATCCCTACCTGTTTCAGGTAGGGCTTCCAGTGCAGTCATTGGAAGTAAGAGAAGAGTTGGCATGTACTGTAAGTGGCTAATCCCCCACTTAATTCAGTAGTAGCTTGGGGATCCTTCAGCCAGAAGGGGGCCTGGACAGGACTGGCGGGATCCTGAGATTGGGAGTATATCTCACTTGGTGCCTTGAGAGGCACCTATGTGTGGGCTGTTCAATATCAAGTCTCAATAGGTGTGGAGTGGATGTGTCCGGGTCCTCCCTCACCACACCTTCTGTTCATTAACTGAAGGTAGGGACACTTTGGGGACATGCCCAGAACCAGGGTGAATCCAGACACAGAATGTTCCTTTGCTCTAGCCAGAATCTTCACTTGCCCTCTGGCTCAAATGTAAGAAGCACTTCTACTTTTTCATATTCCAGACACAAGTTGCCCCTTCCCCCAAGCATTGCCTAAAGGGTTCATTAGATTGGGTGCAAACAATAGAGACTTTTCCCAGGTAGAAAGCATTTATTTTTACAATGCCAGGGACTATTATACTAGGCGTTTGTGAGAACCACACAAATTAAAATACGCAAAACCCTTTTGAGCAGTGTGTGGCATCAAGTGGGCAAGATACAAGAGATCACAATTATTATTATTCCCACTTGTGAGAGCAGGTGATTAAATAAGTCACCCCATTGTCATCTCACAAAAGCAGAGGTAGGATTGAAATTAGGTGTGCATGTTTCATTCTCGCTGGCTGTTTCCCTAAAGGAAACTAATGAGATACATTACAACAGATCCAGCACCAGCCCCTGCTGAAAGCACAAATGCATGGGATCAATGACAGCACCCTATTTCCAACCGAAGCTTTAAAGTAGCCTCCCAACATGCTTTGTGGTGTGCCAAGCAGCCCCTTTCCATCATTTGCAATATGAAGAAAAACTGAAGCTACTTGGCATCTCTGAATTGTGACCATCTATGGTGAGGCAGCCAGACCTATAGACCACACCCTGAACGCCCTTCCCCTCATCAACCCTCATGATTATGATCTGCTGGGATTGCTCTTTGAGCAGTGAGGCTGAAATTAAGTCTTCGGAATGACAATCACCCACATTTCAAACACAAGCACTGCTATGAAAATTATATACCTCAAACTCCGTGATCAAGGACTCAGTGGTGCCCCAAGGTTAGAGACCCCTCATAAAACACGGGTCCATCGCACTAGCATGCCTTTGTCTTACCTCACTGTAATTTTCATTTAGAATTATATTTTAAACCTGGAATCATGCAGAAAAAATAAAAAAGTCCCCAGCCCCAGGACAAGTGTTGCAAATGTCTAAGTGGCATCTGCTTCTTACTATTCTCTTTGCAGATTTTGTTTCTGAAAAAGGGTGCTTCTGTTGACTACTTTTTTCTTTAATTGCCTTTCCCCACAAGAACATTCTGTATTTCACAGAGGTTCATCTATATAGAAGCTAGGATTCAAGAGCTGCTTATTTTTTTTTCCTTTAGAGTAAAAATTAGAAAGTACATTCATGTCGTTGAGAAAGTACATGCGAGCCAGCCTACGACGAAGCTATTCTTCTCTCTGTCCCAGATGAGACTGGCAAATTGCAAGAGGGAGAAAAGAATTCTCTCCAGTCCCCAAGGAGGATGGCAGATCTACTGACAACCCAAAGATGGATGGGCAGTGCTTTTATTCATTCCTTTGTCCATCAGTCACCAGCCCTGACTGCCCATCACCCAAACAAAAGTGAACGTGTGTGTGGCTTTCACTGTCCTCTCCGTGGGAGCTGCCACTGGAGGCCAGATGTCGTCTCCACAACAGCCGCTCTCCTTGTTTGTCCCAGTCACATCCCATCATGGGGGAGAGAAAAAATGCCTGAAGGGCTTCAGAGGCAGAAATGACCTCCAGGCCCCAGGGAAAGGCAGGCTCACTCTATGCCCAGCCTCCCTCCCCACAAAGAGACAAGAAATTCTCAGTCATAACAGGAGCTCTGAGGACAGGCTACAGAGGAGGAAACAGGGTAGGTGGGAGTAGGGAGGGAAGACACTTCACCTGGACACACCTGCTGGACTTGGGGGGAAACTAGCATCAAGGATGGATACCCCAAAAGCCACTAGTCTAGAAAAGGTGCGTGAGTCTAAAATTTGATACCAAAGATGGAAAGATTTGTCTTTGTTGAGTAAATTTAGTATCAGATACCGCTAACATTTCTTCAATGTGTGCCTTATTTCATTGGTTTAAATATACATGTTCCCACATTTTCACATCTCTGAAATTAATATACATCTTATAATTAACTGTCTGTCACAGTTTACTCAGTAGTGTCTTCTTTCTTGGTGATACATAAAATAATGGTGCATCTTACAATCTACAACATCATTAAGTTCATAAAGGATGGTCAGTGGCCAAGTACTGTGCAGGGTACCTTTATAGGAATCATCTTATTTAATTCGATTTTTTGGCAGAAGCTTTATTGAGACACCATACAATTCACCCTTTTTAAACGTACACATCAATGTATTTTGTATATTGAGAGCAGTGAAACCATAGCTATAAACCATATGTAAACCAATTAGCGAACATTTTAGTCATTCACTAAAGAAGCCCTAATCCCATTAGAAGCCAGCCATAGGTGACCACTCATCTACATTCTGTAAACTTGCCTGTTCTGGCCATTGCATATAAATGGAATCATAGAACAGGAGCAAGCTGTGCCTGACTTATTTAGCATAATGTTTTCAAGATCCATCCATTTTGGAACATGTATCAGAACTTTATTCCTTTTCATGGTTGAGTCATTCCCTGATACAGACATACTATGTCTTATCTTGTCATCAGCTGATGGACATTTGGATTTCTCCCACTCTGTAGCTCTTATAAATAATAATGCTGTGAAATCATGTATATCCAAAGTATTGTGTGGGTAGATGTTTTTTATTTTTCTTGGACATGTAACTTAGGAATAGAATGACTACATCAGATGGTAATGCTATTTAACTTTCAAGAAACTACCAGTTTGTTTTCCAAAGTGACTGTCCCCATTCACAGTCATCCAAGCCACGTATAAGGAACCGATTTCCCCACAGCCTGGCCAACATTAGTAGTGATCTGATTTAAGTCGCCCTGCTAGGTGCGAATTGATATCTCACTTGCAGTTTTGATTTGCATTTCCCTGGTCACCTATCATTATTGAACATCTTGTGTGCTTATAAGACATTTGTACATCTTCTTAGAGAACATTCTGCTCATTCTATACAACAAACTTTTATACATTTCTTTTTTTCTTTATTACTTTATATATATATATATTAACATCATTCTTCATTTTTGTACAATGTATGCTTTCTTTTCTGTTATAGCCCCCATGAAATTCGCACCAGCACTTCCCCCATGCAACATCACCATAGTCCCTTGTGCTCATCCCAGTCCTGTTTATATCCTACTGCCATTTCCCTCTGCATAATATTTCTACTTTATAACTGCCTGTGATTTTCATTTTTACTTTATTATAATTACTTCCACACCTCAATCTCTTATTTGGATCCTCTACATTCCTCCTAAAAGTGAAACTGGTACTTTTCTTTTTCTTTCTGGCTTTTTTCACCAAGCACAATCCCTTCCAGTTCCATTCATGTTGCTCTGAATGGCATGATTTTATCTTTTTTGATTGCTGAGTAATATTCCATCGTGTATATATACCACATCTTCTTGATCTAGTCGTCTATTTTTGGGCATTTATGTTGCTTCCACAGCTTATCTATTATAAATAGTGCTTATGCAACAAACTTTTGTGGAGCCTTTGACATAAGTCTAGGCACATGGGAGACTGACTGCATTAGTGCTCCAATTCTTCACTCTCCTTCATATCCTTCTGATGTAGAACTTGATAGTTCCCTTGATAGTTCCCTTCTGATGTAGAATTGAGCCACATGACTTGCTCTGTCCACTGCGATGTTAGGAGAGCATGCTCAGGCCTGCCTGCTGGAAGACACCACACATGGTATAGGACGGAAGTACTCCAACATCCCAACCAAGACCCTCTAGATCAGCCAACAGCTGGACACCCCTAGACATGTGAGCAAACCCAACAAATTTGGCAGAGCTGTTGAGATCTAATCCCAGATCACAGGAACCATTTAACTCATGAGCTAAATAAATGTAACTTGATACCTGTCATGAAGGGCTTGTTTTACAGCATTATGTATAATAACCGATACAAGAGAATATCTTACGTACTAAGGATGAAAGATAGATGTTCCTGCCTAAAGGGACTGTATTGAATTAGGGGAGGTGGAAAAGTGCCCGAGAGTAGCAATACAGCTCATCTGTGCTGTGAACGGCGTGGGGACACTCCTTGGCTAGGCAGCTCCCACATCCCAGTTCGCCGCAGTCAAAAGCCGCTTTGAGAGCTGTGCCTGTGACGGGTCCCTTGCTGCCCCCTGCAGTGTGTCCTGTACCCACATCATGTTCTTTCTGGAGCCATTAAAAATCTCTGGCGATGCGCGGAGTTGGCATAAAATTTTAATTATGAACCTTGGTTGCCCAAATTAGCGTAGTAGCATAACTTTAATTAAAACTTACTGCTTCATATTCCTCCCAAGTTCTGCCCTGATAAAATGGTTTATGATGCTTCCAAGTCTGTGTCTCAAGCGTTCTCTGGCTTCTCCTGTCTTCTCCTCTAGACTTTTTGGTTTGGCCACACACTGGCTTTCCAGGGGTCACAGAAATATTTAAAGAATTCTCTCAAGCTGTGTGAGCTTTAGTGAACCTGTCTCTGGGTTGCCACTTTATCAAACACCCGACTGCCTGACACAGCTACATGGCCAAAACCAGTATGTGAAGCTGGATCTCTAACTGAGACTCTTCTTTTCTTTTTCTATTTTTTTTTTAAGCCATCTTCTTCAAGATGGCAGGTGAACAGTCTCCTATCAGGGATATGGTTAACTAGGGGTTTTAGCTATTTTCAGGATACAGACAGACGCCTTGGAGTATCTGATGAAAACTGTATCTCTCTTCCAAAAACAAGCCCAGTGCATATCTGCAGTCATGTTCTTACTTTTGGAGGGTCTGAAAACCCTCAGTGTTTCTCCAAAGTCTTGAGGCCCCAGACCTATAGGATTCATGTTGGAAGCAAATTGGAGCTTCCAAACAGAGGCAGAGTTAGAATAAATATTTCTTGATAAAGAGTCGCCTAGCCAACTGTGCGTGTGTTGTATTGTGAACCTGAGAAAAACATGAGAAAAAGTTGGCCATTAAGAAGGTTTGGCCAGAGCAAAACATAAAGATTCAGCAATTTCCTTCTAGACTCACCTCTGTGAGGCATCTGCTTTGGGTTCCTGGCCCAGAAGCTCCTCTCCCAGGGCATGAATCAGGAGGCCCATGAGTCCTCTCCTCTAAAATCTGTATTTGAGCAGTGGTCATTGGCTGCCCACATGCTAGCCTGTGGATGCTACAGCCAAATCATTTGGAAAATGTGTACAAATATGGGTTTCTTCAGACTTTGTGTTTGCTTTTGGCCTCATGCCTCCATTTTCTGATTCACTAGGTCAGGATGTGGAACCCAGGATCAGTGATTTCTCAAAGCACCCAGACCATTAATGTGGTCAGTGGGCATGACCAAGCACAGGAGCCACTGGATTCAATGAGCCGGTGGACCACTTCACCCCATGCACCAGTGACTTGGTGTGTGTGTGTGCATGTGTAAGTGTGCAAACGTGCTGTGAATTAGGACTGAGTTTGCAGCTTCAACTTAGGAAGCCCACAACAGCAGCACTACGTGGCTCCCTGCAGACAACTGGGTGTCCAGCTCCTAGGTACCTGAATGCCCTCAGTAGCTCTGCCATGTCCAAACTGGCTATGCCAGCGCTGCCCCCACCTGTGTGACAGGCTGCCTGCTGCCCTAACACTGGCTGTCTGGGTCCTTCCTCCAGCTGATGGGCAAGGGGCAGACACAGCTGGCAGATGGTCTAGAACTAAGTGTACCTGGGATGCTTTTAGGGGGAGAAAAGATTTCTTTAAAGATGAGGCTAATGACTGAGTGATTATCAGCAAGGTCTTTAAGATACTCATCCTATGTTTTATAGAAAAAGTGATGCCTCTGTCTCTGACAGCTGTGGGAGCTGGATTTGCAGTGGACTTCCCAGGCCTCAGTGACTCCAAGAAAAGCAACATGTCCTTGGCGTGTTTGCTAGATCTAGGCCTTGGCAATGGACCAAACTACAGAGAGCTGGAGAAGAAAGGGATGGAGTGACAGGCTACATTGTACATTAGGAGATGGTGTCCTTGACTTGAAGTGTTCAGGCAACCTGAGTATAGGTTGGGAAAAACCCAGAATGACACAGTTTTATGACTATTGTGGATTTAACTTTAATTCTGAACTAGAATAGGCCATGATTCATGAATTTCACTCAGACTACCTAAAGATTTAAGCGAAGGAATAATAGGTCTTCTCATTTATTCTATTCACCTAATCTCCTTCCTGTCTTCTTCATGCCAAAGGACAGCAGTTTTCCTGCCTGGGCCCTAGATTGTCCTAAGGACAGTGTGGACATGGCACTTGAACTTGGAGTTCCTGGGCATGGTGGCAGCACGTTGGTCCGCTTTGAAGTCTTCTGTCTGAAGTAGCAGTGGCCTGGAGACCATGATGGTAGGGAAGAAGGGTGAGCTCTGGTCTGGGACTCTTACAAACCTCCATGAGCTCCTGTGTGTGAGTCTGCTGTGTGTGTGTTTCTGTGTGTGTGTGTGTGTGTGTGTGTGCAGGGTCTAGGTCTCAGTGTCCCTTTGTGAAAAAGGACAGAACTGGAACAAGAAGTCTCTAAGCTCCGTTCCATCTGTAACTTCCAGTTCCATGTTCATAACCCATGTTGGCCCTAGGACAGATCAAGAATCAAGATGTCAGCATAGGAAGCACCTGCTTGAAAAGTTAGCCACCCTGCCGTTCATTCCCACTGCTACAGTCCCTGCACACCTGTGTCCCTTTCTAGGCAGCCTAGAAAATAAATCAGTAGGGTAAACTGCTCTGACTTCTCAGGCTTTTTTAAGGACTTAATTTTTTTTAAGAGAAATTTTAGATTTAGAGCAAACTTGAAAATTTCCAAGATTTCCCTTCTGCCAAGATCTTCCTTTTTCCCTGTGCCCCAAACATACTCTGCCTCCCCACTATCAGCATCACCGCCCAAAGTGAGACTTAACGAGCCTGCCCAGACTCATCTTGTCACCCAGAGTCCACAGTTCACCTGAGGTCCATTCTTAGAGTTGCACATTCTGTGGGCTTGGATGGATAGGTGAGGCGGCAGCATCTCCCCTTTTATATCACAGAGTATTTCCACCACCTTAAAAGTCCTCTGTCCAGTCCTCTCGCCTTCCCACTTCACCCGTGGCCACCACATAACTTTGCACATCTTGCACTGTTTTACTTTTTCCAAAATGTCACATAATTGGAATCATACACTACAAAGTCTTTTCAGATTAGGTTCCTTTTAGACTTTTTTTAATGTCATGAATTTCTTATGCTTTGGGAACCGCCCCTCCCCCCCCAACTCCCCTACACGCCAGATCCTTTTTTGGAAAGCAGGGCCAATTTGATGCTTTCAGAGGCAACTGCCCAGCACAGAGCTGCCCTGTAACCCCAGGTGTGGACAAGGGCCTTGCAGAGGACATGTGGTGCCTCCCCAGGGTCAGCTCGGAGCTCGGTCAGCACTGGCTGGATCCAAGAGACTATTTTCAGTAAGGGCATTCGGGTCCTTTACCTCCTGGAGGAAGCTGATACCAAGACTCAGTCCCGCACTCAACGGCACCATTGTTCAGTTAATAACAAACACCTTGATCATCTCTGGCTCTCGGAGTCGCCGTGTTCTAGTTAGTTGAATCTTCCAGTTACCTTTTCATTGGCTGTATTTTTCTGTGTCCTTTTCAGTGGTTAAATCTTACCGAAACTATGTAATTTTACTCTTCAGCTTTGGGAAGGGAAACACATCGCTGAGAATTCAGGGGGCTGCCTAGGGCTCATAGAAGTCACTCCCCATTGTCGGCCCTCCCTGTGTCATCTGATGAGGAAGATGATACCAACGACAGTTCTGAATGTGGGTCAAGTTCAGCGGTGCTCTCTGGACGTGCATTTTTAGAAAGAAGGAAGAACATGGTCACGTGCAGAGCTGATGCCGCCAGCCAGACTCTGGGCTGGGGACACTGTATACCTTAGAGCAGCCCTCCCACACACTGGTGCCCGCGTGGCCACCTCTAGGAGGAGACGCTAAATGACAGAAAAGTTAAGGCTTCTGGACTATTGGGATTTGAACGCAGGCCCTTTCCAGAAGCCACCCTGCCTGATAGGCCCCATGTCCTGTCTTAGTCCCCCCAGAGCAAAATAAGCAATCCTGTTCTGATGAACTGAGAATTCTAGAGAATTCACTCCAGCAAACTGAGTTTTCACTATAAACCCTACTTAAAATGAAAAATTTTTAATGTTTTTTTAAAAAGCTCAATCATCTGGCCTTAGATAAGTTTGTTATCGAGAACACACTCCCTGGCTGGTACTATATTTTTCTCTATTTTTCTGTTCTATTATAAATTTCTAATCATATTTATATTATACATTTCTTATATTGAAACTCTGTGTCTATCCCAGTGTTTGATGAAGGTCCTAAATAAATATTTGTTGGAATAATGAGGAAATTTATGACCTTGCATATTATATTTAGTATATATTATACATGCTATTTATTTGGTTTTGTTTGTTTGCTATCAATTTTTAAATATCATGCAATTGAATTTAAGGTAGGAAAAAAAAAACCTTCCTGAATAAGAGAGGATGTCTTAGAGCCCAATATGTAGAAATTAAAATTAATACAGTATAATGGGCTGACACCAGCTGACCCAGGAGGAAAGCAGCCTAGTCCACTTCCACCTCCACCACCAATTAGCTGTATGACCTTGAGCCACACAGGTAACCTCTCTGACCTCAGCTTTCTACTGGTAAAATGGAGATGAAGCTTTTCTTCCAGCTTTTACAGCATGTCTATATACTGGATGGCCACACAGAAAACTGCCCTGTTTACACCCTCATTTTTCTTAACCAGAAATAAACTAAAAATACACCTTTCTCTTGTGATAGTCAAGAAATTCAAGGTGACTGGTGTAATTAACTTCTCTCCTTGGGCCTTGCAAGACCCAACAAAAACCCTGGCAGAAAAGCAGTTGTTTTAATTTACAAATATCTGTACTGCCTGGTTCAATTCAGCCATCTCCCAAACAACTACCCAGCATCTGTTGACTTTGCAGAGGTGGGTCCCATGGTCACCGTTTGCTGTTTGATGTATTGTGTATAAAGAGAAAAGGACTCTGAAAAGCAATCCCCTATCAGATTGCATCGGATGTCCAGGATCTGAGCATGCTCAGGCATCCAAAGGCAGATGGAGGCACAGCAGGTGGATAAATGAAAATCCCACACCGAACGAACCGTTGACAAAGAAAGGTCAGAAGCGAGATGGCAAGGAAGGAAAGCACAAGGAACAGCAAACATCTGTCTAAAAAGATGCAAAGGGAAAGCAATTGTCTTTCCTCCACAGATAACATGTGGGTCTCTGTACTAATTTACCAGTCAGCAGCTGTTCAACATTTCCACTGTCCATTGTACAAGAAACAAGTTTATTACCAAGCTATAGCAAATTTCTCTATGCCCAACCTGCAGTCAGAAACCATTTGTTGGATACTTCCAGCTCTGTCAGTAGTTTCAGTGCAAGGCAAAAACCTGGTTTCTGTGGGTATTCGATCTCCCAAAAAATAGAGTAGTAGATCTGCAGCAAATTAAAGATTGTCAAGAATTATGATTCCAGCTTTCCCCCAGTTTTGTTGCAATCTGTAGTCTTTCCTCCTTTATGCCATGAGTGGTGACTCCTGAATTTAAGGTGTAGGTTTCACATAACTCATCAGTGGGGCAAACAAATCCTCTGGCCCACTGCCACTACAGGCCATTACAGCCATGTGGTTTTCATGATAGACACTCTGGTTTCTACTTCTTTGAAATTTTCCCCCTAGTGGCCATGGGCACAAAGGAATTAGCCAGAAAATTCAAACTGTGTAAGTCGCTCATGGACCAAAGTTAGTGGTTCTCAAAAGGGAAGGGGGACAGAAGCTGGATAAATCTGGTAAAGGTGTCAGTCGCACGGTGATGGATGGAATTCAGCTTTTGGCAGTGAACATAATGTAACCTATGCAGACACTGATTCATGACTGCATGCCTGAAACCTGTGAAATGACATAGTCCAATGTACTTCAGTAAAATATATTTCTAAGAAGTCCATGGTGCCTCCCCCAGCCCCACCTCCACCCCACGTGTATTACAAACAACGAGGTATCATTTCCTCTTGCATAGCTGAAGGGGACCCAAATGTGAAGCATGCTTGGTCCTCCGCAGCACGGATCATGTGGAGGGGAAGGAAGATGACACAACGTGAGGCGGAAATAAACCGATTGCAGCCTCCAGTCTCTGTGGGCCTCAGAAGGAACAACAAAACTCTTGGGAAAAAATCAGCTCCTTGAAGATCTGTGTTTCTCTGTTTTTCCATTAACCCCGGGTAACCCTGGGCAAGGCATCTGAACCTCTGCATACCGACTTGTGGAACAGGATGGCAGTGTGTACCATATAGGGTTGCTTTGAGGAATAAAGTTGATGAAGGCTTGAGATTTGTTTAAACTACAAAAAGCTTCGTAAGCACAAGACATTGTTACAGTTGTAGTAACAGCAGCCGGGCAAGACACTGATCATCCCTAAATTTCCTTCATACATGACTTAGGGCTCCTTTCTGCAGAATACAAATCAGGCTTTGCATTGAATCTGTTGATCCGGGTGCTTATTTTCCTATTTTTTAAAATTTTCCAGATGCATAAAGTCATAATTAATAACCTTCCCATCAATTTACTTTTGATTTGATCATAAGTAGCAGCATATTATGATGATGGTTTTGCTCATATCCTGCAACTGAGGGTGAGCTTCTACATGAAGCTTCATTCATTAAATCAATCTTTGCTTCCAATTTAAATGAACTGGCATCTCGTAATATTGTTATTCTGATGAACATAGCTGTTGCCAATCTTCTAGTGTTTAAGTACGTTAAAGCGGTTGAATGGGATTTGATTATGGCTAACTACGATCACATGCCCTCTTTCTTTTATTGGGTTTATCGGGTCTCAGTTCAATGATTACTGAGCCTCTACTATACACGCAGCATTAAGAGGAAGCTGGTAAAGTAGAAAAAAGGCTTTGAAACCAGACGAAACTACCTTTATTTCTAGTTCCACCATTTGCTGTATTCATCATTTGGAGCAAATTACTTAACCTCTCTGTACCTACAATCTCTTAGGTAAAATTGGGGGAGACCTGTCTCTTTGGTGAGAAATGCCCTTGATAAAGTCCCAGCTTAATACTAAAATAGGAGTGGTTGTGCCATAGCCTCTTCCCATTTGTTTATCTTTCATTTTCTCCCTCCCTTCTCAGCCCCTCTCAGCATGTTGTTTGTCTAAGTAGACATGAATAGTGCTTATTTTCAAAAACTCACTGCCAGGTGGAAAAGAAAGAAATGCACACAATTTACTACAAAATAGAATTAAAGGGGTTCCAAGATAGAGATTCAAACATAGTTATACAACATCCTGTAGGGAATGGACTCATCCCCAAAATGGAAATGTTTACATTGTCTTCAAAGGCTAACAGGCTCTTAACATGGGGGGGAGGAGTGCTATTCACTTAGGCAGTTAACCCAGAAGAGTTGATGCTACCATAGTGGCTTGAAAAGTCCACTTGTTTCTGGTCATCTGAGTGGGTGGCACAAGTGATGATGCCTCCCAGACATAGACCTCCATCTTCTGATGGACAGTACATGGACTCCCTATTGTGGTCCAGAGAGCTACGGTTGCATCAGCCAATTCAGAAATCATGTTAACATCTTTCCAGTGCAGTCAGAAAGTCTAGCACATGCAAGAAGCAAAATAGCCACAGATGATTTCATTTAACAAGATTAGTTGAACACCTACTATATGCTGACCTCTATACATTTCAGTCAAAGGAGTATACAGATGGGATATTAATTGTATCTTGATAAGTGAAGAAAAATGCATGAGCTTTTATTATCATATTGTCATTTGATCACATGAATTGGTCTTGAGTAAAAATTCAAAATGGCAAGCTGGTAGGCATCATTAGAGTAAATAAATCATGAATGTTATCCCAAGGTCTTCTATTAGTGACAACTATGTTGTTAACACTACTGTGCTCAGACAGCGACTATATTCCAATACCTACTAATCTCACTCTTCTACAACACTGTAGGTTAACATATCTTGACTTCTGTTTGACAGATGCAGGAACTGAGGCTGTAAGAAGTCAAGTAGATTGCCCAAAAGTACATATTGCAGTGCTGATAGAGACTGGAGTTCAACTTGAGTCTGTTCACTGTAAATATGTCCTTTTGACCAATATGCTATGCTGCTTCCATGCAAATTGGCTCTTGGATAATTTTCCTTGCCCCAAAGTGGAGATAATGTACATGAAAGTGGTGATGTGTTGCAAAACACTATATAGATGTTGGTTATTACTTTAAGTGGCATTTAGTGCGTTGTTAACAAATGGTGATATGCAAAGATTGTAAGAACCTTTAAAATTATTCCACCTATTCCTCTAACCTTTTCATAATAGAATAAATTTGAAATCAAATTTATCTGGACACATATTTAAAGCAACCACTATTTGTCAAGCCCACTGAGCTCCCAAATCCATAGTCCCTGCCCCTACAATCCTTTTAGCCTTAGAAGGAAGATATGCTTGCCAGCAAATAAATTGCAGTCCCCCTTTTGATAAATCCATGAAGACAGTGGTGCTCAAATCAGAGTGGTAGCAGAGGGGAAAGAATGCTCACCGAGCTCTGAAAGTGGCAGGTGAGGAGGGTGGACCATTATGCAAGAGGTGCAATCCCAGCTACCTGTCACTTATTCAGAGATTTATTACTTGCAGCTCAGAGGACTATTCCAACAGGAGCACTGTCCAGCTTCAGGCATATAAGACTGGCATGTTGTCACTGGGGTCCTCTTTGTTCTTGTCACTGTGTCACAGTCTTCATGGGCCCAGTCAAGCAAGGGAAATCAGAGGCTGGGGCTCCCTGTGGCTGGTGTTGAGCCAGGGTCCCTGGTCACCCCCAAATATGAGCCTGCCAGTCACTGCATCATCCCGTTACATGGTGCCCAGTCGCCCCAGCCCAGGAGGCTGAGGAGTCAATCCCCAGCCAGGTTTCACCCAGGAAGGCAAAGTTACTGCGAGGTTGCAGCTAAGGGGCTAGGAGGTGAGATACACACCTCATTAGAAAAAAGTTAGGGGGCCCTCCTGGTGGCGCAGCAGGTTAAAGCACTGCACTGAGAAGCGAAAGCTACTTCTGATGAGTTCGATTCCCGCCTGCCCCGGAGGTGACCACATGGCGTGACAGACCTCTCCTGACCCGCCCGCTGCTCCCCTCAGCAGTGTACTTCGTCGATCTGCCTGTTCTGCTTCCCACTCTGTCTCTGGTGAAGCCTCTCGCCACTCCTGAGCCTCTGGCCTGTACCCCAGTTCTGTATGCACAAATAAATAAATTAAAAAAAAAAAGATTAAGGGGAGGGGCACCACCCAGGTCCCCCTTTGGTAAGACGTCCCCTTGATATCTCATCCCCTCGATAATCTGCTATAACTAAGAGCAGTCGTTTGCTGGGACCCACAGGTAGAAGGGGAGATTGAGCTCTGCTAACCCTTTAAAATAGAAACTGGGCGGTGCACCTGGGGTGGAGGTAGGAGTACCCATTGTGTGTCTGTGTCCAGTTTAGGACAGCCTTGGGGACATTACAGATTGGGGTGAGTGAGGTCTGCCTCAAGGAAGCATGGGAAATGCCAGCTATGTGGAATGGGATAGGGGGCGAGAGTGGGCAGAGCAGCTGGCTTCCAAGCAGAGAAACTGTGGGCAGACACTCAGAGGCCCAGGGGATCAATTCAGGGAGCCGTAAACCATGCAGCAGGCACTGGGTGTTCCATGCGCAAGCAGAATCAGAGGATGTTGCAGGCCAGCTGTGGCACACAAAAGTTAGTGGGGGACACACAGAACTTGTTTCTTTAAGGTACAGGCTGTAGCCTGCCAGCATGAAATGAACTGCAAATCAATACATGTCACAGTATTACCATAATGTGAATGTCTTTTATTAGGAAACCAGCCGCAGCTGAGACCTAAGTAGCCTGATACATACCCATACTATCTGTGCCATTGAATTTGAGAGGAAAGGGGAAAAGAAAAGGGAAAGCCTGACTTATTTAGTTATTATACCATTGTACATTCTGTCTGGAGGCAGGTACCAGAAACAGGTGTTTTTTTCTCAGGTTTTCAGAAGAGGGACCTGAGTTTTAGGGAGGTGAAGTCACTTGCCCAAAGTCACACATAATTAGCAGCCTGGCCAGGAATTGAACCTGGGTCTGTTCACTTCTGAGGCCCCTCATGGGGGTAGGGGCAGAGCTTTGTGGAGGAGGCAACGGATTCCTTGGCAATGTGCCATTATAGATCATGATGAAACCAACACCTTTTAAATGAAAATCTCCCTAATTTCCAGAACCAGGTGCTAATAAGAACTGCAACCCCATGGTGCTCTCTCGCGCCAGGGTCTCAGGAAAGACTGGACTGGGGTGCCTCTTCTTGGGTGCAGAGGTGAGATCACCTGCACCAGCATTCACACAGCCTAGTTTGCCAGCTCCTGGGTCCAGCCAGCTACTCTGTGGAGTTTTCCTAAAGTCTGAGTTTGGCGCTTGGTTCTGGGCCACTGAGGCTATCTGGCTGACTTCCCTGTGTGAGAAAGAGAATAATAATACTTCACCCACTGGGCAGGCCTGGTGGGGTGCAGAAAGAGAAGTAAATCCAGGTAGAATTTACACAGTGCTGCCTGCCAGGTGAAGCCTGTCCCCTCTTGGGTTGCCCCACCACCACCTCTACTGAAGGCCTGACTTCTAGAACATTCTGTTCACCAAGCAGCAGCTCCACAGGACCCCAGGGGACAGGCTCTGCTGTGACAGCTCACAGGGCTGTCATGCTGGTGGCTTGAGCTGCTTTCTGCTCTGGCTTTCTGACTGGGGACACACCAGCATCCCGTTCCCCACTTCAGAACAGCAGTGCCTGGCATGTGCCACCTGCTCCCTGTCTGCTTGCAAGAAAGGACAGATCTGGTGGTGCAAAAGGTTAAGTCCAACACTCTGAAGCTATCATGCAGCCACTGCAGCATGAGTTTGATCCCCAGACAGGGAGGTGACCCACATGGAGCAGCAGACCTCTCCTGTCTCGCCTGCTGCTTCCCTCAGCAGTGTATTTCAGTGAATCTGACCCCAACTCTGTTTTGTGAATCCTCTCACCCCGCACACCTCTGACCTTCATCCCAGCCCTTGTTTGCATAAATAAATAAAGCTTTAAATAAAAGAAAAAGAAAGAAAGGACCGATCCGGAGATCCTCAGCTATCCTAGAAAGGGAACCCACCTGGCCTCCTGTTCACTCCAACACTATCTCTTTTGTCTTCTTCTCTTCTCAGTCTTTCTCTCCCTTCTGTCTTCTTGTCCTTACCTGCCTCAGGCTGGGGGAACAGCATGAGATGGGAGTTGAGGAATCCTTACTGGGGATTTCATTTCACTCTGAATTATCTCTAAGACTTGTGAAAGCAACTTCACCTTGCTAGTTGGGGTTCTTTATCTGTAGAATGTAGATAATAATAGCCCTCATGGGGATTCGTAGTGGGGACTAAATGTGAGATGCCCAAAGGCTACTGTATCTGATGTAGGACATCCCATTTCAGAGACCCCCAGCGCCTCTCCCAGCCAGCTCTGCCCGCGTGGCAGCTTCTTTTCTAACTCCTGTCAGTGGAGACAGGGGCTCTACCTCAGCACTGGCGACATGTGGAGCTGGCTAATTCTTTGTTGGGGTGCTGTCTCCACCATAGGATCTGGCATCAACCCACCAGATGACAACATACACCTCCAAATTATCTCTGGGTGTCCCCCAGTGGAGAGTGGGGATTCACCCTGATTGAGAATTACCCTCATTTAGTTTTGTATGGTCTTAAATTTCATCTAAATGGAATCATACAGTAAAAAAAAAAAAAAAAAAAACCTCAGTGTGAAAATACCTGCATGTTTACCTACCTAGCTGTTAATAGGTATTGAAAAATGAACTCATGAAGCAGTCAAGTATCGACTAAGTACCGAGTGTACTAAGACTCCCTCCCACATGTCAGGGATACAACAGTGAGCTTTCACACTGCTCTAGAGGATCACTTCCATCAGTAGTTATTGCCAATTTAATGCCT
>NW_004567118.1:8815435-8822061 GCF_000260355.1 Condylura cristata | reverse complement strand
GCCTGTTCTGCTCCCCACTCTGTCTCTGATGAATCCTCTCACTGCCCCTGCACCTCTGGCCTGTACCCCAGTTCTGTATGCATAAAAAAATAAATCTTTTTTTAAAAAAGGAAGAAAGAAAGAAACAATTGTTTGTGTTAAGCAAACAAGAGAGGTACTGGAAAGGTGTCAGCAGGAGCCTCGAGGACCTGGAATAAAGGATGCCCAGCAAGCACCCAGACAACTGCCTCTGGCCACCAGGCCATCAGACATCCCTGCTGCTGTCACTGCTCTGCCCCAAGAGGATACGTTGTCTTCCACCAACCTGCCATTTGCTATGTTATACTTGAAATTCAATGTCCTGCCTGCTGGCTGTACCTGAGAATGTTGCAAAGATCTGAGCCCTAGGCTTCCAGAGTTGAAGGGAGCACTGGAATTGCTTTCTTGCTAAGACCATACATGCTGGAAAAGTGGGAGAGGCCCTGCTTGGTCAGAGGGGATGGAGTCAAGACCATCAGAAAATTGACATCCATCTATCCATCATGTGTGCTGTTTCCACAGAAAATGAAGACGAGAAGAGAGCTGGCATACCTTTTATTATCTGAAAAGAATGGACCAATGTTTGACACATCACCCATCATTGTTAAAAGGAAGATTCCAGCCCAGAGGACCTTGATTTCAATTTGACTGAGCAAGTGTTTTCTCCAAGAAGATGCCTAGGATCAGGCCAGCCCCGCAGAGAGAATGCACTTGTGAGCTGGCTTGTCATCTGTGATTACAGTATCCAGGTGCTGGCATGATGGATGGCAGGCCTATGTTTTCAGGCAGCTGTTATAATGCTGCTTAGCATATAAACAGAGAAAAATATTTCCATTCTTGCCATATGTCAAAAGAGCGGCAATTCCCAAAGGCCAGAACAAGCTAGTGGTGCACTCTTTGGAACAATCTGGGTGATCATGGGACAAAGGTCTTTTCAAGTTAAGTCTTTGGGTATTTAATAAATGTCAACTTTTCCACATTACAGTGGGTATGGAGAGGAGAAAATATTCAGAAGCACAGTCTGGTTGGGGAAAGAAACTGACTTACATGGGGTAACTTGGAACATCAGAAGACAAGGCACAAAAACCATATCCTTTCTCACAGCACAAGTTCAGGCATTGGAATCCAGCCAGTCTGGTTCAAATCCCAGGCCTGCCATTAACTCACTATAAATTTGGAGGAGAAATTCCGAACCCTCAGAATTCTGAATTCTCATCAGTAAAATAGCAATATTAATCATATGTCTCATGGTTGTGTAATATTATGTTGTTATAGAATACCTACCAATATCAGATTGAAATGGTTTTCATAAATTGTAAGGATGCTGCCTGGCACATCATAAGACTTCGAAAGATGTGACATATCAGGATTCTAAAAGCAAAGGTTTATATGGCACAGGGGTGGAAGCGGTGCTTAAAGGGGAGAAGAAAAGTAGGGTGTCTTAGTCAGACAGAATGACAAACACAAAGGGGTCCATCCAGAGAGCTAAAGAAATTGGTTCCCAAATGGGAATTGAAGAAAAATGGTATAGGGAAAATAGGAATGAGAAGAAGTGTGGGATGTAGGGAAGGTCTCCTCATTCTCAGGCCTGGGAGGAAGTCAGTCTAGAGGCAGTCAACCATACAAATAGTGATATATTTCTGGAAGAGTTCCTCTCATCTGCATTATTAGTTGAAACATCAGGCACTGATGTAATCAGCATCTTCCCAGGGAACAGAATTATTTTGGTGACCTTTTAAGCTGTCCATCATCATGGCCCTGAGGAATGTAGTATGGTGGCATCTCATTATACTTGGCTCAGGCGCAACCACACAACCACAGAGTTTGTGCAGTTGCTGCAGAAAAGATATGGCCCACAAAATCTAAAATCTTTCCTTTCTTGCTCTTCACAGAATACGCTTTCTGCCTTGAGTTTTCATCCCTCCAGGCTCCTGTATGTGCTCTTCTTTCTGCCGGGTATACAATTTCTATCACTGGGGCAGGGTGAGCTTTGACTTTTCACTCAACACTTTCCAAGACAATTCCCTGATTTCTCCAGGAGTTGTGTCTCTTGGCGTTACCACTGTGATAGGTATACTTCCACTTGCCTCTTCGTCCCATATTTAGTTGATCCTTTATGTGTCTCTGTGAACTCAAGGACAGAGACCTAACTTTACATATCTTTATAGCTCATCATGCCATCCAATTCTTTGGCCATAATGAATTCTCACTCAATAATTATTGAAACAAAATGTAATAAAGTAAAAATGAAAATCATCAAACAGCTATAAACCAGAGACATTCTATGGCGATGGTGAGGGGAATAGGATCAGAACTGGGGTAGGAAGAGAGTACGGAACTATGGTGATGGCACATGGGTGAAGTGGTGGAAGTCCGCGGGGATTACAACCAGGATGAAAAAATGTACAATATGAAGAATGATGTAATATATGCACATATGTATATATACACACATATATACATAGAAACATTTTTTTTAAAGAAATTGAATTTCTTCCTAGCTTCTGGTCTCCCCTGCTCCATAGCATTTTATAGCCAGATCATGAGAGACAGTATGGTTAGCTAGAGAAGGGCACGAGTGACAAGAAGCCAAGCTTCAAGAAACTTGGCATCACTCTCCCCAACCTGGGGTCTCTCATTTATCACCTGAGTCACCTTAGGCAAGTCTTTCCGCATTTCTGGGCCTGTGTGCCTTCATCTGCGCTGGAAAGGGGGTGGACTTGGTTATCTGGAGTGTCCTTCCTGGCTTAAAATTTCTTTGACACTCTGCTATCTTTGGCTGAGGGTCAGCACTTAGAAATATACTTATCCAGGGAGGCATCTAAGTCAGACTCTTGTTTCTTATTGTCAAGGGAGATTTTGATTGTAAGGATTTCAAGAATGTCCTGGAAGGCTCGATTGGCTCTCCATGATTATAATCCCAGAGCTATGTGTTTTCCCTCTCATTAAAAAGAGACTATTAATTGGCGGATTATGATGCTTTCGTCTTGTCTGTGCTTATTGTCTAAGGATTCATTCAGAATCTTCAAAGAGCCAAATTTGGGATACTGTATATGGCAAAGTCAAATCAGAAAGTAATAGTAAATATCATCCCGTGTTCCAGCATCATCCATCCCTGCAGGGGGGCTTCCCACAGCCCAATCAGCTCCAGCACATTCCCCAAACTTGCCTCATGACAAAGGTCATATGAGTTTGTTTTTCAGCTACGATTTCTCAGTCCCTCATCTGAACTGCGCCATGAATCTATACATTCACAAATGGATTCAGCAAGAGATTTGGGTAATCTTGACTTTGGAGTCTGATTCCTAGTGTAAAGTTCAATTGACTCTTAAGTCACAGAGGTGCATCATCTCTGTTAGGTTGACCTGGCAACTTCATTTGTCACCCAAACAAAGGATAAATGTAAAGAAAGCACTGCCAGGGGGAGGCATTTTTCAAGCTCCACTGCAGTGCCTCGGATAGGGCTCATTTGCACACCTGCATATTTTCCCCAATTTTCTATCTAGCAAAACCCTCTGTGAATAATTGCAGTTTTGCTAATTGAATCTGAGAGCACCTGTTTCTTAATCAATATTAATGTATCTCATGGACCCAGAATTTGTAATGAATCATGCTAGGTGGAAAATGATTACACAAGAAAATAAAAACGCATTCTCTGTTCTTCTGCAGGCTCGAATCCTGTCTGAGAGGCAGAGCAAGATTCCTAGACAGACATGGAGCCCCGAGATCCAAGCCTCTCAGCAGGGTGCTCACACTAGCCACTACTCCCCCATTTATCTTTCTCCCTCTTTCAGAAACGGGAAAACTGTTCCCATAACCTACCAGCCCCAAACAGCCCCTTACTCCTGTGAAAGCTCCTCTCTGGCTCTGACCATTTACTGGTTTACAGCGTCCCCCAGTCCCAAGTCCTCGATTTACCACCACAAACTCTTGGTCTTGCTGTGTACCAAAAGGTGCCCAGTTCAGCCAACTGGCAGAGCCTTCTGGGGGCAGGAAACTGGGTTCCATGCTTCCTAGGGACCTTGTTCAACTCTATGATGGGGAACAGGAGCTTTGGGATTCCTGTTCTTGTAGCAATTTCAGTTCAGCGGTAACTTCTTCCAGGAAACCATCCCATATCCTCCTGCCTCATTTGCTTCATGGGTGTGAATGAATTATACCTTCTAGCACATTCTATCTTGGTCATTTATTGACTCATCCTCAGTGGGAGAAGAAACAGTGCCTGTTTCCCTCTGGCTCCCCGTTCCTGGCACAAGGCTTATGGAAATGTCAGTGTTTTACAACATCAGGTTGAACGAATGGTTGAATCCTGGATATTTCCTCTGAGTAAAGAAAGGTGTTAGATGGGCTTTAAAGCTATTGGGACTATTACCATGTGGTCAAGGCACATTTTCTACAATTTTATCTCAACTGATGGAACAAAAATCTCCTAACAAAGCATGAAATCCTGTAGACTTATCATCTAAGTCATCTAAAGTGGTTCTGTCCTTAGAAAGCAGGAGGCCCATGCAAAAGCACTCATGACCCAGCACCAGCCTACAGATCAGCCAGCCGACATGACTCCCACAAGACACTGGGTCTGATGCTCCTCTGTCCATCCCTGGAGTCTGGACGGGATGACCTGTGTACCTAGCACACCAGTCCATGAACCAGGACACTCAGAGTCACAAGCTCCATGGACACTCAATGAAATACTGACATTCAGGTCAGCTGTTGAGAAACGTAATATTAGTACAACTTAGGTATACATGAGTCTAATCTTTGAATTCTAAGTTTCAGGAAATCTAACCACAGATCAAGCATTTCCACAGACAATTTGGTTTTCAAACTTCAATACGCTCTGTGAAATATATATATTAGATTTTAAAGATTTAATATAAAAATGTTTGTCAAATACTCAACTTTTATTTTAACTGTATGTTGAAATTAGTCGTTGGGATAATTTAGGCCAGACAACCTATATTCCAAAAAGTTTTTTTTTCCAAAAATTAATTTTAACTGTTTTCTTCCATGTTTTTTCATGTGATGATGGTGAGCTTTTAGAATAATTATGTGGCCTGCATAATATTTCCACTGGACAGTGCTGCCCTATGGCATGTTCTGGAAAGTTCGAGCTGTTTACCGATAGTAGCTAGATTACTCACCTTCATTGACCTTCCTCTCTTCCCTGTTGCTGACAGTGGTTCCTGAAATTTCCTCTCATACTGGAATCTCAGGGTTTGCTTAGGGGTAGTATAAACCATGATACCCAAGCATCTCCACTGCACACTAATGTGCGTTGTCTCTGCTATCATGTATAGACTGTGGTCATGGCCTCCTAACTGGGCATCTGGCCTCCTTTCATGCTCTACTTTCACACATTCTTTACAAAGTAGTTACAAGGGTCCTTGTGAAACCCACAGCTCAACATATCCCATTCTTGCTTAAAAACATTTCAATGCTGGGCCCTCCCTGGTGACAAAACAGGTTAGGACACAGCAATGTAAGTGAGCTACAGCCATTTCAGTGCGAGTTCAGTCCCCTGCCCTGGAAGTGACCCACATGGTGCAGCAGACCTCTTCTAACCTGCCTGCTGCTCCTCTCAGCAGTGTACTTCGTCAATCTCCCTGTTCTGCTCTCTACTGTCTTCGGTGAATCCTCTCACTGCCCCTGCACCTCTGGCTTGTACTCCAGTTCCTTATGCATAAATAAATAAATCTTTAAAAATAAATAAATATCTCACTACAAATAAAGTCTCTATTAAAAAAAAACAACAACAATAAACTTTCAACACCTTCCCATTGACTGAGGGGAAAGCTAGAATGTTCTGAATCTGATCCACCAACTCCTGCACTGTGGGCTTACCTTACCAGCTCCCTCTGCCATGTGTCCCATACTGTACTTTTCTTTTTCAACCACATCTGCCTCCTCTCAGGTTCCCAGGAAACCTTTAGCAGGATCATCTTTGACCCCTATCTGTATAAACTCTTTGGCCAGTCTCAGGGCTCAGATTAGATGACCCTGGTTCAGAAAAGACAACCTTCTATTTCCAGACACAACTATGTCATCTCTCTGCCATGGGGTATCTCCTGGCTCCCTATCCTGTCCTTCTTTGCTTATCCCTTATTACCATGTCATGGTGTATTTAGTTGTTGACCACCTTTCTCCACCATTAGATATGGGCTTCATGAGAACTCTTCATTTTAAATCCTATACCCTGGTACTTAGTAGACATCCAGTAAATATGTGTACAGTGAATCAAAAAACATTCTCATTATTTAATCTTAAATTTGGCTTCTTTTTTTTTTGTATTTGAAGAGGTTAATAAATAATTTCCCCTATACCCTTTCTCCTGAATATTATCCAATTTGAATGAAATTATAAATGATAGTCAAATAACTGAGAACAAAATATCAGCTTTATTAATGATGAAACCTATGCTAGACCACCTGGTTCAGGTATGCCACTAAGTGAATTTGAGAACATCGCACACCCCACTTCTCCAAGTTGGACTTACCCCCTAGACTATAGCTCAGCCTTTACCAGTGACATCCCAGTCTGACCACAAGAGCCAACTACGCATCACTCTGTGTCTAGGAAGAGGACCTGAGCTTCAGTTTCACTCTCTC
>NW_004567118.1:8786514-8815335 GCF_000260355.1 Condylura cristata | reverse complement strand
TACCCTGGAGAGGTGAAATAATAGGATAGGGGGACCAGACATCCAGACATGTTTATCTGGGAAGCATCCCACTGGTCAGGTCAAGAGGCATTGAGGAAAATGGCCCCCTGAGAGCTGGAAATCTGCATATACATCTGTAAGAAGATGAGAACAAGCATCTTCTTTCAAGCAGTGCTGGGAGGGTGGATGAACTGAGCTATGTGTAAGTGCTCTGAGAAGTGCTTTGAAAATATAAACAATTATTAAGCTCCTGTATGTACCCCAGCTGGTTGGCACCTCATTTTCTTGCCTTGCCTTTTTAATTAATTAATTAATTGTATTCATTATCTGAGAGACCTGGACTCTGGCCACTGGCCTTGCACCTGGAAAGTGGCCTTCATTGAAGTCAGTTTCCCCAGCTTTATGTTGCCACCCCACTCAGTGAATGGCAGTCACCAAACAGATTGATTTGCAGGCAGGCTGAAAAAAACTCCAATTAAAAATGTGCTAACGTCCTTTGAAAATTCATAAGTAGCAGCTAAGGACCTAGTCTGGTGGTTACATTCTGACAGTCTGACAGCTTCATTGGCTGAACTCTTTTGAAAAAGTTACTTTAAGCCTTGCATAAATTGTACCTTTTGTTTTTTAAGTCACACTGACATGACAACATGATTATTCATGACTTTGGAGAATGTTCTTGACAATGGTAGGACATGAATATCCTCAGCTCTGTACCAAGTTAATCAGAAGCCCCAAGAATCAAAGAGAACAAACACACAGAGCCCCCTCTGCATAGGGCAGAGGTCTGTGCTTGGAGATGTGCTGGGGACTGGGGTGTCACTTAGGAAAAGCAGGTGTGTGTGTCAGGTTAGTGATATATTCTCAAGCAGAAGCGACTGAGGAGACAGGTGGCCACCAGCAACCGAGAGGACTTTGATTTGCTATATGTCACAAGTAGCCATTGGACCTCCGAGAGCTCTGAAAAGAGGAGGAAAAGTGTCCAAGATGTCAGAAACACAGAGATGGAAAACACAGCAGAGTGAAACAGGGACAGCCGTAGAATGTAGCTATAATTCAGAGAGAGTGCTAATGTGGTTCACTCTGCCCTGCAGCAGACAATGGGAACCTGAGGAAGGCACTTTCCTCCTCATTTTACAGAGGGGGAAACTGAGGCACAGAGAGGTTGAACACGGTTCCCACAATCACACTGTAATAACAGAACCAGGATTTGGTCCCCAGCGTGGTGGCTCCAAAGCCCCAGTGTGCATCTGTGATGGGCCTCTACAGACATCTAGCGGCTTCTCTAGACTGCCTGTGCCTTCTCCCTGAGTGGCAGCTTCAGCCTTCTCTCTGCTTCTCCTGCAGAAGATGACCACAGCCGCCATTCCTGGGTTCATCCCCCTTACCCATGAGATGAGCCCAGGTAGGATCTCCTAGCCTCAGCCCTGCCAGAGCAGCCCAGTACAGGGCCAGACTTGGTCACAAGCGCCCAGAAGTAGGCACTCGGAACGCAGGCCTGGCTTGCAGGGGACCCTGCACGTGTGAGGGTGCTGTGTTAGTGTGTGTGCATGTGGGTGAATATGAGTCACATGAATGAGTGAATGTGTGAGTGTGTGTGGACACTAGAGGTAGAGGTGCTGTAATTGTTCAAAAGGGAGAAATCACAAGCAGTTTCCCTGCCACGCTCCCCGGACGAGGATGGTTTTCTCAGCGAGGCAGAAAAAGCACAGGCTTTGGAGTAAAATGTCTGTAGGCTAAAATTCCCCTCCATTCAGTGACCTTGACATGTGTTTAATTTCCTTGAGTCTCAATTTCCTCATTTGTAAAATGGGGACACCAGCACTTGTCTCCCATGACAGGATTGGAGTTAAATCGCACGCCAGGTTAGCAGCTCCGGCCAAGGGCAATCGCTTCTCTTCTGTCTTGTCCCCTCCCCTGTCCTCTCCCTGGCTGCCATCACTTAGCCACGGTGTCTGCTTCTCCATCTTTCCCTTGTGTGAATTCCTCAGGATTTGGCAACTTAATTGACAAAACAGGAAGAGTCCGAAATGGGTATTGAGCACAACCCAGTCCCGGAAGCCTATTCTCCATGGCTTCTTTGCCCCATACCACTCATCACTATCATGCAAGCAACTGCATGTGCAATTTAGCACATTTGCACATTTTTTTTAAGTTTTTATTTATGTATACAGAACAGGGGTACAGGCCAGAGGCATTTGCACATTTTTTTAAATGGTTTTTCGTGTGTTGTGTGAATATCACAATTGTAGCAGTAATTGTACTGCTAGTGTAACAGGGGGGGGTCCCCAGGAAAAGGGGAAGTTCCAGGTTCCCTGCCCCACCAGAAGGAGGGTGGAGCTGAGCAGAGGAAAAGGAGAGAAGAAGGGAAATGAAGCAGGATGGAGAAGGAGGAGGAAACCTGAGGAAGCCACATGGAGCAGCAAGCATGTGATGAAGAAACCGGGCTTGTTTCCTGACCCTGGACTGGTTAAGGCAGATGTGGGTGAGAGACCTGTAGGGAGGTTGACTGTGGCGTGTTTATATTGACTTTGATTTTGCTCTTTTCCTCCCAGACTTATCTGGCCATTTCTGACCCTTTTCCATGGGTCCCAGCCAGAAGGTGCTTTAGTCTTGTGGCAGCTTTCAGGCCTTGCTTCGGGCCAATCCCTTTGGGTTGACTTTTGCCCACGAGGGGATGGGTAACTTCAGGTGTTGGATTTAGAAGTTATATTCTCTGTGTTCCGTATTATATGTTTACTGTATTAAAGTCCCTTTTCATTAAAGTTTTATATGTTTTGTCTTGACGCGGCGGATGGCAGAACCCACTTAGAGCAGGCAGGTTTGGGGCTTCAGGGGTGCCCCTCTCCCCCTGTCCTGTAACAGATTTGGTGTCCTGTAACACTAGGACTAACTACTGGTGCCTAGTGTGGGTTGTGGAATCACTACGTCAGGTGCTCGCCTAAGGATTTTTACACATATTACCTTCTTTATTCTTCCCGGCAAACCATTGTTCTCCCCATTTGGTGGATGAGGAAAGTGAGGCACAGAGTCCAGGTAAAATGTGAGAGTGAGTCCCAGGTAGGGCAGTGAAAGGAGCTAGTGCAGAGCAGCCTGGTTCTTGGGCTGCCACAGGTGGGTAGTGTCACCCCTGGAGAGGCTTGGCTCTCATCTGCAAGATGGAGCTGCCATTGTCAGCCTCCTGGCACCCCTCTCCCTCGCGGGTCCACCTGTGCCCCCACGCGTCTCCTATGTGTCTACCGGCAGTACCAGGGCACAGCAACAAGGCTCTTCTTTCTTCTTCCCTTCTTCCTGCACTCACCTGCCTCTGTATGGCAGGGCTTCCCTAGCTGCTCAGCTCCACTAAGCGTGGGTGGAAAAAACAGTCCCTCCCCCTTTTATGGACCTGTCTCTGTCACAGTTCCTGGCTCACAGCTCCCAAAAGCCTCAGACTTTCCTACCAGTTGAGAATGATCAGGGCTCCTTTGTTATGTTAATGAGGGGCCTCTGGACTCCTGGGAGAATCTGGGCTGCCTGGCAGGGGAACCAGCTTAGCTATTCCAGGGTTGAAGCTTAGCCTCACCCCCTCCGGTGGAAGAAAGGGGCTGGAGGTTGAATTCACACATGCCATTGACAAGTATCCGGTCATGCCTGTGTTATGAAGCAGGTTCAGTGAAAACTAGGGATGGGGTTCAGAGAGCTTCCTGGTGGGTGAAGCTGGGGATCTGGGCAAGCGCTGCTCTCAGACAGCACAGACATTCTCGCCCTTTCCCCATACACTGCCCCATACTTCTCTTCCCTCTGGATGTTCATCTATATTCTTTATCATCCATACCCTTTTATAACAAGCCTAGAATCTACTGCATGTGATGTTTCCTGAGTGTTGTGGGTCACCAGCAAACTAATGGAAGACATGGGAAATTTAAGGGAACCTCAGATTTACAACCAGTTGGTCAGAAGTACAGATAACGTTCTGGACTTGCACTGGCATCTGAAGTGAGGTGGGTGGGGTGGGGAGCAGATTTTAGGCAGTCTTATAGGACTGAGTCCTTAATCTGTGGAATCCGATGCTATCTCTGGGATTCTATCTCCGAGGGGTCCCCTCCTTCCTGGCATTGCAGCCTGGTGGCCAGTACACAGAGTGATGTTAGCCAGGTGTGCAGTAGTCAGGTCTCACCTCACTGGTTTCCTCTCCGGCATTTTCCTGGGAAGTCACTGGCCCACAGTACAGCTCCATCAGTACTTGTTGACTGAACCGCGTTCTTGGGACAGCTGCCCTTGATAAGGGGGAGCAAGTAGAAAGATAGCACCCCAAGGACTTCCAAGGGTGTAACTACTGAGCTTCATGGCCATCAAAGCGGCCCCAGACCCACCAGCACACAGGGGTGGCACAGCCACGCCCAGCCTGCAGAGCGCCTGGACTCCCTTCGAAGTGGTGATGTGCCAGGCAGTTGGTTTTGTACTGGACACACTTGGCTGGTGACCTTGCGCCATTATCTTGAGCTGTGTGATCCTGGACCAGTCAAGTATCCTCTCTGAGCCTGTCTTCACATCCATGAAGTAAATAGAATATTAGTTTGCAGGGTTCTTAGCAAAGGGTCTGGCACGTGGGGGGCATTTAATACTATTTAGCAATATTAATATTAATGTTCACGATTTTGTGGTCCTCCAAGTTCTAGGAGTGAGGGGGGTGCTTTATTCTCGTTGGTTGACTTAGGCTTCTTCGTCCCTTCATTATACAGAGAAAGACCCTGGGATGTTATAGCTCCATATATTAACTTGTTCCTCTCCACAGACAGTTATGATTTGAAGAACGTGAAAGGCATATCTTGAAAGTGTGTTCTTTCTGACAGTTGAAATGGGGGGCAAGCAGTTTTATAATGTGTATCTGGTGTGGGGTCCTGTGATTCATAGACAGTTACTCCTAAACACCTACAGGAAAAAAAATAAAACAGAATTATCTACAGTGGTTAATTATAAATAGTTTAGCCTTATTCCTTTAAGAACATAATGGAGACACTGACCTTTAGATTTGGGGGGGAAGCCTGCTAGCCCTTTGCTGGTCCTACCACACCAGACCCTCTAATAACCACGCTCAGAAAGAAAATGGTTAGAACTTTGTGGCCTCCAGCTAACACAGCACATAGATGCTCCTTCAGCACAAATGGACCCCCAGATTTTACACATCCCTCCCCTTGGCTGTCTCATCTTGCTTGAGGGGACATGATGACAGCCTTCCCTTTGGGGACCACATGGTATCTTCTCTCGTACCCCCACTTCACAGCAATCAATTCCTGTGAATCAACCATTTCAGGATACCCAGGAAATAGTGTTTAACTTATTAGTGACGTTGAGTGCTCTTTGAATGTCCTTGCTCTGTGGTCCAGTTAAAACAGATGGGAGATAAATGTGTTTCCATGACACCTCAGGCTGAGCTCCTGGGATTGATGAACCCCCACCCCCTACTCTTGTATAAGTAGCTGATATCTGCTAGACTCCATCAGGTTTATCTCCTTCACGAAAACTGTCCTGAATGCCATGTTCTCCCCACGTACAGCCCCCCACACTCCCGGCCACACACACAGACAGGTCCCCTTTTAGAATGTTCCAAGAGCATCCTCTGCAAAGCTCAGTCATGGCACTTAGCGCATTGTATAAAATTATGGGTTTAGTGCCCAGTCTTCCCCAGCCTACACGGACTCTTTTGTCTTGGTATTTCTAGTCCAGGCAGCTCACTGCCTGGTTTTGCAGTTACTTAAGAAATGTTGGGAGAACGACCAGCATTGTCTGCAACTCTCCCATCCCACCAACTTGCCCTGGCTCCTGGCATGTTATCTCCAGGAAAGCTGTCCACCCGTTTAAAAAAGACTATGCGCAGGCTAAATATTAGTCATCCAAATACTATTTTTCTCACTGAGTTGCCCTAACACATGGCAAGAACAGATGGCATTCAAGACATGTTGTCATTATAAAAGTAGGAAAATGTTATTTGTTTTAAAAAAATTAAAGCACCCACGCAGAACTGCAGGCTCTTTCAAGAGCCGCCCTGAGAAAACTGGGAAAAATACCGGGCTTGGATTCTGCCTCTTCAGTCTAGCCACGTCATCAGTTTTCATCAATGACTCTGTAAATGAGATGAATTCAAAATTGGATTTGGAGGCAAGCGTGATTTTCTTTTGTTTTGGGAGCAACGGGCACATTAATGCACTGTGCACCCAGTACGTGCCAAGCCCTGGCCACCAGAGGTTCACAGGCTCCTGGCCATATTCTTTAATCAGCATAAGTGAAACTTTAATGTTAAGGTAGAAGCAATAGTGAGAAGGTCACTATGCTCACTGGAATTGACAGAGTGCCAGGAACGGAAATTAAGCACTGGAGACCCACCTCAAAAGCACCTCTACCCCTCGATGCCCATATCACCCTTTGCAGAAAAGTCCCAGCCAGCAATTCTGGCCAGCTTGCCTTATTGAAAACTGAGCACTCAGATCAATAGAGCAATATTTTATGGAATTCAATTTATCAGAAGATTTGACGCCTTAAAGATGATGGAATGTCTTATTTATTGGCAATCATGGAAACTTCAGGAAGGTTTGATGCAGTGAATGCTAAAGCACAAAGTTGATTTGAAATTTCCTGTCCTTGAATGAAGACAATGATGGAGCATTGCTTTTGAAAGCTGAATCTCAAACCCAAACCTTCATAGCCATGGTACGATGTAGGCCAGGACTCTGAACCAACAGGAAAGTAGCATTTGCACTGAGTTTTTAAAATTGTTTCTACCAAGAGCAGAATCAAAAAAAAAAAAAAATAGCATGTCTTTTCAAGTTGCAAAATCGTTCACCTTCAGCTTTATCCCCTCCCCAACCTTTTCCCAGATGAGGTTGACACAAACATGAGATTAAAACAAAGCATCTCTAAAGGCAGTATGAGGCTATATCAGATCCTGGAGCAGACAAAAAGTGTAGAAGAATTGATGAAATCCAAATAAAGTCTGTGGTGTAGTTAACAGTGGTGTGCCAGGGTTCATTTTTAAATTGTGACAAGTATACAGTGATGATGTGAGATCAGAAAACAGCAGAGAAAGCTGGGAGAAGGGTACACAGAACCCTGCACCTTTTCTTTAAATTTTTTCCAAAATGCAACATTTATTTTAAAGAGTCCAGAGGTCGCTGAAGATGAGATGAGAGTTGTTAAAAACAAAGGTGTTTGTTACAACGAACGTGAGATGTGGACTCTATGCAAAGGCATCAGTGTGGGGTGCCCCTCTCCTCATATTAGTTGTCCCCATGGGTGAGTTCTCAACCTGTCTGAACCTCAGTTTTCTCATCTCTAAGATCAGGCATAATTGAAGTCTCTTCATGTGATTATTCTGGTGACTAAATGACATATGAGTGAACTTGAGTTAGCAAATGTTCAATGTACATTAGTTGAATTTAGTCAAAAGCCAGAGGGTTTTATTTTTTAAGATTTATTTATTTGTGCATACAGAACTGGGGTATAGGCCAGAGGTGCAGGGGCGGTGAGAGGATTCACCAGAGACAGAGTGGGGAGCAGAAAAGCAGACTGAGGAAGTACACTGCTGAGGGGAGCAGCGGGCGAGTCAGGAGAGGTCTGCCGCGCTGTGTGGGTCACCTCCCGGGCGGGGATTGAACTCATGCGGAAGCGGCTTTAGCTTCTTAGTGCTGTGCTTTAACCCGCTGTGTCACCAAGGAGAGCTCCCAGAGGGTTTTTTAAGTAATGGAAAATCCTTGGTGAGACCCCCTCCCACCACTTCAGGACAACAGGAACCTTATTTTAAGGACAGCACAAACCTTAGTTCAAGGACAGCAGTGACAAGCACTGCCTGTCACTGTCCATGAGGGACCGCAAGAGTTTGTTGCGCGAGGTCGGACTTGACACCTTCAGTAAGCCCCTCCTAGTTAAGTATTCTTACTTCAGTCCTCTGACTCAAAAAGGAAAATTTCTTTTTTCAGACATTTATTTCCAAGCTATTTGCATTAACAACTTTACTTTCCTAGTAAGTTCCATTATAGATAAGGGTTAGCTTCAAGGAAAGAATCCCAGTTCTATTTGTAACTTATTTTTTTTTCCTTATCTCTGGTGTTGGAGAAATAAATAAAAAGTAAGCAAATGGACATACTCATTTATCTTTCACATACCTGGAAACAGACAAACTGCCAGGCAAATTAAATGTCAGTTAAAAAACTACAACTCAGAGAGGTTGGGCAACTTTCCCATCGCCACCCAGCTAAGAGTAGAGGAACCAAAACCTGAACCTCACTCGGGCATTGTCCTCTCGCCTGCTCCGTCACTGCCCACGCCACCAGTTGGAGATGCCGGTGGATTTAGTCTTTCCTGCCTGGCTTTCCCCTCTAAAGCAGAGCTTCATAGCAGGGTTGGATGGCATCGTGGAGACCGTCTGCTCCTGCAAGCAAGCGTGTGAAATTCATTCCATGCGCCTCCATCTTTAAAATCGCCTGTCCCTCAAGGTGCCTGTTCCCTCATGGTGCGGATCACAGAATCAAGCTTGATTGTGGGTCTTCGTTCTTAAAAGAACAGTCCAGGGCAGAGCCTCTATAGGAGACACCCATTGGGCTGGGCTGCCCTTGGCCGGTCACCGTGAAACTTCTTGTGCTTCTTCCATGGCATGGGCACCCCTGCATGGGCCCGAGTTCCCAGAAGCCTTTCTTGCTTTCCAGTCTGGCTCCTGTGCTCTCCTGTGCTGCCCAGCGCTCTCATGTTTCCATTCTGTTTGCATTAACCCCGGTCCCCTGCCTTTGCAGTTTAGTTAATAAACGCCAACCAAGTAGCCATCCTTTTTCTGGGGTGGAACCCTAGCAGACTTCTTTTTCTGCTGAGATTTCAGGGCTCTTAGACTATCTACTCCTGACTTTTCAAGGCACCCAACCATCTGTCTAACCTGAGCTGTCACAGGCCCTGGACCCTAGGGGCTCTCAAGCTCCTGACTTTGTTGCCTGCTTCCTTGAACCCCATAACACACATTTGTATGTGCACGCATACACACACACACATCACACACCGGGAGCTGACTGACTTGCAAGAACTCATTAGCATTATATGCCAAGTTTCAGGAATAACCAGCCTTCTTGGTTACAAGTAAATTGGAGATCGCTGCATTAATGCAGTAATGGAAATATAATGAAGGAATTTATTGTCCCTGAAAGACAATATCTACCACACAAACCCCGAGGGGTATCTGCAGACAGTAAATGCAGCTCCACGCCTCTAATTCCTCTGGCCCATAATTATCTCAGGAGGCCCGTGACCCTGCAGTTCTCCCTATTAAAAGTATATTTCCTTACAAAATGAACTGTGCTTTATTGAATTGCATCGTTTTTGATCACTGGAAATTGACATATTGGGCTCATTAGGTAGGAAGTCGGATAGTTAATTTATGAGGTTTCCTCGGAACCTGTCCCAGACCACTCATTGGGGGAGCTAAACAGCCCACAATGAGCTGGAAGAAGTTACTCTGGCAGAGTTGTGTTATTTCCCCCTCATTATAGAGATAACGAACAGAAAACTTCCCGGTATAGATAGTGCTTCCTACCCTCACCCCCCACCCCCAAAATCATTTTGCTTTATTGCAACCTGATACCATGTGATGGGCAAACAGCCTTATTCTGCTCATTAGCACCGTGTTTTCATTTAAAATGCTTCAGCTGCTGAGATGAAAAGACGATCGGAGTCTTTGCCTTTATCTTTAATATTTAAAACTGTTCACACAACCTTTTAAAAATCAAATATTGATGTTGCTACCTGTTGTTACTCAAAGTGGAACAATTATATTGCAGGCCCTTCACGGTAAGTGTGCGGTGGTTAGAACTGAGACTGCAGATTGTGGGAGACATGTCTTCCTCTCTCCATGGCCTCCCCCTGCCATCCAGGATGGTGAGCTGGGAAGAAGCGAGTGTGGCTTTTATTTAAAGGTGCTGAGGCAGCCTTCTGAAATCACGTAGGGGAGGGCAGGCAAGAGATACAGCGTCGAGGAGCATCCCCTGAGTAGGTCTACGGAGTGGTATGGCGCCTGGTAGCCGCCTCGCCTTCGGCGGTGAGCCACTGTGCCCGCAGGAGGCTGGCTCAGCCCGGGCAGCCAGACTCCTGCGCGCTGCGCGCCTGGGCACGACGCGGGTCCACACTGCCCTCTAGCGGCGGCTGCCAGACGCGCCTCCTAGCGTGTCTGACTGGGGCTCTCAGCGCTGAGTCATCTGGGCGCTGCCGTAAAGGGGCTCGGGATGGTGCGGTGAAGGGAACGCTGAGTTGCGGTCACATGCCTGCTCGCCCTTGGAAGGAAAGAATCACTGAGGTAGGTCTTACAGAGCAACGTATCTGTGTCACTACACATGACAAAGTTCTGAGTGTCATGGAAAGGGGAAAGGGTTACCACCAGTGCTGTGAGGCCTCTGAGTACCTTAGGAGGTGCACTGGAAGGAGGCAGCGGGTCGCCACCCACAGAAAGGGGTCCTAGTTCGTTGGCTCCGCTCATCGCCTGGTCCTGGGCAGCTGCACAGTCTCTTCGCGTCCTACCATCTCTTTGGGACGCCTCCCGCAAATGTGGGAGTGTGTGGCGGTGTGTCGTCGTTTTATTTGGTATTTTCTCTTCCTGGGGTATAAAATCATGGCGGGTTTACAATCTATGGCATCTGAGATTTGAGAAAATATAGTAAAATACAGCGTTAAATTCAGTGTTAGGGAGGGGAAGACAGTTTATAGAGGCTTTAGGAGGTGGTCTTGTAAAAATAATTGTTGAATGATTATATGCTGAGGATGAAGACGAAAAAGAAGAATTGTGTTTGTGTGTGTAAGGACACTGGAGGTGCTCAGGCGCTTTTTTGACTACCCGCCACAGGTCTCTATGGCCAGCACCTGTGGTCTTGTTTTCCTCCTGGGTCTCCTTGCCCTCACGTAATAAGGTGTTATTGCAAAAGAACTTGGGAGAGGGAGCACATGCAGCTATAATTATGGACACCTGCCCAGCAGCAAGAGCTTGAAAGAGAAGCAAGAGAGCATGGAGATCTCAGAGGCTGGGAGGCTTGGTTGGCTGTCTGCCTCCCAGCCTCCCTGCCTCCCAATCTCCCAGCCTCCCTGCCTCCCAATCTCCCAGCCTCCCTGCCTCTCTGTCTCTCTGTCTCCCTGCCTCTCTGTCTCTCTGTCTCCCTGCCTCCCTGTCTCCCAGCCTCCCTGTCTCCCAGCCTCCTTTCCTCCCAGCCTCCTTCCCTGCCTGCCTGCTGGTCTGCCTGTGTACTTGGTCCCCTGCTTCAGCATTAAAGCCTGTCAGATCTATAGAGGACTCCAAGATTCTCTTCATTTGCCTGAATTGACAATAAACCATGATTGCACAACAGTGTGTATATATGCATTAGAAACAACTGGAAGAAACTAGTAAAAATAGATTATTGAGGCCCTCCATGGTGGCACAGCGGGTCAAAGCACAGCAATAAGAGGCTAAAGCCACTTCCCCATGAGTTCAATCCCCTACCCCGGAGGTGACCACATGGTGTTGCAGACACTTCTCCTGACCTGCCCACTGCTCCCCTCAGCAGTGTACTTCGTCAGTCAGCCTGTTCTGCTCCCTACTCTGTCTCTGGTGAAGCCTCTCGCCATCCCTGCATCTCTGGCCTGTACCCCAGTTCTGTATGTACAAATAAATAAAATCTTTAACAAAAAAAAAAAAGAAGAAAGAAAGAAAGATTTTTGCTGTATCTTAAGTCCTCTGACCAAAAGAAGTAGAAGGAATTTTGTCACAGTAAGGTGCCTGGCAATCACCTCATAGTCAGAAGCTCTGTGAGGAGAGGGGGACATGGAGGAGTGTGGGGAAGGATGTGATTTCTTTCCCGCTCTCTGAGCTTCTGATAGTCTTCTGCTTATAAGAAGCAGGCACAGCTTTGCACTTAATTTGTTCTTTGGTGAACAAACTATGGTGAATATGTTATCCCATTGTCAGTGGGAGCAACTGTACAAGTAACTTCCAGACCACCCAAATCTTCTGGCTCCAATGAGGTTGCCTTCCAGGTAGGATAAGCAACAAAGACCTATAGCCGCCTGGCCCATTCCCTCCTTTCAGTAGGCATTTTACTCAGGAGTATTAGGAAGGCCGATTAGCTGAGGTAACTGTTGCTTTGGAACCATGAAATGGTCTATCAGTTGTGTAAAACCCAGCCATATCTTTCTGAGCTATTGGTTATTGCAGTATTTATCTTCTCTCCCCTAAGGTGAGATTCTGGTTGGTGCTGTCAGCTTCTTAATCATTTTGTTTGGGCTTTTCTTGGTTGTTGGTTTTAGATTTTATTCCTATTAGTCGAAGACTGGGGAAGGGGGAGAGAAGATGCCGCGGGAGCAGCGGGGTGGTGGTGAGAGGCTTTTCCCAGGAGGCGGGAGGGCAGGGCGCCCTCTGGTGGAGAGATGCGGCGAACCAGAGCCCACCTGGGCAGAGCGCGCAGATTATCTCTTAGTTCAGAAAATGCCCTTTCCTGACGTGATTTCACACTGCATTGGGACAGACGCGTGCTCAGATCCCCTTTCTTTGCTGCTGGCTGGGCCACCTCTCAGAACCCAGACTTCCCTGCTTGTAACTAGTAGAGGGAGATTCACCAAAACCAAACCTCATGGGTTTTGCTGAAAAGTGGAGATGACTCACCTGAAGCCCCAGCGGAGAGTTATCACATAGCAGGTGCGGGAACTACTGTCACACAGACCCCGTGTGACCCCGCCACCCCCCGCGCTGCTCACTCCCCACCACTCCAGCATCACTGGCAGGTTGTCTGCATCCCCTGCCTGCCTCTTCTTGCCCCCATGCCGAGGTCTTCGCGGAAGCTATTCCCTACTCTAGGTCCTACTGCACGTCCACATCCTCCATCCCTGAGTCCATTGCAAATGCCAGCGCTTCTGGGAGATGTCCCTGGCACTCCTGGGTGGCAGGGACCTCCCCCTCGCCCCAGTCAGCACCCTGGCTCTGTGTGCCGCCCCCACCTGCTCTTTCACAGGTGTTATCAATGTGGCCTATTTACCCTCGCTGAGACCCAATTTCTTCATCTAGGTGGTGATGATAAAAATTTCTGCCTCCCAGGGCAATGGCGAGGAGTGAGCTGCTAATGCATGCACTGTGCAGACACGGGCTGCAGGCTGGCAGAGGTGCGGGCATGTGGTCATAGTAGTCCATCTGGATGTGGCCTGTGGTCCGAAAATGTCGTTTCCTTGGTTTCTGGTGTCTCAAAAGGATGGATTCTATTTCTGTAAATCAGTGTCTTTTTTTTCAGGTTCCCCCCTCAAGTGCTAAGAGCTTCATCATAAATGGCAGTGGTAGTGATTTCAGTAAAATGAATTCATGAGCGTATAGGGTGGAGCGTTGTTTGAATTTGATTGTGGCTGATATTTACTCACCAGCTTAAGATCCTAAGCCTGCTCTCCACGGTACAGAAGTGTTCACTGCACGTGCACTGAGCCACTGAGCAATGCAAAGCACGTGAGACCCACATAACAATGCAAAATCTCCAATGTACCATCATTAACTGACGAGACAGAGAGCCTCAATGAATAAAGGATAGATGACTGACCTTCCCCGCGGGAGCAGAGGCTCTCACAACGGGAGAAGGAGGCAGCCATGGGGTGGAGCACTCTGGAAGTCTTCACTGATCTCCCCACAAATACACCTGTAAGCCAAAGGTTTCCTGCTTCTGTGTCATTTATCTTCTCAGTCTAGCTCATGCTTTTCAGATTCTACCAGCTTCTTCAGAGGAATATTAGGAGATTTATAATTTAGATCACAGGTTTCATTGTGCATTCCTCGTAAATAGCACCACATATCACTGGGTTTCAAGGTCAGTAGATTATAACTACCAACCCAAGAGACTTTCATTGGCCTTCACCCATGCATGAGTGCCCCATAAAACTTGCAGTGTAAGTCACCAAAATAAAGGAATGTGGTTCAACAGGAGGGAGCCATTTGCTTCTGTGAAAAACATATTTTGTCCACACTGTATCCTTAACCTATTCTGAGGTGTTTAGTGTCCCCCAGGGTCTGGCACTCTCTATGGCTACCTAGGGGCCCACTCTTTAAGCTAACTCTGCTTGCGTGAGGGAGGAAACACAGGAAAGGAACCTGATGAGGTTTGCTGTCCGACGTGGCAGCCGCTGACCACATGTGTTTACTGAGTACTGGAAAGACTGAGTCTAATCTGAGGTGTGCTTTGCCTGTAAAATGCATACTGGATATCAAAGACTGGGGGGGAAGAATGAAAATATCTCATTCATAATTTCTGTATCGATGACATGTTAAAATAATATTTTGCTGTGTTGGGTTAAGCAGAACTTGTCCTTAATGTGAACTTCCCTGTTTGATTTTGTTTCTTTAAAGGTACCTCTGAGAACATTGCACAGATAGGTTGTTTCCGATTCTAGACTAGCTCCTGGGCCCACATCATGGCAGCAGGATCATGACCCAGATTGAACATCACATGGGATTGTCTCCCTTTGTATTTACTTTTGAAAATTGAACAGTACAAAAGAGGACAAGATGAGACGTGAACCTTGCGCTCCCACCCCTTTTTCCATATTCCTCATGGTTTTTCCCCCAGAAGCAAGCATCAAGCCAGGGTCCTTCATGTTCTTCCAGACATAGCCAAGAAATGGCACTGCATGTGGCCTCTCTCCATCATTCCTTATTGTCTCACACCTTCCCTGGTTCACTTCTTTAGACCTCCTGCTGGCCACATATTGCAGGACATTTGAGTATGTCCTGAAGGCGGGCAGCTGAGATAGCCAAGATCCACAGGGTAAGCGTACATCAACTTGTGTACAGTGACTCAAGGAGTCAGCAAAAGAACATGTCTAGTTATCCCCCAAACATTTGCTATTTCTAATTTCTGAAGAAAAAAAAAACTGGCCTCAAGTAGTCTAACGTGACCAGTAGGACCAGGAAACCCACCCGGGGAAGGGGATGGTCAGCGTGTGCCCATGAGCCTCCTGTGCCATGGCGCCCTTAAAGATCACTTTCTTCTTTGGAGATGAAAGGAAGGGAAGTGAGGACTTACTTGCCTCCAGCCTTGTGAATCAGGGATTGAATTAAGTGACATTAAGCTAGAAATAACTTTTCTGCAGCAAGCTGTAGAAAGTTAATTAAGGTGACCTAACCTTGAGTTTTTGTTTAGGGAAAAAGCGGTGACATGGGGATGAGTCCATGTAACCCACTTCAGATTGTTCATAGACACTTGAGCACCATTATGTCATCCTTACAATTCTCAAGGCAACTCCTGAAGGCATGGAGGAATGGAGGTAGGGGGCGTAAAGGAAAGTGTTTTATATTACTGTGCTCCTGCCCCCAACAGTAAATATCTGTCAGTCTTGCTTACCGTGAATATCAGGGGAAGCCGGACAGAGGGTGGGAGCTGTCACTGGCTGAATCCCACCCAAGACCTGCTGAGTCTGGCTGGAAGTGGATGGGCGGGGCCCCCAGGTGAGTGCCCAGACATCATCCTGCCCATTTCCTTGCAATAAGTGGGAGCAGAGCATTGCTCAGGAAACAGGGGAGCTAGCTCCAAGCAAGCGTGCCTAGACCACATTTTGAGAAAATCACCAATACTTTGACATGTATAGGTGACCTGGGGTCCTGCAGGTAAGTGGGGTGGGCTTCCAGTCTGCAAGGGAGCAGAACAGTAGTTTTCATGGGATCGGTGCCTTTGGTCCCCTTGATGATCCAGCCTGGTTCTGGTGGTTCTATGCGCTTAGCCCCTAACTGGAGTCAAAGAAAAAAAAAAAAAAATGAATGCGGACAACCAGCAGAGAGACTTGGCAAGAACCCTACATGCTCTCAACATCTGGCAGGTTATGGTTTAGTTCCAGTGGGAGAATTGGAAAACTAACCCTGAGATCAGTGCTGGGCCTTTTCAGACAGATGGGGCCCACTTGCAGAGGGTCAGGAGAAGCACAGTGAAGCAGAGAGAGACTGACTTTGAAATCAGACAGTAAGATCCAATCTCCTCTCCTTCACCCACTAATGGTGGGACCCTGAGTGTGTCACACACCCTGTGCAGCCGCTTCTTTGTCTGCAAATGGCACAATCACCCAATCTTGCAGATTTTGTGTAGGGGATTAAAAAGTACCTAAACACACAGAGAAATTAGAAAATTTAAATTTTACTTATAAGTCATCAAAGTAATATTAAATTAGCAGAATCATTGCTGTGATTAGCAGCAGAGCTCACCACACAAATAGTGCACGGGACTCAGGCCTGGAACCCCATCTCCCAGGGCCATGGTGGATAAATGCCTTCCGGACTCCACTCTCAGCCCACCTCCCTGGCCAGGGTCTGGGCCAGACTTCCGTATAGAGGTGAAGGCAGAGCCCAAAATTGTGTGCTGCATCCCCCTGCCAGCCAGCATGACCTGGAGGAAGACAAGGATAAGGCACATTCTCTCCTAGAAGCCTATGTCTTTGTGAGACAGAGGTGAGCTGGTGGATTTCCCTCGGGTCTGCTCCACGGCATGCCCTCCCCACCAAGTCTCCTACCCTCCCTGTGTCTGTTTCCTGGGCTACTGATAAAGAGGTTGGACTGGGTTTCTCTGAAGTTCTCTTAACTCTAGAGTCCACCCCGCCCAATTTGGCCAATCCATGTGTATGCTACACTGCAGAGGCCAGTGAGTGGCTCCTGGCATTTCTGCCACACCATTCTTTCTCCAGTGGTGCCTCCAGAGTGCCCGTGTGAGCGAGCGGTCCCCTGGCTTCTCGCATTCAGCCTTTACAAATCAGCCCTTTGGCATCTTGAGCTACACTGCAGGAACCAGACTAAGTGGTGTTCTTAAATCTCTTAGGCTCACTAATTACATTGCAAAGACCTATTACACACCTCAGCAGAGCGGTCAGACACATATAATAGGAAACCTCCATTGCAAAGAAAGGATACCTAATTTATATGACATGGCTATTGAATCTTCTTCAGTAATGCCTCTAGGCACCAAGCCAGCGTGATGGTCCCAGTCACCCAGTTACTAAGTCTACCCTATTATAGGTAGGTTTGACTCCCCTCTCATCTGCCAGCAAATGGGGACTGAGATTCCCTGGCTAACCTGAGTCTAAAAATTTCCAAGGATATTCCAACCAGACCTGGTCAAATGAACGCCCTCCTGGCATATCCAGAGGGACACGATATGGCTTTAAGAATTTTTCCCTGATCCCATCAGCTACTTATAAGCAACGTGATTTTCTCAACACTCTCTGCCAACTTCTACTTCACTTTTGAAAGCTGTAAAATTTAGAGTCAAACAGACCATTCTGGAATGCTGGCTCTGCCAGTTTCTCAGTGGAGCTTCAGGTAGAGTCATTAACCCCTGTGAGCCTCCATCTCCTGCTTAGAACAGGGGTAATGATGCCTTTCTCACCTGCTTGCTGTGAGGATTAAACAGATACCAAGCAGGAGACCTGGAACACACCATAGACACTGCTGGCGTTGTGGCTACATCCATCAGTCCAGTGCCTTCACTCAAACCATGGGAAAAGACAGTCTACTGAACAAGACTGAATGCTAAAGGCAAGAGTGTCATCCCTACTGTCTTATCAATGAACACGTGCCAACCCCATCATGAAAAACGAATTTCTAAAGTGTACAGGGTCATAGAGAATGGGGTGCAGCGTCTCATTGGTGGCTTGAAAGTTGTTCCCTGAGAAGTGGGAAGACCCTGAGCTTTATGTTATAAGACTTCTGGGTTCTAGTCTCCTTGTTTGCTCCTTACATTCTTGAGTAGCCTTTCTGTACCTCATTTCCTGATCTAAAAATAGTACGGTATCTAGCACATAGTGAGTCTAGAAAATCTGTGGGTATTTCCTCTCTTCCCTTTCCTAAACCAGCTGCATTGAGAATGCACACAGCTCTTCCTTTTACACAATTCTAGTCTAGAATTCTAGAAGAATTCTGTTTCCTCTCCACTACTCCATTTGTAGTTACATTTCCTTTTAAGCTGTGGGGAATTATTTCTGAATACATTATAGGAGCTATGGGACCAACTGCTTTGAGGGAGAATATAATGGAAACCTCGCATAAGCTTTGTATCCACAGCAAGCAACTGCTTGGTGGATCTTTTTGGAATTTCCGAAGGTAAACGTTTATTTAAGTTTAGCGTCCTACAAATAAACATCAACCCCATAAGTGCTATCTCACTAAGCCAAAAGATCTTCACTGTATTATATGTTTATCAGTCTATTATGTGCAAAATGAGCACAGTTTTTTTGGGTATGAGTTACTGGAACAAGATGTAATAAAGAAAGCAAATGGTATTTGAAAATAAGTGTGATAGCTAGTTTCATGTATTATCTTGGCTGGTTTCAAGTCGTAGTGCTCAAATATTTGGTCAGACATTATTCTGATGTTCTGTGAGATAAACATTTAAATAAGTGGACTTTGAATGAAGCAGATTGCCCCTGATAATATGGGTGGGCCTTACCCAATCAGTTGAAAGCCTGAATGAACACCAAGACTAACCTCTCCCACTAAGAGGGAAACTCTATAGCAGAAGGCTTTGGACCTGAGCCTCAGTGTGGCTCATTCCTGGATCTCCAACCTGCCGCCTACCCCACAGATGGACTTGCCCACCTCCACAGACATGTGAGCTGATTTCATAATGCACATCTCTTTCTGCATGTGTATGTGTATCCTGATGATTCTGTTTCTGTGGCGAACCCTGATAATATAGTCATTAATCCCAAGTACTCTGAATCTAACCCATTGAGGGGCTTCTACTCTACACCCTGCATTTGTAATACTGCACTATGCTGATCTAGTCATTTCCATTGGTTAAAAGCACAGCGTTAGAGCCACTGCCACATGGGGCCAAACCCTGACTCCCGCATTGATGAGCGGGTTGCCTCTAGGCAGAAAAGCACCAGAGAATCCCTGTGGGACCCGTGCCCTGTGGGGGCCTCCACTCCACAAGCTAAGTTAGAGCTATATCTTCCCATCCAAGAGGATGCACGTGAGATGGGCCTCAGCCCCACCCTGTGTGGGGGCTGGGTATGGTGAGAAAGAAACAGAAGAGTTAACAAAGTGTAATTTCAAAAATTAGCACCGTGTCTGACACCAAGGTTTCAAAGCAAGATGCCAACTATTGCAAACAGGACTGTTGCCAACTTTCAAAGAATGAAATTTTGCAAAAAAAAAACAAACAAACAAAAAAAAAAAAACCCTTGAGCCAAATTTATTTTCCTATAATATTACCAAAACGAAAGAGTTGATGGGTCATGGTGAGCAGCTGCAAAACCAGGCAGCTGGTTTTTCCTAAAGGAGGAAACCCAACTTTATGCCACAGATAACCTGGGAGGAATTGTTTGACTTTGCAAAGGGACACATTGCTTTCAGGTGGTTTCAAGTTAGCGAGATAATGCCGACTGACATTCAGTCTTGCAAGTACCTCTGTGGCACACCTGTTACCTGCTTCCTTCAACACACACAGTTTTGCCTTGTCTCAAACCAGCATAAGTGTCTGCAGTCCATTCCAAGCCTCTACTTCCCTGAAAGAGAATCTCACCGTATCTGGAGCTGTAACCACAGACAGGAAAGAATTAAATATCTGGCATAGTTTCATCTGAAATGAGCTGAGGTCCTTGCATTTGCTCACCTCAAGGCCAGTAGGCGTAGAGTCAGAAGACTGTTGCCTCACCACCACGGTACGGCCCTGGTCAAGTCACCCAGCCTCCACCGGTGGCAGGCACTTGGCTCATTTGTAGAGGGCGCATCAGTAGCTCCTTGCTCATTTGTAATTCATTAAAATAAAGCAAAAAGGAGAACTGTGAGGCAGCCAGAGGCAACCTGGATATCCCCCGCAGCTTCAACTTCTCCGTTTAGCTCTGTTTCCTGGTCTGCATAATACCACTTTTTCCGACATGCTGTGCACCAAAGTAGTTCACTGGAAACACAGTAATTAGCATCACAGATAAAATGACACTGCTGCATTGTTAATTACTACAGTGCAGATGTATCGCTAGATACCATACATAATGTTGTCAAGCCTTTATTTTTAAATTAAAGTGCAACAAACCATACCCTGACTACACAGCTTTTTTTGATTAATACAAATTAATGTTATTTCGGTGTCTAGGGGAAGGGTGGGGGTGGCGGGGGGTCTTGTATTTAATTGTAAGACACAGAGGCCAGTGGTAGAATGTCAGATGGATTTCCCACAACCTCCTTGGCCCACGTTGGTCTGTACATAATGGAGAGGGTGAGCTTTGTGAGGGCAGGAACAGTGTCTGGTTGTACTTACCTTGGTACCGAGCTTCTAACAGAGTCGGCTGCACTGATGTTGTCTTAATAACGGAATGGAAGGAGGGAATGGCGGAGGGAGGGGAGTTAAAGCAGTATAAGCAGAAAGGGCCTCAAAGTAGCATGGAGGAACTAGAAATCGTGATGGTATACTCCTAATTGCCCTGGTTTTGTGTCTGTTTTGTGGCCTTTGTAATGATCTTGGGAGCACCCCACATTTGGAGCTTTAAAACCCAAAGTAAGAAGCATCATCAAAATGCAGTAATCAGAGTGCTTCCTTGTGCCATTTCTGAGCAGCACTACATAGCAGCGGACGCTGGGAAGTGCGGCTGTGACCAGCAGTCAGTTGGCAGTCGGGGAGGAGGGGAATGCAAATTCCGTATATTGTTGATTTACTTCTCACAACCCGAGGGGAGTTTCCCCCCCAGTTTTTTATCATTATGGTAAAACACACATATAACAGGTACCACCTTAGCCATCTCCCAGTGTGCTGCGTGGCATGCCCCTTGCTGGCCACCAGCACCGCTTCCCTCTCAGGACTCCTTTCAGAACTGAAACTTGACAGCCATGAACAGTAACTCCCATGTTGTAAACCAGGGTTACCTCAGTAATAAAAATAAACAAACCATTATTGAGAAGGAAGGATCTCTCACCATCGTTTTGATGATTGTTTCCTATAAGCCTTATAGTTTTTTGCTTCTCTGCTCAGGAGACATGTTCTGGTTTCTACTTTAGTGTTAAGAAAACTGAGGAGTCAAGAAACTCAGTGAACTCCCCAAGGTCACCAGGAAGCACACTACAAGTGGTTTGGTGCAAGAGTCTTTGTCCTACCTACAGTGTGTGGGTGTTTTCCAAGTACTGCAAATTGTGGCCAAACATATGACTCAGTCTCTGCCTTGTTTCATGGGGCATGATTTTCCTAGGATCATTAGACAGACGCCCATCTCTAGAAATGCAGGGAAACCCAGGAATCATGCTCAGGTGTGCACCTGGAAACGCTCAGTGCTGCTCCCCTCTAAGCTGCCTGAGTCCACAGGTGCCCGGGGGTGACGTGGGTTGAATCTCATGGTTCTGTGCATCATACCATTGAAGAGAATTACAGGGGCTGCTTCGGCTCTGGGACCTGCTTTCCACCCAGAATGCATTTGGCCATAGATGGTAAATAGGATAGCACGTTGTATGCCATTTGACCCAGAATTTGCCTAGTGAAATATTCCTGGATCAGTAAAAGTATTTTTCCAAAAGGATGCTCATGATAGTAATTTTTTTATACAATAGTGAAAAACTGCAGGGAATATAAAGATTAAACAACAAGTTGGGTATTTTTATAACAATGAAGTGTTCTGCAGCCATTTCAATGACATATTGCAAAGATCAGTACTAGCCTAAAAATTCTCATGTTAGTGAATAGACATGTGGGAAAAGCCATTTATCTCTTTATACACACACACACATATATATATATGTGATCCAGTGTATATATATATGGGCATATCTCGTTAGGAGTGTTAAATATAAATATTCCTTCGTGAGAGATCTATGCTGACACACCTGAGAGAAATCCAATCCTGTCAAAAAGTGAACGAGGCTATAAAACAGTGGTACTCCCTTTAAAAATCATAATAAATCGATAAAATAAAGTAGATCTGCTGCACCACTTCCCAAAATATTAAATAAATATACCACAATATGAGTGGTGGTTATTAGTTAATCATAGAATTGTATCTGATTTTTATTGCCTTTACTGTCCTGTATTTTACTGTCCTGTATCTTCCAATGCCTATCTTTTAGTAATTAAAGTGGGGCTTTGTATCTTACTTAGTATTTTTCTTACAATAGTGACAAACTGCAGAGAATATAAAGATTAAACAAGTTGGGTATTTTTATAACAATGAAGTGTAAATGTTACTTAAAGGTGGGGTCATGTCAACACCAACCTGCCTCCAACCTCTGTACCCCAGAGACTAGTCTCAGCTGATGAAGTCTCCTCTGCGTGCCTGCCTCATATTCCTAAATGATGATGTGGTCTGTGCATCACGGAGAATGCCCTAGAAGCCAGGAGGGGCGGGCATGTCCTGTGGGGGCCACTGCTCCTACTCTCTGTTTGCCCACAGCCGGGTACCTCCCTAAGAAGAGCAGCAGAGACAGCAGTCGAGGACCCCATCTGGCTGGGGGCCATGGGAGGAAGGAGCCTTACTGAACCATTGCCTGTTGCCTTGCAGGTCAGCGGCACCATGTACAATACTGGGAGGCACGTGTCCCTTCGCCTGGACAAGGAGCACCTGGTCAACGTTTCCGGGGGGCCCATGACGTACAGCCACCGGCTGGAGGAGATCCGGCTGCACTTTGGGAGTGAGGACAGCCAGGGCTCAGAGCACCTCCTCAATGGACAGGCCTTCTCCGGGGAGGTAGGTGGACAGCCTGAGCTGCATGTGCTCTAACGGCGCAGTGCTTGTGTAAACCCAAGGTGGGGTGACAAAGAGAAAGCTCTTCTCTAGTCTCTGAGACCCAAAGTTCTGTGCCTCCTTCTTCCCATCTGTGACAAAGAGAAAGCTCTTCTCTAGTCTCTGAGACCCAAAGTTCTGTGCCTCCTTCTTCCCATCTGTTCGCAAATTGGCGTGGAAGTCAAGAACGAATTTCCAGGTTTGCCAGGAAGGCCACCATGAAATGGCTTGTTTCTTTCAGAGACTGTTACACCTCACTGTGACTCCTGTCCTGACATCTCGCTGGGCACTGCTCAGAGCCCAGACCTCACCTTTTGTGTACACATCTTCTACCTAGCTCGGCGTCCTGTCTCCCAGATGTTACCATGTTAGCACAGAGTCTGAAATTCTCCTGGTCAGGAGAATGGGTCTTATTTGCATGAAGTTATAATGCACTGTGAAATAAATGTCAGGCCACTAAGTAGTCAGCCAGGTTTTATGCAGAGGGAAATGTCACCATGGCCACCAATAATGGGGAGAGTCACTATGCGCCACCAACGTCTCAGAAAGAATTCAGGCCCCAGCAGTAAACCAAACTAGTTTCAATTATAGGGTGAGAGCTAGAATTTAAACAGTTGTCATCTGTGTTAAGGCTTTTGACAGGCGGGGTGAGGTTAATTTGGCCTCTTACCTCTGTTCCACTGAGGGTGGCAGTGAACTAGGATTCAAGGGTCCTTCTATGCTAAATATCCTGTAACTACCTTTCTGCTCAAGTCCTTGGTAGCTAATGTCAAGAAGACTTTGAAATCAGAGAAGTATGTTGTCATTATCAGCCAGGTCTTTTTAATCTTTTTAAATCAGGATCATATTTAAAGCTGGCATTGTTCATCATATGGTGAAGCAATACACTGAGAAAGGACTCACAGTCTTTTCATTTCCCGGAGAAGGCAGTGTGATCCGTAGTAGTTTCACAGAAGTGGGATATGCCTCACCCATATAGAGTTTCTTCATGTGACTAATTTTATAGCAAGTTAAATGATCAAAGTTTGATGGGGGGAGGGCAGCGAGACATAATTCCCTCTCCACTTCGTTCAACTTAAAGGAAAGCCCCCCACCCACCCTCAGATGACCCAAGGACTGGAAAGGCTGGTCCACAGGTAGAGACCCAGTGACCCCCAGCACATGCTCCACAATCTGGGAAGGGTGTCAAAAGCCTGGTCTGGGGCTGGCCGCCAGGCAAAATGTTCTCTTGTTCCTGGAATCTCATATACAAGAAAGACAGCATGGTCCTCACCTGGTTCAATGTGGGGTACAGGAAGGAGTGGGCAGGGATTTTTGCTCCCGAAGATTCCTTTGGATGGTTGTAGGATGCAACAAGGTCATCAGAGGTCTCAGAGGACAGGGCTTGGTCAGTGCCGCCTCCATGACCTGGAGACAAACACAACCACAGAGACACACCTACCCGCTCCCTCTTCCTGTCTCTGTCTGAGCTGGGTGCTGCTTCTCAGTGTGGCCACCACCACCTCAGATAAGTTTCTAAAAGACCCTGGAATAAAAAAAAAAAAGCCAGGCAGAAATATGTGTCTATTTCTTTTAATGTCCAACTCAACCCCACAGCTCAAAACTGTGGGGAGAGTAGGCTCCTGATCTTAATGGAGCCAGTGGACAGATTTTAATGATAACTCACAATACACCTGAGAACTCACTTACACTCTGCTAGTTCCAGTGATATCAGTGGTTAAGGGGGAAGAAAGACGTCTACCGTAGGGGAGCCCAAAGAAGCCTAAATTCAGACTATTCAACTATAATGCCTCACAGTGACGGAGAGGTACTGAGGCCGCGGCAAAGGCAAGGGAAATGACAAGTTGTGCTTGAAGGGGTCAGGAGGAGCCTCTCGGAGCAGGTCGGGACTGAGAAGAGAGGCCGTGCAGAGTGATGTCAGGAGCATCGCGCTGGCCTCAACGGATTTAGGTGTGTACCTCTTCCTGTAATACGCACGACTTGTGTGGCTAGGGAATGGCTACTTGATCCTTCTAAAATTGTATTTACACATCTCTCAGGGTTATTTTGGAAATTAAATGGGACGCTGAAAGTACTCCACACTTGCTAGGCAACTAGATCGAGCAGAAAATGAGGGACAGAGGCGCCGTGGTATGCAGGCACTGAGTACTGGGGAAGCTGTATGTAGATTTCATCTGTGATCTATTAGTAGTGACTGCATGGAGGACCGATTGAGCAGGACCATCAGTCACCTTCCTGGATCTGTTGGGGGGAGGGGATTATTCTGGAATTGATTAGGGATGTCTGCCAAAGGCTTTATCATGGTAAAACTCCCAGGAGTGGCATAAGCTGAACTAAAGTATAGCAGAGCAAAACCTCCTCTCTTGAGGGTGACTGGAGACTGCCCCTGTGAATTAGAGAATATTCAAAATTGGATAAACTCTTCTTTTCCAAATATATGGTGGTTTAAGATTTTTAATTCCTTTCCTTGTTGATGTGATTGCTCATTTGTTTGCTGTGACTTCTTGTTTTTTCTCCCCAACTGAACTGTCATTTCTGGTGTCTATCACAACATTGCCTCAGAGTAAAAATGCATTTATCAATGAATTAAGTGAATGGATGTAACCAGAGTTGGTTACCAGGCTAAAAGCTCTATGTACATTGTATGATTCCCTAGAGTTGCTTTTCTTTGCTTAGATGATAAGGGTGTTTTGTAACTTGTGTATAAACTACCTTTTTGGAGAAAATGAGTGCTTGTAAACTTCTTCAGGGAAATATAATAATTTTATTTTTCAATACATTGATGTCCTTAGACCTACCCCATACCCAAGTTATCTGGTTCTCCAAGGAATCCACATTTTTAAAAAAAAAAAAAAAACCTAGGCAAATCTGAAGATTAGGTTTGTGAAGCACATTATTAAGTGTTCTCAGTGAAGAAAGCATTCAAACAGTTATAATTCAGAATTAACTGGGGAACATTGTCAAAATATTTATCCCTGAGTCCTTCACCAAGTCAGCTGAATCACTCTCTCCAGGAGTGGGATCCACATATGCACATTTGTAAAAATTCCCCAAGACATTTTTTTTAAAGGTCAGTAGTGTTGGGTTTTTTCAGATTTATTTTCTTTCTTTTTCTTTTTCCACTATTATATTTTTTATCTTTTTACATCATTCTTCATTTTGTGCTGTTTTCCAACTCAGTTGTAATCCCCATGGGCTTCCCACCACCACTTCACCCATGTGCCATCACCATTGTCCAGTGCATTCATCCCACCCCCGTTCTGATCCCATCATATTTATTGTCCAATATCATTGTTAATTTTTCGACAGTACTTGAGGTGTTAGTATTTCTCCCCTTAGGTGTCACCCCCATGGTAGCTTGGCTCTGCCTGATTTATCTCCATTTTTTCAACAATAGAACTTCCTCAGTAAAACCAAATTGCAAATAAATTTAAACCTTTGCATATGACAAAGTTGGGTGCCATCTAGCCTGGTGGAACTTGGAGAACAGCTGCACACAGCTGTCCATGGCTCCAGAGAAAACTCAAGCAGAAAACTCAAGTAACCTCAGCACAAGTACTTGACCTTGCCCCAGGTAGACCACGTCAGTCATGTCACACTTCTTTCCAAGCCCCTTGGTGTGAGTGAGCTATAAACTGGTGTGGGCCTACATATAAGAAACTGGAATATTGGAAGCACCAAAACAAGTTCTTGTGGAAATCAGTTAGCTAGGTGTTGGCCCTTGGGATATTTAAAGGGTTTTAGTGATCAAGAAAGCTTTGGCATCTTGTAGGCTTATGAGGGAAAAGACCTACAGCCAATGGATGGGATTTACAGAAAGATGAAGTTCAGCTAAATATATGGTCTAACAATGGGGGCTATCCATCAGCGGAATGAGTTTGCCTTTGAAAACAGTAAATTGCTGTCGCTGGAATTACCAGGCATGGAGTAGAATTTGAGGGCCTCATAAAAGTGACTTACATCCTAATGAGCAGGTGGACCGCTCACTTTAATACACCTTCTAATGTTGAAATGCTACAGTCCATGATTTCCTTTTCGAAAATGCCCCCTAATCGGATTCTAATGGAGACTTAGTCTTAGTTAAAGTAAATACATCCTGACCTGCAGGTTAACGTTTTATTTTGATTTCAAGCTATCTTAAAGCCACCGTGGGTCTCCAATTTTGGTGATCTGCTGAAATGACCAAAGTAGACACTCCTAGCAACAATGCATATGTTTATTTTTTTGACAATGAATGATCGCATTGCCACCTGCCCCATCTATCATTGCCGATGGTGATAAGTCAATTAATGCCAGGCATTTTCCTTGGCACAGTGCAGGAGTCGTTATCTGAAGAGCTGTAGATTAATTGCAGTCTTGTCTAGTGAGGTTATTGTAATTGATGGTAATCATTTGCTTTGTTTTAAAAAGCTGGGTGAATGTACGACACAGTCAGCAACTGCGTTTTTATAAAAATTATTCATGTCCTACACAGAGCACTCCTGGGTGCCTTGTTGGGGGGTGGTGATAAATGAGCATATTCAGGGATTCACATGTCTTGATTTTTTTAAGAGGGGAAAAATTAACTGTTTTTAATAAGGAAGACTCTTAGCTTGCTAATCATGTCTAAGTGGTTAGATTAATGTCTAGTATAAAGTAGGGTATTTAGGAAAAGAAACAAATACATTAACTAGACAAAATACAGTATTTGAAAGAATCATGCCCGTGGATTAAGTTCCATGAGTGAGGCTAAACAAGAAGAATCTTTCTTGTTTGGGGAGAAATTGGAAATATTTATTTTTAAAAGTCTTCCTAATGTCCTTCCTTACAAAGGAGTAAAGGAGCGCTGAAAATTGTACCAGCCAGCCCACAGGGTGCCCGTAGCCAGATTGTCCTGATTTTTTAATCCATTCTCCACGTGCTATTGTTCTCTGCTGTGTGCTGAGCACCACAGCCCAGCTCCCACCCAGAGAAGCATTCAGTTTCTTGAGGGACAGGCATATTTATAGTACAATATAAGGTGGCAGGACAATGCACTTGTCCCAGCAGGGGATTATAAAGTCGTTCTGGATGGTGTAAGGAGAGGCTGAATAGCTGTGTGGCCCAACTCAGATGCTGCCCCCTCTGAAGCAGAGACACAAGCATCAGCCTGGCAAGGTCTGAGCTTCTTGAGTCTCTGATTCTGCTCAAACACATCTGATGGAGGGAAGAGTCCATAGCTGTTGCCATGGCAATGTAGATAAGATTTGTTTAATTAAAAGGGGGGAATAAAAGTCATATATATATTTTTAGTGACTCTGAATCAGAAGAGAGAAAACAATTATCTCAGAGTCAACAACTGAGACTAAACAACTTCAAATGCAGCCTTGTCCTCTTAAAGAAATCAGTGATTTGCATCCTGGGAGACTGATTTCACAAATGTGTGGGAATAAGCAACTAACACCAAATTTTCCTGAAGTGTGCTAGGCAGTAGAGGTGCTGAGGAGCAGGGAACTGAGAACCAGGGTCCCCTGGGCACTGAACAGCTCCGAGGATGTGGGGGGTGGGGTGGAGGACATGCTCCTCTGATCTAAATAGCACCTGTCGGTACCCTGGGACCTCCTTGTTGAGATGCTCTTTTGGCACAATTGGAGATTTGCAGGGGAGTGGGAGGAGAATTAAGATGTTTCCGAATGGCAGGTTCATGGGCAATCCCTTTGGAAAGCTGATCCCGCGACCTGGAGGCCAGCTGCATCTCCCCAGCATCCCCATGCAGCACTCTGCTATTCCTTTTCTTCCCACCTCACAGCCAGTAAAGCAGGGCTCCTCTTGGTTTCCAGAGAATCCTGGATACTCCTCTGTTACAAAAGTCCCTAAGCCATAAACTAAGAGGAGCCATTCCACCATGAATCAATAATTCAATCTACTACTGGTATCCCAGGAACACAAGTCTTATAGGCATTTGTCCTGGAATTTGGGGTAAATTCAATCTAAGAATTAAGTCCATAAAATTGGGGCCAAATTCAATTTAACAACCATTTAAGAAATAGTTTACATTTCTAAAGAATCTTTAAAAAGGGCCCTCCCTGATGGCGCAGTAGGTTAAAGCCCCGCGTTATGAAGAGCTCTGAAGCCACTGCAGCACGAGTTCAATCCTCCGCCAGGGAGCTGGCCCAA
>NW_004567118.1:8739413-8786414 GCF_000260355.1 Condylura cristata | reverse complement strand
TTCTGCTCCCCACTCTGTCTCTGGTGAATCCTCTCACCCACCACTCCTCTGGCTGTACCCCAGTTCTGTATGCATAAATGAGTAAATCTTTAAAAAAAAAAAGAATATATAACTGACCCTACAACAGCCCTGCAAAGGCTAAAATATTTATCCCTGGACTTTTACAGAAAAACTTACTGACTGATCTATGAAATTACCCGATGCTACAGAGTTTATAACTGTTTACTCTGACTTCTATTGGAACTGTAGTTCTTTGTTGATAGGCATTTTATCTTAATCTTCGCTATATTCCCAGAACCCCATGCAAGGTCTGACACACCACGTTCGAGTGAATAAATGTTTGCCGAATGATAGAATAAATGGTGCTGGAGAGGCTTTAATGGTCAGGATCTTTACCGTTAATCTTTAGGCACATCACATACCTAGCACGGTGCCTGACACACAGTGGTGGCTTAATTGAGGTTTGTGAGAGGAGTCGTGAGTCATAATTCAGTCTATTGCTGGTATCGCAGGGACACAGTAATATAGCATTTGTCCTGGAATTTGGGGTGTATTGTTCTCATTGACTTTACAGGAATACACAGCTTCATTTAAATTGAAGATGGAGTGTTTCCATAAAGGCTGTGCAGATTATCAACTCCCACTAGAAAGTGGAAAGAAGGAAGAGTGATTCAGTTCTCAGTAACAAGTGAGACATGTTCTGGGCTTTTCTGAGAAAGGAGTTTGTTTTAAGAAACTTAAAATACATTTCCAAGGCACCAACCTAGCCCTATCCCAAATAGAAAGAACACAAAGGATTGAACAGTGAAGCACCCCCTCTTGGAGGCTAGCTCCATGGGAGGGACCAACCATGGCTTTGAATTCATCACTATGCTGTGCAACCCAGAATTTACTTACCCAGCTTGTAGGTGCCTCCAGAATGTCGCTCTAAAACCCCACAACCATGTTTACATGCTTTACCATTTACCTTCATTCATTCAGTTAATATAGATAGAGCATCTACCATGTGCTACAGTGAATAAATCAGATACATTTCCCTGTGTGTAAGGCACCTGAGCTCTAGTGAGGTGGGCAAGTAACAAGCATATTGAGTAAGTCAGATTTTATGGTAAGTTTGAATCTGATAAGTGCTATGAAATAGAAAAGAAATAGAACAGAGTCAGGGTTATCGGAGGGTAAAGGATGGAGATTAACAAGTTACATGTTCAAAGAGGGTAGCCAGTGAAGGCTTGATGGACAAGATGGCATCTGTGAGGTTGCCATGGGGATGTCTATGGGGACAGACATTCCCAGCAGAGGCCAATCCTGGCTTTGGAGTGGGAAAGAACAGAGCATCCTGGAAGAGCAGGCGCAGCATGAGTACCTGGGTAACAGGTAGGGGGCAGTCAGAGAGACCATGTCTATGCTGTGTGGGCTTTACATAGACGTTGGCTTTCATTCTGAATGAATTCCAAAGCACAACCAAATGAACTCTCCCAGTGGGTCACTGGCTCAGTGACATTGCCCTCTGTGCATGGGAAACTAAGGCTCAAGATGATCCAGACAGTAAGTGGTTGAGTTTGGACTCTAACTCAAGTCTTCTGATTCATTATGTTGCTTAATGAAGGTCAAATTTATCCATCAACCTTATAAAAATGATTGTTTGCCTACTCTGGGCCCTCACCCAGTAGGGACATCCAAAGACCTGTAAGCCATGGGATCTGCCTAGATAGAGTCTACAATGTGAGCTTCAAAAATAGACTGTTCACAGAGTAGGTTGTACTTTTAATATTCCCCCACACATCTGACAGTCACTATGTAGAATGAGTGAGGAGAATGTAAGACTGTTACATTCAGATACCTATATTATGGCCAGTATGTTACAGGGTTGCCCAGATTGGATTTGGGCTGCCTGTCTGTGGGGCCTCACCGGGCGGGCGTGCTCAAAATGTAATTTTCTGCAGGCACACACAGAAAGGGTAAAGGGTTTATTTACAAAAAGGGGAAAGGAAAAGGAAACAACCCAGGGCAAATGAGAGGGATACAAAGTAGTTGGAATACTTTACCAGTGGGGCTAACTTGGAGCTCTAGTGCCAAACTAAGGCTGCTACCCCCAGTCACACGGTCTGAGAGCAGTTGCTCCAGAAAGAGAGAACAGTTACCTCTCCAGTTGGAAAGCCACTTACTATTTATACCCCAAAGTCCCAGATGCCTGCTTAGCTCCACCCCTAGGCCCTCACAGTTCTCTCCTTGGTGCTGCTGGGAGTTGTAGTTTTCCAATCACCGGAGTAGTGGGTGGAATCCAGAAAGCTGGAGTAAGGGGTGGAATCCACAAGACTGCAGAGTTCTTTCAGGACATCCTTCCTCTTAACAAGTATATCCTGGATCAAATTTTATTGTCATAATAGCAAACCTAATAAAATAACTGGCCATATTAATAGAAGTTCTAGATGTTTTATGTTAACTTACAAGATCTTCAGGGGACCTAGGAGGAATAATGGAATAATTGATAACCAGAAATCCATCGGGTTCCTCATTGCAGCCCTGGTATTGCTCCTAGGACCAGATCAGAGAACTTGTCTTTGCCAGTGTTAAAAGGCAAAGTTCTGAATTCTGGGAACCGGGCCCACCCAGTGAACCAACGGGCCTTTGAAAAGCAAAGCAGAGGTCAGAAGGCTAGATGTGGGAAGGCAGATTATGACAGTACCACCAAGTGAAGATGAGTCTCATTAAAGGATAGGAAACTTTCCCTATGGACATTTTAATAGTTATTTCTGGGAAAGTCATGTCAGCAGCTTCCTGAATTGCCAGTTTTACATGGACATGAATCTGGAAAGGCCAGATACTAGCGTGGGCAGAGACCTGTCCTCTCACCTAAGAGAGAAGATATTGCATTTGAAATACTTGCTGAGCTCAATTCATTATCCCAGTGACTCCTTCCTAGGCTGGTCCTTATCTCCTTCCTAGCCTGCTTTTTAACTCTGGCCTAGTCCTGCCAGGGTGCATTATGACACCACCATCTTCCTCCACTTGACTCTGATCTCCCCCTTTATGTTGCCATCTAAAGCAGAGAGAGAGGTGTTATATTGCAAAGACAATATTAAAGATCAGCCTTAACTGGGACTCTACTAGGGTTCTGCCTGGAACTTAACCATCACCATGACAACCATCACTCTCACTGCTTTACAAGTGTTGAATGGGTTTGTCCTGTATTTAGTGCCAGTGACACTGCAGTTAGAGGGTGGGTACAACTTCTGACACTTCCATGAGCTAGCTGCACTGTTTTAAAACCCATTTCCAAAGCCGCAGGAATAGAATCGATTGGAAAAATATGGTGCAAAGTAAGAAGGTCCCATCTGCTACTACTGTGACCACTAGCAACAGTTTATTAAAATGTGTAGGGTTTCCACTAAAGATCACATTTCCTACTTCCAATACAGACCTGCTCTTGGAAAGAACAAAGCTGCCTGCAGCTTCCTTCTCAAGGGTCTGGGTTCCCTGGAGTCATCTACTGACTATACAAAGAAAAAAACAGGTATTCGAGAGGGCTAGAGACGGGTCCAGAGTCACCGAGATTCAGAGGCACAATTAGGAGCAGAATCCATTTCCTGGTTCTTAGTTTGGGATTGTAAACTTTGCAAATGAAATTTCAAAGTATATCAAATTCCAGGGTTCCAAGGGCCCTTTCAGGACACATAGTATGTCGTACAGAATCAGATGTCCCATCCCATTGTGCCAAGCCCCATCACAAGGATGTTTCTGTAGTCAGATTAAAAAGGGCAAAAGATATTGGCAGAATATTTTATAATCTTGAGCAATGATGAGTGTCCATGAGGAAATGAATCTGAAAGTCACCAAATAAGCCCCAACGAAAGAGCCACCATAATCATGCCTGCCTGCAAAAAAATAGTACAATTAAAGAGTAGAGGACTAAAATAGAAGCTGCAGCGCCTTCAAGATCCTTCATTTGGTCTCAATATGAAGAGGCAATCACATGATTGTATTAAGATCCAAGGGCTATAAGCAGTGCTGCACTTCAGTTTGAATTCTTCCTCCCGCCCACACTCCCCAGTAGCCATCCAGAACAACTCGGTTATATTAAATGTAAGTAATCGAGATAATAATATTGCAAAATTAAATCATTAGATGTCGAGCTGCTCCATGGATGTGCTGCTATACAATTCAAAATAAAGCTGTTTAAAACCCCAGATTCATTTGCTCTGACATATCGATAAACTTTTGCTGAAACAAAGCTAATCATCTCAATGGTGCCAACTTAATTGCTCGCCAGTTGACGGATAATAAACAGACCTGAGGATTAAAATATGAACTAATTACTGTACTCAATTCCATTTACTTGATTTCATGTTCCATTAATTTTTTGCATCATTTCTGGAGGAAGCCTTAGATTTATGGTCCCCCCAAATAAATTATGTCACTTAGTTGCCTGTGGCATGCACGTTTTCAGAATTGGTTGGAAAGGGCAGGATTCTGGGCAGTAAATATTTAGCTGAAGCAGCCTAGGATATAGTAAGCGAAGGTAATTATCCATTCCCAAATACCAGCCCGAGTCAGCCTCTATAAATCTATCCCCATCTCAGCAGTAAAAGGGCAACACCAAGATTGCTCTCATGATTATTCATTGCATTGGCTTGTTAGAGGCCGTCTAACAAGAGCAGAAGAGGCCTGGATCTGGAAGAGGACTGCAGGGAAGCAGAGGCAAGTGCACCATGGAGGAAGGAGAGGAGTCTGGGAGTCAGGCACTCAAGGCCCTGCACGGGCACAGCATGACTTCAAGACACCCTCGGTCACTAGCCTTGTGATTTCACAAGGACAGAATTGGGCAAGTCCCTTGACCTTCCTTAACCTTTCAAATGTGAGGTGGGGTCACAGTGTCAGTCCTGTGGACGTTATAGGGCACAGTGCCAAAACACATCCCTGTGATAGGACTTTTATTTATTTATGCTTAAAGAACTGGGGTACAGGCCAGAGATGTGGTGGGTGAGAGGATTCATCAGGGACAGAGCTGGGAGCAGAACAGGCAGATCTACAAAGTACACTGCTGAGTGGAGCAGCGGGCGAGACAGGAGAGGTCTGCCAGGCCGTGTGGGTCGGCTCCCTGGCCAGGGATCGAACTCTTGCTGCAGTGGCTTCAGAGAGCTTCATAGTGAGGTGCTGTAACCCGTTGCGCCACCAGGGAGAGCCCATGAGAGGACTTTTTAAGCTACAAAGTCCTAATGATGTTAGTTATTTGCCAGCCTAAAAGTTGGAGCTCATTTTGTTCCAATTCCTTGCAGATAGGCATTGAAAGATAATCACAAAGCACTAATAAGATGCTGCTGATCAGCGTTTATTTACTGAGAGGCACTATGCTCCAGGCATGGTGCTCAGTGCTCACTCAATGTGCATAACAAACCTTTGAGTGGCACCATTTCAGCATCATTACAAAGAGGAAAAGAAACTCAGAAAGAGTAAAGAACGTGTCTTTGGTCACATGTTTGGTATGAAAACTAGGATTTGAACCTAGGTCACCCTTCCCAACTCTGGGACCCTGGACAACTTACTTCCCTTCTCTGGTTTTGCCTCTAAGTGGCTGCTTGATCCCAGGTAAATGATTCTCTCTGATCTCTGTGACCTTCACAGCCCCTGTAACTTCTGCATCAACCTTAAGAATCATCTACCCTTTTTCTGGCTGTAAAACAAGGCAGGAACCTATTTCTCCAAGTGGCACCACAGTGATGTGAGATACAACTCAGGATCACTTTGTGTGCCTGCTGAGAACCTGTTTCGTTCACCTCCCCCTCTCCAGCAGACAGCAAACGGGAAGTCACATTCAGTTACCATTTTTATGTTTTCTCTCACTTCTTTGAAAGATAATAAGAAAGGTATTGTCTGTCTATAACTTGTTGGTGTGTAAACACATCGGTTTCCATCTGCAAAGTATGAGAAACCATATTCCTTAGTCTCAGAGGTAGCTTGAGAGTGAATACATTCTCTTGCTGTGAATATATTTGCTGAGCTAGAAGATTCTGGATTGAACCTTGAAAATTTTGCCTGCAGGAGCTATTTGGCAAAATGAGCTTAGCCAGGAGATTTTAAATCACACTCTTAAGGCAGAAAACAGGGAAGGCCCAGGGATGACAAGATACCTGCATCAGGACTCAGGCCTCTGCAAGCAAATAATGTGTCTGCATCAGAAAGACTCATGTGTCCCTAACTGATGATTCTGGAAGGCTCAGGGGTGGGAGGGAAATCACTTCTTTCCTGCCTTTTGTACTGCCTCGCCAGGGGTGATACACTCCCCTGTGCCAGGGAGGAGCTGAGATTGCTGGAGTTCCTCTGTTGCTCTAGAATCCCGGCTTTCTCTCTTAGCGGCTCTTACCTCCATGAGCATGCTACAGGGCTGTTGCCCCCTCCATGACATATCGTTTATGTAACAACAAAATTCAGCAACTTTAACTGTCCAGTTTGATGCAGTTTTACACATATCGATGGTCACGTAGCCACCACCACCTGACTGAACGCTAACACTTCCATCACCTCCCAGAATTTCCCTCCTGTCCCTCTGCAATCAGTGCCCCCAGCCCTGACCCCTGAAATCCTCTGATCTACTGTCACTGTCATTTTGTCTTTTCAAAGATTTCAGTCAATGGAAACATAATGTGTGTGCTCTCTGATTTTTTAATTTAATCTTTAAATTATCATACAGTGAGATCCACTTTCTTCTTGTAGTGTACAGCTTTCTGAATTTTGACATAGAGATTTGGGTGACCAGCACCCCAGTGGAAAGCAAGAGGATCAAATCAAAAAGAGCTCAGCAGCACCTGGCACATAGTGAGTGCTCAAAAATAGTGGCTTTTCTCAGCCACCGCGGGCTTCTTCCAGCTCCGCCTGTCAGGGTCAGCATTTCCATCCTCCATCCCAACACAAATCCAGAGAGGCATCTGGGCAGTAGGCAACATGTGTAAAATTTCCATCAGCCACTGTGAGCTGGTTCCAAACACCATGGCTGGAAGGAAGTGAGTCCAGGCCCTCTCCATGATTGTCATCTCCTTATCCATGTCACTCCCTGGAGAAAGGTGAACTGGAGGGAGCATCTCCCTCTCTAGTGGAGGCACCCCCCACTGGCCAGTCCCTCAGTAGGCGTGCATCTTTTTGTAATACTCACACTGACCCTGCAGGGGCCAGTCACACCCCTGATGATAACAGCTTAGAACTAAGAGAAACTCATCCCTTGATGAGTTCGTTGAGCAGTGGAAGGAAGTACACTCTTGGAGCACCCTGCCAGTCCCCCGGATAATCTCATTCTGGCTGAAGACCAGCAAGTGGAGTGCTTGCTCATTCCCTATGAGCTTGAAGCAAAGCCTGAGCTAAATGAATGGGAAGGCCACAGGCGGTGATGTGTCTGGGGTGGTGCTGGTGTCATTGAAACAGTGACCTCCTTTCACTTTCAAAAGCACCCAATTTGCCCAAGAACCAAAGTCACCCAGTGTCTAGATGACCTTGGGCAAGCCACTTAGCCTCAGTGACTCTCCCTTCTCTCATCCAGAAAATGAAAGCACTAGAATGGCTCTGTCAGCACCACTGAGGGAGACTTGGAGGTAAATTCTTGCTGCCTGATTTTATCATCACAAACATGGGAGTGTGTTGGGGGGGAGGGGGGTGGAGGTAGAGGGCTCATTGTGCTCTTGATCTGCAGTGAAGTCTTTATCTTACATTACAGAGGTTCCCCCAAAGATTAACTACGCACTTTAAAGCAGCCACCATCTCACTTACCTCCTTTAAGGTGACAGCTTGGGGAATGATGATATGACACCAAAAACTGCCCCTTACATTGTCCTTCTCACTTGGGTTTGCTACATTCACTTGTTTACATGGTTTAAAATGCCAAGCCTCACAGTGGAACCCCCAAAGTGTGCCCCCCACTAGTGTCCATCCAGCTCCTCACACACACGCATGCTCAGTCCCATCCTGTTTCGGTCCTTCAGCTCCTTCCTGTGTGAACCGCGCCTGCAGTGTATAATAAGGCATTTGACTAGAAACTATGGAGTCCCCTCGAACCATTTCACTTTGTGTATTTTAATTACAGTTGAAGTGATTCCTCTACACTGAGCACCCCTAGGAAGAAGCCCCAGGAATTATCATCATCATCCACTTAGGCTTTGTTTCAACTCTGGTCTTTAGAGAGCCAGAGCAGCAAGAAGATTCTGTCACCTTAAACTCCTCAGTAAATCCCCGTAGGTGCTGGCACTTAGCCTCCTCTGCCATCAAACAAAAAGGAGCGTGTTTCTGCTCCAAAAAGCAGTTTCGGGCTTTGCTTTTAAAACCTCGGGGGCACCCAAATGCTCAGTCCCTCCAAGCTCTAGTGTGGCTTCTGCAGGAATCATTTAGCTTGATTTACATTATTTTAATTTTCTTAGGGGTGTCTTTACTAGCTGGAGGGTGATTTTTTTCCCCTTTAATTAAAAAACAAGTTGATTCCAAAGCTCACCAAACAAAAAACAAGCCCCTTTCATACCCTGTCTCGCTTGTCACTTTCTCCTGCTGTTCGCTCTCCTCTGAGTGCTTTTCAGCTTCGCTCCACACCTGCCTTCTCACAGTGGAAACGAGATGGAATGACAGTGAGGCGAGGCCTGTCTTCCAGTGGAATCAACCAGCCCTTGGTTTCAATTCATTTAATTTCCTGAAGGATATGACAATTGGGGGGAGGATCAAGTAGTGTTATCTCTATCTCTTAGATAGAAAAGCTGTGTCCAGTCAGTGCAGTTTGACAAAACTTCAAACGGAGCAGCCGAGAACTAGGCAGGCAAGCCCGGGGTGGTGAGGTGAGCAAGCCCAGCCACTGTCCTCATGGGGCTGAGCTCCCAAGAGCATCTCAGTTAAGATGCTTTGGGTGAAAATAACAGAAACTCACTCACGCTAAGTTACAAACAAGGGGAATTTACTAGAAGGCGTCTGGGATGAGTCATTCAGCTTCTTCCTGGGTAAAATGTTCCCAGCCCAGGGAAACTGGAGCAGTGAAGAGACTGGAAGCCAAAACAGACACCAGGTCACCACCAGTCCCCGGAGCTGCTTCTCCATTGCCTATCTCTACATGGCTGCTTGATTCTCAAATTCTCTGTCAGTTGTCCTCTTCTAATTCTCTGCACATGGAAAGCAGAAATGACCCCCTAACCCTTTAAACTCCTAGGTCTATCTCTTTGGATCAAGAATATTGGCTACCATGTCACTCCAGGTCCTAATTCTCCAAAGAGTTATGATTTTTTCCCCACCAAATCTGATGCCTCCTCCATCAACTCTGTGTGTGTGTGTGTGTGTGCGTGTGTGTTGTGTAGGGGAAGAGGAAGAGAGCAGGTAGACAAACACATCTTGGGGGATTGGCCTTCTGGTGGGGAAAACAGTTATCTGGAGAGGCAGGTGCTGTAAGCTGATGTGGACAGTCCCCTCAGCCACCTACTGTAGTGGAGAAGATAGACAGCTCCTTTCTGTTCAGCCTGACAACCTATAAGCTAAAGGATTATTAATACATTTGACTTAAATCTGGGGGTCAGATATAGAGAGGATGTTCTTTTTGACATGAGCAGGATCTTGAAAAGAGTATACGCATGGCTGAAATAGATGTGAGCATCCCAGGTAAATAGGAATATTACTTATTAATAGAAGAGTGGTAGTCCGTTCACAGTGCGCTGTCAAGAATTGGGCACCTGCGGATGGAGCATCCCCGCAGTCTGACAAATGGCAGGATGTCCAGGGCACAGGGCAACCTGTCACTCATCTTTCTGGCTGCAAATGTTGGTGCCTTTCCCTCCTCTCTGCCAATGCATTAACCACACAGTGGGTGCACATCTGATGCCTAAGGGTTAGCGTCAGCCACACACACCAGCTCTGCCAGGTATTGGTGAATGTCAGTTTACCGTCCTGACCTGAGCTTCCTGTTGCCCATCTCAGTCAAGGACCATCTTTTCTGGGCTCAGCACAGATGATTAGTCTCTGACCACTCCTGTCTGGCCCTTCCAACACACCACAGCAGCCCAAAGACTTAACCTGTCCCTTGTGTTGACCTAAGTTTTTAAGAGTCCCAGATGTTGGGCACTCTGAAAACCTTTGCAATATCAAGTCCAGAATGTCTCCATTGGGACGATGTTCTCATTATTAATGTTCTGCAAAATGCCAACAGGTCAGAAACCCACAGCTTTCCTGGGCAGAGTCTGAACTTGATCAACATTGCAGGTTATTTTATTTAATTTTAGTTCTTGTTTTAATTAAAAGGAAAGTTCAGTTACAGTGGACCTTTAATATTGAAAATGCATTTTTTTTTCATTGTGGCATGTATTGGATTTTTTCTCCAAAATGAAAAAGAATGTTTGCTTGAGTTAAGAGCCGGGGATCAGGATTACATTTGCAAAACCAACTACTTCCTTAGCTGTGGTATGATTCACTTCACTGCAACACGTTAATCCCTTTAACCTCGCTTAAGTCCCTGTTGATTTTCTGCCCAGATTTACAAACCATTTCTATGAGGAAATAATGACCAACAAGTTCAGCAAGAGCACCTGACTTGGAAAAATATATTCTTACATCCCAGGGCTTGATAATGTCTGACCTGTATATCTGGTATCTTCCTCATCAAGGAAACAGAAGAATGACTCATGCAAAACAATGAATAACCTAACCTGCAAACCTTGTGTCATGGATTACATTTATTCCTCACAGACACATAGTTGGGTTTCAACTGTATGAAATATTTGGCCAGCCTCTAACTTTCTATGTGAATCATGCTTCTTTCTAATAAGGAGACATTTACCATCTTTCTTGCTGAGTGCCAGCTGGAAAACACAGGAGAAAACCTGTCACTCTGTGCACTGAAACTGCTGACATGTGGGTGTGGACATACCACGTTGCTTTCATGAGACTCTTGGCCTTACTGCTAGAACCAGCGTCGGGCAAGTTATTTACCAAGCTCTGCCTCAGTTTCCTCACCTGTAAAGTAAGAATATAATGGTAGCAAGCTACACTTCACTGATTCACCTTCTATCCTGATTCATCGGCCTTTAGAGAGAGGTTTCTGTGCAAGATTCATGTCCATGAGCCTTATCTGACCATGTGGGTTTGCTTACCCTTTGTGTTTTCTGAAAAGAAGTGTTACCAAAATGCCCGCATTATTAGAGAAAACAGAGATTTAGGAGACTTCACAGATGTGACAGGGGATAGCTTGTGCCAGCTGAAGTGTCCAGTTGCTCACCTTCCTTCCCAGGCTTCCTTCTCTCCATCGCTGTAGTGACCAGCAGGGCCTCTCTGTTTATGTCACTAGAATGTTCTACAGAGGGTCACAGATTGTATATTTTCCAGGTGGGCAACAAAGGGAACTGGAGTCCCAAAAGAGTGACCATAAAGGAAGCTTTAAAAATCTTACATTATATTTAATGCTGAACCAGAAACTTCTACTCAAAATGTCAGGTTTTCCTCCAAATAACCATTTCATGCATGAGCGGCTGGGAAGCCCATGCAAATGCCTCCTCAGTCATCAGCAGAGGGAGAGAGGAGCAGAATTCACTGCTATTGGGCCTGTAGGCAATGTCTAGAACAAGGGAAGGGGGAGCTGACCGCTTGTGAACTTGGCAATGAGAGTCAGAAAAAAAACAGCACAGCAAGAAGGAGGGAATTAAGGAATCACAGTTGCTTCTCTACTGGTCACACAGGCCCAGTTGGCTGCAGACATGATTGCATGCCAGGGACAGATTCCAGGTCCATTCCAGGTGCTGATGCTGGTGGCATATACTAACCCACTCACCAGGTCTGGGTGTGGGTCTGGGTGTGGGTGTGGGTGTGTGTGTGTGTGTGTGTGTGTGTGTGTTTTAAGGTAAATGATGTGCAGGAATAGAGAGCAGGAGTGGCAGCTCCTTGGATATATGATCCGAGAGGGCATGGTGCTAGTTTTAGTTAAGAATACCAAAGTAAGCATCTCCAAAAGATGACACTGAAGCAAAATCTTAAAGGAGCCGAGGAGGCTGACCATAAGGGGAGGTGGGAAAGTGTCTGAGTTCTCTGCTGGGAGTGTCCCTGGTGCAGCTGAGACCCAAGAGGCGAGGTGGCCAGCAGAGAGCAGCAGAAAGGGGCCCGAGGTCAGAGGAGCAGGAGGGCCCGAGGTCAGAGGAGCAGGAGAACGTGGACTTCCCCACAGAGAACAGCAGCAGTGCAGGAGGCCACAGGTCTGGTAAGCCTTGGTTATTCCTGCAGGAGAGGCTGACTTCCCAGAACATTCTACCCCGGGCCGTCTCAGGTCCGACTCCTTACTCAGGTATCTCTGCAACTGTCCCTAAGCTCCCAGGCTCTCAAAGCTACCTCCCTGTCTTGATTCTCTGGTCAGCATTTATCATTCACAGGAAATTTTTATTTATCCATCTTTTTAGATATATTCTATCTCCTTTCATTCAGAAGCAAGCTCCAATAAATCCCCTCCTCTTGAATATCCATAGGACTTAGGGATTCACTTCCAAAGAGCAGAAATTGAAAAGGGGGGAAATGCAAGTTTACTGAGGAGACAGCAGACCCCGTTGTCACAACCACGATGCCCTGTGAATATAGGGCGAGGTGGGATACGTAGAACACTTTCCTCTGGGATGTGGATCCCCAAATCCATAATCCTAGCGTGGCCACGATGCAGCGTGGGCAAACCCAACTGAGGGGCATTCCATCTAGTAAGCGCCCTTCAAAAGCAGTAGGATTGTGAAGAACCAGGGAAGACTGCACAGCTATTTCAGATTAGAGGAAACCAGAGATGGCTTTCTTCAGGAACTGAACTGGTCCTGGAACAGAAAAAAACCCTTAGTGGAAAAAAAAAAACTATGTTAACTTCCTGATCTTGATACAATGCACAAGTTATCTAAGGTAATAAGAAAAAACAGATGAAGGATGTATCCAAGCCCCCCTGTACTGTCTTTACAACTCTTCTGAAATCTACATTATTTCAAAATACGATGGTGGCAATACTTGATGGGGATATCCAAATATGACCTCAATTAAAAAATAATTAAATTTTTAAAAGTAAAATCTAGTTACTTCAAATTTTTAAGCAGCAAGCTCTATGATATCAGGAACATTTTCTCTTTTATCACTGCGGTGACCCTAAAGTTTGGAATGATAATAGGGGCTTCGAAAGTGTTCAATAAATAAATAGGATGGATAAATAAATAAGATGTCTAGGCAACTCAAAAACAATAGCTTTAAAAAGTGATGCAACTAAAGTTCTTTGGCAAGTGCTTTGCAAGTTGCCTTTTACAAATTAAGGAAATGTGTTTCTTAGCCCACTTAGATTTTTCAAATGGCAGCAACGCTATCCAGTTCCTGGGCTCTAGCTCTAAAAAGTGACAGCTGAACCCAGAGCCACTTGCTGCCATGCGTGGAATCAAGCCCTTCTTGGGAGTCTCTGAACTGCAGTCACCTCTGCTCATAGAGATTTTCCAGCTCAAAGGTTCTGACACAAGAGAACTTCATTTAAAAGTTAAAAAAAAAATCATCATCTTGGTGACATCCTATTAATCTGGGCTTATTAAAAATGTGTGGGATACCCCCTCCTACTCCACAGCCAACTATTACTCTGAAAACCCTTGTCAAAGACAAGCAGGAGGCTTTTTTTCCTGAAAGGTTTTTCAAAAGAATTGAAAGTTAAAGGAAGAGATGATGGCCTGTCCCCTCCCCCACCCCTACTCCCTGCTGCCCTGTGCAGGGTGTCCTTGGGAAGCGCTGGTGGGAGTCGGGCATTGATGTGGAGGCTCAATTTCTGGAAACAGCCCTCTCTCCAAGCAGTGTGGGGGCCCCAGGGAGTGGGGTAAGGCAGACAGCTGCAGAGTGGGGAGCACGGAGTCAGGGGACAACATATGTGTGCTATTCACCTTCCGCTGCCTCCCCTCTCCCCTCCTTACTCCAGGAAAGCAACATGTTAATAGATCACCCCTCTATCCACCCATTCAACAATCAAGGAAGCAGTTCCACTGCCTGCGAATCTGGGGACCTGGGTATGATCCCACCTCTGTTCCAAGATGATGACAAATAAATGTGGGTGTTTTCCTCTCATCTTTCTGGACCAGAAAGACCAGCTTCCACATGTGGGCATTTCTTTGGCAAATCTCTGCTAAGTTGTCTCCTTCAAAAGATTCTTAAAAGTGTGTCTGAGTCCTAACTATACTTGTCATAGTAGGGGAACAGAAAGAGTGTTGGGGGGCTGTGGAGGAGAGGGGTGTCCACAGGGTGGGCTTAGGAGGCAAGCCCTCTCCCGCCACCCTGGCCTGCAGGGCAGCAGGGCGCACTGCCTCCCTGAAAGCACAGTCCATGCCGCTGAGACCGTGACATCTGGTGAAAGCAGAAAAGGGACAAAGTCCATTCTGTTCAATTTCAGGCCAGAGCAATGGAAACCTCCAGAAATGAGGCTGATGGACTGATCCGTTCTTGTATACATTACTCAATTGTTTAAAATTATGTATATTAAGATAACGTTGGTTTACAACACAGCATATTTCTTAGATGTGTGAGTTCACACCTGCCTCTACCATCCAACCCCAACAAATCAAGCGATTTCGCTGTCTTAAGTGCAGGGTGAGTGAAATTACACCAAGCAAAGAGAGGCAGAAGTCGGGGATGGCGCGCCCACCTCCAAGATGCCGCAATAACCCCGCTCTGCCACTGGGCCCCTTCCCACGCCTGCTGGTGGCCTCCGGTGCAGGCAGATTTTCAGGGTTTGTTGTAATTTTGTCTACTCCGTTGCTTTGGGGGGTTTTTTGTTGTTTTTTGGGGTTTTTTTTTTCATATTCCACATATGCATGAAATCATCCAGTACTTGTCTTTCTCCTTCCGACTTATTTCGCTGAACACAATCCCCTCCGGTTCCATCCATGTTGTCACAAATGCCAAGATGCCATTTTTTTTTTTTAATATGCTAGTGAAGTCGTTTTCCAGACTGTCGCTGTTCTGTGTGGGCTATTCAAACAGCTCTTTTCAAAGGCGCCCTCAAAAGCTCATGGATCTTTGGCCTGTCCAGGCGAAATAGAGCAGAGCCTCCCTGCGGGGCACACCTGCAGGATCCGTGTCCTGCCTGGTGACTCCATGCCAGGTCGGGCTTTCAGGGTCTAGGAAATGCAGAGCCCAGTTTCATTGCTGCCACTCACTGTGACAGTCAGTCACAGACCTCAGCTAGGACTTTATCTCTTTGGGTCTCAGCCTGACCATTTGTGAAATGTAAAATGTAAACACTCCTTCCCTGCTGATTTGTCATGAGGACAACAGATGATGATCGTCTATCTGCTCCCTCCAGGCTGGTGCTGGCGGACACTCAGCTGTGCAGGCTGTTGTTATTGTTACTAGCTATGATCCTGCCCTTGACCTTCAACATGCATTTGCTGAGCAACCAGTAGGCTCATACCAGTGAGCTGTGCCCCGGGAGGGACAGAGATGTTGAAGAGAGTATTTTCCTAAAGGAGATGGGGTTTTCCCCAGGCCTTGCAGGATAGACATGGCTTGCTTTTAGTCTCCAATCAGAAGGGAAATCTTCTCACTCACGTTATATTTTCACTTGCAAACCTTCATTCCTTGCGAGAGCAGATAATTGTTTTTTCAGCCATCATCATCATCATCTGAGAAATCAAAGACAGGAAAATTTTATCCACAACCCTCAACCCCAACAAATCAAACCACATTGCTGTAAGTTCGGAGTGAGTGAAATTTCATTAAGCAAAGAAAGATAGAAGTAGGGAACAGCATTTTATTTAAAGTCAGTTGGGTCTCCTTCAACTCATCTAGAGAATTCAGATTTTTTTTGGCAGTCCTATACTTCACTGGCAGGGGCCAGTGTCGACATGGGAACACTTGTCCCTAATGTTCATATGTTTTAAAAGGGTATTTCCCAAGTAGACCCTCCTAAGCATAAATATGCAAAACAGTGCAGAAAATAAGTGGGCAGACCCAGATAATCCCAATGGGAGGGATGTCTTTTATTAGGACAATATTCTCTCCTAGTGCAGCAATTACAGACTGCATGTGGGGGTGTGTCTGATGATCTGCAGGAAGAATATAAACCTCACTTATGGAAGCGCCTTTCATTTAGAATGGCTCTCTGCAAAATCTCTCACGCTTTCAAATTCTGTCCACCAAACCTCATTCCTCTCCAACCCCCTCAAAATTCCAAATTCCCAGGCCGTCATTCCTGATTACAATGCTCCAGGCCTGTCCATCTGCCATTGCCCTGCCCCAGGCCCAGACAGCCCTGCAGCACTGTTGGGAGCCTGGGTTCAGGACTGGGGGTGTTGGCCTGTAGGCTTCTCACGCAGGTGCCCAGGGCAATGCCAGGCACCCTGCGGACACCCAGTATACACTGGCCCACTGGCTGCAGCTGTGCCCAGCTAATGAGCACTGGGATTTTGATGTGTACTCAGAAATGAGAGGACAGATAGGAGAAGGGAGTGGGGGAAGTGGGAGGCAAGTAGCCTCACTCTGGAGCCCAATATCATTGCAGCAGCACACTCATCGGACATAAAGGATTCTGATTTCAGCAAGAGATAAAAGGGTCAGCAATACCCCATATGAATGGCAAGTAGGTTAAAAAGATTCCAGTCTGATTCTGGTTTTCTTACTTCAAAGAAAAGATATGAACTGAGTTTCATGACTTTCAGAAATCTTCCCCAGAGACCATATATATATATTAGAGTTAAAATATATGTGAAATATATTCTAATATATATATATATAAAAGAAATTATGATTAGTTGCTTTCATATTAAATCAAACCTACTCGTGAACTTTTTGCTTCAACTTTATGGTTCAGCCTCCAGTTTCATCCCTGGCTTAGGACATTGGACTTGACACTCAGTTTTCATTTCAGCTCCAGCCCTGATCCTCCCAGTCACAATTCAGGGTCTCCTCCCAATGCCACATTCTAGGACAACTTGAATAACTAATGCCCTTGTTTGACTCCTCTCCGGCATTGTCTTCCCATAAGGTTATCCCTGGGCAACTTTCCCATTTGAAAAAACCTATATGCAGAGCCAGTCGCCATCATGAAAGTCTCTATTGATAAAGCTGAGTTGATCTCATCAGCCTAATTATACATTTTCATAATTAAGCCATTCCTTGTTGCCAAAGAAGGGGAGCTACATAAAGAGCCTATATTTCATAAATGAGGGATTGATAGCATGGCAGGATATGAGGGAGGAGGTGCAGATAAGCCCCTAGTGATATAGAAAAATCTGCATTTGAGACCTAACTAATATAACCATGGGAAAGCACCAAACTAAGAATCAAGACAAACAGGCTTCAGCCCCAGCTTTACCAGTGTCCATGTGGCTTTGGGAAAGTCACGTCCAGATCAAGCCTTAGTTTTCCAGTCATGAACTGCAAGGATGTGACACGTGACCACCAAGACACCCTTGCAGGTATAATATGCTATGGTTCCTTAACTACACATCTGGCTTTCTGAGACTCCATTTTCTCATCCAGAAAATACTGATGTTAACTCCAAACTTTCTCCCAGGGAGATTGGGATGCCTAATAAGAGAATGTATCAGAGTTCATGGCACACTGTTCATTTTGGTAGAGCAGCAGGGAGGTGGGAAGCCCTGATGCTTCCCTACAACCTAAGCTGAGTAGTTACTGATGTGAACTGTAACTCTGTATAAGCATCCCTCATTCTTATCTCTTCAGTGAAACTTTAAAGCATGAATCTGGATTAAACAAACACCACATCTGCCCTGTTGAAAATAGGCTCTAGGGTCAAAATGGTTGAAATGAAGCCACAAAGTTCAAGTAGGCCTTGATGATGGAGCAGCTGCAGATCAGTGAAGGAATTAGGGAGGGCGTGGATACGAACAAGCCTTTATGATATCCCTAGTGTGTGCTGCTCACTCTGGGTGCATTATAAAATTTAGGTCAGTCTTTGAAATAATGATTTCAAGGTGTAATGTATTATTGTTATTTTTATCATTACTTATGTTACTTATAATCATCTCAGTGGTGGAAAAGCAGCGTTCAGAGATCATCTGCCTTTTTTTTCCACAACTGAGGGCCAAGCTCCAACCTACCTGATCTCAGAGTGAACCCCACTGCCCCCTAAGAGAGCTGAAAGAGCCAGTTTCGTCTCCACCTGCACATATTTCACCCCTTAAATAATGACTGAGAGACTTCTGCTGGTGGGTCTTAACTATTCTCAGACAGAGGCAGATCTTCCTCCTACTATAAACACACAGAGACACTTCCTGAGACCCTCTGTGTCCCAACCCTATATTAGGTGCTAAGGCTGTAAGGGTAAATGCGGCATGAACCTTGCCTTCCCCCAGTAACCCAACTTCACAGGCTACTTCTCAGCAATAGGCTGAGTTCGAGTGTCAGATTATTTCCAGAGTAAGTAATGTAGCTATGCACAAGTTTTGTGAAGACAAGATAGAAAAAAATCAGAAGGAGAGCCATCTGGGAGTTTAAAATTTCATGCCTTCATGCTTCAATTTGCAGGCGATGTCATGCATCATTTATGTGGGGGTTTGGTGGCATTTATTTTATTCAAAGCCCATTTATCCTGGACATTTTCCAGTGCTATGTGAGATTTTATGATTCATCAAATCCCTCTTCTCCATAATGTAGTCTTGCACACATGCTGATATGTGGTTTGCTCAGATGAGTTCTCAGAAGGGATTAAACAATTGGAGTGAGATCAGAAGAGGTATGACCAGTTTGGAAATGCCCACTACTTCCAGCTTACAATGCTATGGTATACATGGAGGTACAGCATACTTCTTCACTGAAGTAGGTGATGGCAGCAGTTTCATAGATGACTCTAGCTATGCTGTCATTCATTTCTCATGTCCACACCCCATTTAAATCCCACAGAGTCAAAGCTTGGAAGGACCAGAAACTTGATAAGCAGATACTGGACCCACTGCGATTCTTGGGTCCTTCAGCTTTGAACCTTGGGCTTTCGGCAAAACCCTTTTTCAGCAGCATGCTTTAACTATGAAGGCTAATAAGGAAAAGAATTCAGGTCAGTATTGGCTGAGGCGAACAGTTCAGTGCAGGAAATAAGCACTGGCTTAACAAACTCCCCTACCAGATACCCTACCAGATAGTACGGAGGGGACTGCCCAAGAGCCATAAAATGAGGTTCCCAGGGCTTTCTGTTTATTATGGAAACAGGACTTAAGCCTGGTACTGGGTGCATTACGGAAGGGACCCCCTGTCATGTGCTCGCCAGGGCTCAGTGCTACAGGATGGGAGGGAGGTGACAGGAAAGGAATGGAGCCAGGAAAGACATATGGGAATCAAAGAGGGGCTGCCCTGGGTGGGTTTTTTTTTTTTTAATAATATAATAGTTTATTTTTACATCATTTTGTGACTTTTTCCATCTTAGTTGTAATCCCCGTGGGCTTCCCATCACCAAATCACCAATGTGCCATCACCATAGTCCAGTGCACTTCCTCCCCCGACCACTGTTTTTGATCCCATTCCCCACTCCACCCCCATAAAATAACTCTGGTATATGGTTGTTCATCATTACTATTATTTTCTCGCCTGGTCCATTATACTCCTGCTATGAGTGACACCATCTGGTATTTTTCCTTTTCTTTCTGACTTATTTTACTAAGCATGATCTTTTCCAGCTCCATCCATGTTGCTGCAAAAAGCATAAAAAGCATGTGTTTTTTTGGTTTTGGGGTTTGTTTTTTTTTGGTTGCTGAGTAATATTCCATTGTGTATATATACCACATCTTTTTAATCTAGTCATCCATTTTTGGTCCCTTGGGCTGTTTCTATGTCTTTCCAATTGTAAATAAAGCAGCAGTAAACATAGGGGTGCAGGTGTCTTTTGAATCAGTGTTTTTGTGTCTTTTGGGTAGATACCTAGGAGTGGGATTGCTGGATCGTAGGGAAGCTCCATGTTTAGCAGTTTGAGGAACCTCCAAACAGTTTTCCATAGTGGTTGTACTTGTTTGCATTCCCACCAGCAGTGCAGGAGAGTTCCTTTTTCTCCATATCCTCGCCAACATTTATTGTTGCTAGTTGTTTGAAGATGTGCCATTCTCACTGGGGTGAGGTGGTATCTCACTGTGGGTTTAATTTGCATCTCCCTTATTACAAATGATGTTGATTGAGCATTTTTTCATATGCTTGTTGGCCATCTGCATTTCTTCTTTGGAGAAGTGTCTTTTTAGCTCTTCTGCCATTTTTTGATTGGGTTGTTTATTTTTGTTGAGTTTCATCAGTTCTTTGTATATCTTTGTAATCAATCCTTTATCACTAGTTTTGTGTGAAAAAATTTTTTCCCAATCAGTGGGATGTTTGTTTGTTTTTTGTAATGTCTTTTTTGCTGTACAGAAGCTCTTTAACTTGATGTAGTCCCATCTATTTATCCTTTCCTTCACTATCGTTGCATTGGGTGCTGTATCTTCAAAGATGTTGCTGAAGTGTATGTCCTGTAACCTGGGTGGATATTTTACTTATCTCAAATTAATGCCACTTCCTGAGGCAAAAGAGGGAAATATGAACATTTTTTTAGATATTTTTCTTGTTTCTTATCCCAGTTGTATTTCTTCTTTCCAATCCCCTTTTCCCTAATTCACTTACCTATAAACCCCAAACTCTTCTTACCCAACTAAATTCCTCTGAAAATAACTCAAGGGACCATATCACTCAACCTCACTCGCTGGATCACATCTGGAGGGAGAATCCTGAGTAATGTGTTCCAGGTTACTGTGTTCATATAAGAAGTAGGAAGAAAATAGTAGCCGTGTTTACACTGTTTAGTATAGTGTTTCTTAATTCAGGAAAATGGGCATGAAATTCTGAATAAAGGAACTTGGAAACTGTCAGCCCAATTGTTTCAAACTCCCCTCCATTACTTTGTTCTTTTCCCTACAATAAATTTTGAATGTGAGACCGAAGCTATAAGAAATACAACTAAAGCCCTGGCTTTCTGTTTCCCCACGGCCATGCTATATAAGCACTTGCCCCACGGGGAAGTGCTGTTATCAAGGGGATGAGGGATTGGGGAACAGATAGATGCTGGGAAGGAAAACAAGAACAACCCACACCCTCCTTAACTATAGTCTAAGAAAGCCTACTAGCCAAGGGAACAAGCACCTTGTCCCTGGCTTCAGTGCTAGCTAGGAAGACACCTTCAGCAAAAGACAGAACTGAAATTTATATTTTTCAGACCCTGTAATTCTTATGTAACTTACCATTGTGTGTGTCATTTTTTTGGATGACTTCATCTTTGATGCACATTTTCTTTTTAACGATTGATTATTTATGCATACAGAACTGGTATAGGCCAGAGGTGCAGGGGCGGTGAGAGGATTCACCAGAGACAGAGTGGGGAGCAGAACAGGCCTACTGACAAAGTACACTGCTGAGGGGAGCAGCGGGCAGGTCAGGAGAGGTCTGCTGCGCCATGTGGGTCACCTCCGGGGTGGGGATTGAACTCATGCTGAAGTGGCTTTAGCTTCTTAGTGCTGTGCTTTAACCCACTATGCCACCAGGGAGGGCCCTGATGGACATTTTGATGGGTTCAATAAATGCAGGATTCTAATTATCCTTCTTACTCCTGTCTGTTCCTTTACTGTGGTCAGGACCAAGTCAAGAAATGGCAAATAGACTCCTTCCTCCTCCTAACCATACCCGAGGTCTGAACTAGTTAGTCTAATCCCTTCATCAGTGGCAAGAAAAACCATGTTTAGACCATTCAGTAAGAGTGAGAGATGGTCATTTTGATAGCAGCTTACAAAAATTCAGGCACTGTAAAAGGAAAACCAGGGAGGTCTTCATGTTACCAAATAATTAAAAGCTGACCTCTGTTTTATCGTTTGGCTGCATCTCTGGGCTCAGCTTCTGCTCCAGACCCATGAACAGATACCCAGCGTGGATAGGAAAGGAGATTCTGTGGAGGCCAAGATTGATGAGCAGACACTGGAGCACCAGGGCGTGGTACCTGCAGTGCTCAGTCTGAGCCTGCCAACCCCAACACTTCCCCGTTTTCACAGCAGGTGGTAGAGAATGTTTGTTTTTAGAAAACCCAATAAAGGGGACGTCACCCCACGTCATCTGCATGGGAGTGACGGTGCTGTGCATGGACATCTTGCAAGTGGCCAACACAGGGCGACTCCTGTTTTGCTTACAGTTCACAATTTCTTTAGTGAGGAGGCATTCAGAACCTGAACTGCAGACTCTGTGGGGAAATAAAACAATGAGAAGCTCTCTCCAGGTCTACCTCTCTTTGTGTAGTAATGTCACGCCTAAGTGTGTGTCCTGTGGGTCAGTATCTATCCATGATGCCTGTTCTATGACCTGGTTCCAGTATTGTTTTATCTTTTATTACTAAAAGATAATTTTCCCATTTTCTTTTAGCTTCTAATAGTTTAGCTTTCAATGTCTCTATTCCTTTACTCTTGCCTCTCTGCCAAAAGGAAAATTTTTATGTGCAAAAAACCAAACAACTAAACATTGTCATGTACCGTTTCCCTTAATCCCCAGGAGAGTCCTGTGGTTTTGTATTTTCCCAACGCCACCTAATGAGAAGCGATACCTGGCCCCTCAGCCTCTGTCTTCTGATGAGACTGTGTCTCAACAGCTTGTTATTGTTACCTGTCCAGTAGGTGCTTGTGAAAGAACCCCACCTCTAGTTGACCCTGTCACTGATTTTTCTCATTTAACGCATATTTGGTGACTGACTCATCAGTGTATCCAGAAGTGAATAAGGCAGTATTTGAAACCTGCAGTGGATCACATTTTATAATGGTTGGTTCATCAAAAGCAGTGTTCAGCCCTGTTCCTACCCAAAATCGCACAATGATCCCTAATAGGCGCAAGTCCCTTGTTCCAGTAGAATGGACCCCCAGCCCAGACTTTATCTGGGAGCTGTGCACCCATGCTCCAGAGACTGTGGCTTTGATCACACTTGCCCTCTTTCCTGGGGAGATGCCTCCAGCTGTTGCCCCAGAGACCAGGACCCAAACTCTATCCACCCTTCTCCTTCTCCCCTGCCCCCTCCCCCAGCACAAGTTCACAGCCAATGCCTGGTACATAGAAGCCAAGGGCATAATGGGCTGACCTCCTTGTCATGAACCGGATTCATTTCATCCTGTAGCTTGCACTCCAGCCCTCCCTCAGGGCCCAGACTGAAGCAGTCTGGCTGAGTCTACAGCCTTGCCTCACATATCTGCTCTTCCTCTCTTAGGCTCTCCGTGTCTGGGGGAACACAACCTTGACAAAGCACTGGAACCAGACTCTCCTGCTCAGTTTGCATAAGGAAACCCAATGCCGACATCCAGTTTGACTTTACTTTGTAGCAGGAGAGTTACAAAACACAGGCCTTTGAAGAGAATCTGCAGACCATTTTTTCACTCATTAAGCAAAATCCCCAAGGTCTGTTTGCATTTGCATGGTTTTATTTGTAGCAGGGGTAGAAAAACATTGTGCTCTTATAATATTTAGGGCTATTTCAAAACCACATGGTCGTTGCCAATGTCCCAGCGGTTTATCTGCAAGCCAGTCCTTTGTGAGAATATCACATCTACTGATGGGAGTCCGGGGGGGTTGCTTTTGAGTAACGGTGCTAATGTTAAGTGTGAGCTACACAGAAAATTAATGTGCTGTCCACTCATTTCCATGGAACCTTTGGTGAGGATGATGTTGAGCTTGTTGGATAATTATCTGTTTTTTAAAAATCCAAGCATGCTTTTATACATGGCGATTTCTCTTTGCGAGTTAGCTTCAAGTTTACTGAACCATTTAATTAACTTAAGTGTTTAAACTTCTAGAGGTGTTGATTGATTCTAATCAGTATTTTCTGCTACTCTAATTGAAGGCTTCCTCTCTTGGACTATTGTCAGTGAAGCAAAAAAAAAAAAATAAAAAATAAAGCAAAATGTTTAATCTTTGGCATAATCTAACACAAATTTAGTTCAGCCTATAATTGCATGAACTTGGGGAGGACAGAATGGAGCCAATGCCTCTGCTTCCTTTGAGGCTGGAGAGTAAACCCAGGCAGAGGGACCTTGCACGGGCCCCCTGGGGTGAAGACTTACAACCTCTCCCACCCCCTCTCCCCTGTCTTCACTCCTCATGAAACTCAGTGGGGGAATGTTTTGCAGGGATATTTACCACCCAGAGAAAGTTATTTCCTCCTTTAACAACTCTTATTTTCTCAGGAAAAAAAAAAATCACCCATCTCCAACTGTAGCACTCCAGGCAAATGCAGATCTAACCCGAGGATAACAGGGACCAACATGGGAGAAAGAGGTCTTTCCTGTGGGTGGTGGGAAAGGAAACCAGTTGTAAGGGCAGCTAGGAGTTGTGTTTACCTGCCCTTTAGCGCCCCACTGGGGGAAGGGAGAGAGGGGAAGAGAGGAGAGGCTTGTGGGAACAGCTCCAGGGAGTGCCTCCCTTTGGCAGCCCCTGAGACTCAGCCCCCCGCATTTGCTCCCAGGCCTTTGGGCCTAACACTATCCCCCAGCTTTGGCTTTTGAAGCCCAGGTTTCCTGTTGCCTTCAAAAAGCTTTTCTGGCAAGTTGCCCTTGGTCTCTCCTGAGACAATTCTGTTCTAGTTGACTTCTGTTCTGCAGAAAATAATGTATTATGGATATTGCATTTTTCTGCTAAGAAAATGTCGGCTGCTAAACTAGATCAGACCACCCTGCAGTTCTTCAGTGCTGACTCATTTTAATTATTGAACTTCTCTCCCTGGAAAGTACACTCTGTGCTGTTTGCTGAGAAACTGGCAGTTTTAACACAATTTGGAAACTTTTCATAGATTGATCACCCCAGGAAAACAGGCAGCTGATCACCAGAGAAATTCTGCAGTTAAGATTAGTTTGCTATTTGATGACACTGAAGAAGTGAAATGTGGCATTTTCCTCCCTGCCATCAGCCTAGCTGCCTTCAAGACAATACCCCTCCTCTGCATGTATCCAAGGACCCCATTTTCCTAGGTACTTAGGGTTTATCTCTAGAGTTATAACAAGTTCACTAACTCACTTGGCCAATATAATTCCTGCTTCCTTCTCCAATTCAGCCTCTTACCTCCTTCTAGTTAAGTCACTCCCTTCCAGCTGCACCCACCTTCTTTCAGCTTTGGACACCTCAGCCTTCCCTCCCTTCCCTTTGCATGTGCTATTCTAGCTAATCTCTTTTCTAGTCCAGCTACATGACTTGGAACACTGGCTGCACATTAGAATAACCTTAGACTTCATCTCTAAATCAATTAAATTAGAACCTCTGGAAATGGGGTCCACCATCAGTATTTTTCAATAGCTCCCTGTGAACATCACCTGAAATCTCCATGTGACTTGCCTTCCTGTTGTTTCGCTCTCAGCTTCAACATCACTTCCCAGAGAAGCATTCTCTCACCATACCCTCTAAAGCAACCTGACGCTAACCCCCAGAACTCCACATCGCTCACTGATTTTGCCATTATATAAAGATCATCACTATCTAAAATTATCTTTTCTATTTTTTTTTAGAGATTTATTTGTTTGTTTAGACATACAGAACTGGGGTACAGGCCAGAAGAGCAGGGGCTTTGAGAGGCTTCACCGGAGACAGAGTGAGGAGTGGAACAGGCAAATCGACAAGATACACTGTACACTGCTGAGGGGAGCAGCAGGCAGGTCAGGAGAGGTCTGCTGTGCCATGTGGGTCACCTCCAGGACGGGGCTCGAACTCACACTGAAGCAGCTGCAGCCGCTTGCAGTGCTGCATTCTAACCCATTGTGCCACCAGGGAGGGCCCTATCTTTTCTATTTTTAATTAATCGTCTTCCCCGCTGTAATTCGTGCTCTAAGGTAGTAGGCATTCTTTCATCTAATTGATTTCTGTTTCATTGAACATATGCCCGATATATGGCAGGTACTGGGGGGTGAGAAAGTAAATGAATGAATAGATGAATAAGTGAATGAATGACTGTTTGTCCTTAGAGTCCAAGGAACTGTTTTTTGATAGCATACTTCACTTATAATTATCCCCCATTTAGTACACTTGGGGACAATATACACACTAATAGACAGCCATCGTTATCCTCTTAATATGAAGATGCAGAAAATTATGATGAATACCAACAGATTTATATATCCCAAGATCCCCAGCTGCATATCAGTGTTGGAATTTCTCTGAAACACTAGATTTTTAAAAGTCTTTGTATATGTTTGATGCATGGTCATCAGGCCAGCAAGCCCGTGTGCTGTCATCCCAGGCCTGCAGAAGAAGGAGGCCTACTCCACTATCAAGTCATAACAAGGCATCACAACTTCTCCCTTTCCTTCTTTGTCCCTTTCCCTCCGTCAAGACTCCCCAGAAGAGCATGCAGGTAATAAGCCAGTAGAACCTAATGGAATAATGATTGGCAGCCACTTCTGAACACTGAAGCAGCGAGGAGTAATCATGCCTCCTGTGTTCCTCCACTACTTTCAGTGCCATTTCTGCCTTTCTGCACCCCCAGACCATTCCTAGGTCGATGCCCTGCTTTAAATGTTGCTGTGTGCATGTCACCCCCAGTAAATGCCTTTGTCATGCATCTCCCATTGTGCATCCTTTTGACCAACACGTGTCCACCATAAACAAGCCTGATGAGTTCTTCTGACCACCACTGCCACCATTTACCTCTACCCCAGAGCTGCTTCCAGTTTTCCTATAAACTAGTATTCTCCAGAATGGAAAGACAGTACAGCCCAAATCTGATCAGTCAGTCTTCCAGAAGGGAATCTACTTTTCTGCTTAAGGATAGGAACATGAGAAGGGTGGACGGACGGACGGACGGACGGACGGATTTGGAATGATATTCCTTCCATACTCCAAAACATTCCAAAAAGCAGTTCCTTTGGTAACAACCATACTCCATGCCCTTCCTTACCAAAATCATGTCCTCTAGTCATTACAACATTATTGTGACCCCACCCCCCCACCCCCGACAGGACACCATTTCTTACCCAAGACTGAGCCTGGGTGGCCTGGGTCCCTGAAAGGAGCTGAAAGCTCACTGGAGTTGTTTGAGATGGCAGACAGCCCGGGATCAGTTAGGTCATTGCATGACTCCTTATTCCTCCTGGAAAGGAGCCTAGCTTGCTAACTGTCTAAATTGAATTTTAAAAACTTTAATTAGGTCACCATAAAGATTTGTCTCTTTTAATGGCAGAAAGCCCAGTTTCCTAAGTGTTTCCTCAGGAGCTCATTCTTTGCCACCCCACTACTCCTGTTCATCCCACACCCCCATTAAGGAGGACTCTGAATGAAATGCTGAAGAAATATTATCCCTGGTGACAGTAAGCAAGAGGCTGCTTAGAACGTGACTCAGAAGCTACTGTCAAATGCACCCTGGACAGAGCTCCCATTTAGTCCTCACTAAATGGGGAGCGAGGCCCGGCCTCAGCGTTACAGAGGAGGGGGGTGAGACTGAAGGGTCTAAGGGATTTGCTTACCACAGGGCCAATACCCAGACTCGGATATACCAGAGACATTCCAAGGTTCTTTCCAGAATAATGATCTGCCAATGAATTGACTTACTACTTGCAGTTATTTAGAATTTGATCATTGTAACTAATGAACATGGAAAACTTATTAGTCATCAGTCAACCATTATTGATCACCTACTCTATCTGGGGTACCCTAACAGAAGCTGATCTCAAGCAGTTTGGACATTCCTCCTTGACCTCAGATCACTAACCTAGGGACCTCCTTCTTGCCACTTTCTCCGCATGTGACCTAGAGAAAAACCTTTAACCTTCCAAAGCTCCCATGGCCTCCTCTGCCCGGGGGTTGGGGGGGGGGGGACAGCTTGTGTTCCATCACCAGGATATCCACTCTCATTCGGGGTGGGACAGGGACCTGTGGAGGGCTTTGTGTGATACAGTGGCATGGTCTGCAAGCGGATTTGAAATGCTCGCTTTGACTGCTCATTGGAAACAGAGGAACTAGGACCAGGATAGAGGCAGGGAGACCTGTTGGCCATGGTGCAGCCAAGCTAACCGCATTTCCTTTAGTTGCTGTTTTTCCAAAGACACCCTTCTGGGGCAGGGGCGGGGCAGGGGCGGGGCTGGGATTTCCTATCTGGTTCTCTCTGCAGCTGTCTGCAGCGTACCACCCAAAGACCAGGCTGCCAGGCTTGATGCACACTCTGAGACCTTGCAAAGGGAAGGGCAAACACCCTGCCCCCTTTCTGGGTGCCTGGCTCTCCACCCCCACATCTGCCTCATAGAGGTGCTGCAAGAATTGAGGAAGGGAACAGCTGTGGAAGCATGGTTGAAAAAGCAGCCAGCACTAAATAAATGCAAGTGATTGTAATTAATATTAATGACCATCACCCCTCTCTTCACCCTGGAAGCATCAGCCTATAAATACCATCAAGACAATGTCTTCATGAAGAGATTGATCCACATGGTGATGAACGTGGTGTACACATCTGCTTGGGAGAATTTTTCATTTAATAGATTTGTGACAAGTTCAGTGCTGCCCAGTTAGCATGAGCCATCTGTTGGGATGTGAATGCGGCCTTGTCATGCAGAAATGGACCTTCCAAGAGAACAGCGGTCAACCAGTGTGCGGTCATTTGAGGCACTGGATTCTTCTCAATTTCACTTTTAACAATGACTTCTGATGCTCTGGAGGGATGACTTGGCTCAAGTTAAGCAGGGTTTGGGGTGGGGTTAGGGGACTGCTGCTGGTGACAGACATTTGCATGGATGAGGAGCGAGAGTGTCTCTGGGTGAAGGAAGAGGGAGCAGGTAGTTCAGAGGACGCTGGGAGCAAAGACAGAGGGAAGGCCAAAGTGGGGAAGGCAAGCTGATGTGGCTTTGTCAGGGGCTGGTCCTTCAGGACAAACTGAAGGGGTCATTTCAGTTTGGGAGCACCAGCTGTTCCCCTGCACGGCCCGGTGTGAGCCCTCGCTCGGGGCCGGGAACACAGCGCCAGCAGCAGGAGCAGATGGCAGGGCAGCATGACAGCAACATTCATGCTGGGTGGTCGGTGGGAACGCGGGAAGCGGCTGCAGGGCTGCTGGGCCGGGAGGGAGCCAGAGACCACTTTGAGGGACCACGAGTATGGAGTATCTGATGACCCCAGAAGCAGACTGGTCACCTGGGCCACTGGGGGCCTACACCTGCTAGGGGAACCTGAGAATGTAGGGGAGAGGTGGTGAGGCCCTGCAGCTGAGCAGGGAGACAAGTAATGAAATTGGGGCACAGTGAGTGCTCTCACTACCAGAAGGTGAGGGACATCCAGGTTACAACAACTTCAGCTACCTTCATTCGATGCCTGTGATATTCCAGCCAGTGTGCTGAATGACTCCTGTCATGTGTTTCTTCACTCATTTATTCTCTCAGGAGATATTTAGGGTGCACCTACCATGTGCCAGACTCTGTTGGGTTAGAGACACATTGGTGTGCAAAACTCAAAGATCCTGGCCTCGCGTGGCTGGCATTCTAACAATAGGAGGTACATAATAAATAAATACATCATTTTGCATGTAAGAGGATGGGAATTGCTATGGAATGGAGAAAAGGCAAAGCAAGAGATTTCAGAACTGACTGCAGGAGGGTGCAGAACTAATTATGGCAGCGGAGGGCCCTCTGGAGGAAGGGACATGAGAACGAAGACTCGCAGAAGTGAGTCAGCAGGTGTCTGAAGGGGGATGGCTTGAAGCAAAAAGAACGGATGCAAAGGCCAGGAGGTGGGCTCTTATCTGATTAATTTGGAGGAACGGCCAGGAGGCTGGTCCTGCGGGATAAGATCTTATCTTATCGTTATATATAAACTCAGCGAGGACTGGGAGGTCCAGATCAAGTAGGACTTGACATACCTTCAGGTAAGCTGTATTTGATGTTACTATCCCCACGAGACAGAAGGCAGAGGTGCAAAGAGTTAACAGAATTTGTCCACGTGCATATAGTACATGGGTGATGGGGCTTTCAGCTAACATGCTTTTCCATGCCACTGCAATATCACTGCCTAAGGAACCCATCAGACACCTACCCACGTACGTAGATTAAAAGCACGATCATGTGGCTTTCTGAATTAACCAAGACACATACTCACATTTAGACCAATGTGAAAGCCACGTTGAGTCTGTAAGTGCTCCTGTTGCTTGGCTTTTTTTCTCAGCAATATCTGAAAATGGCTCAGGTCAGTATGACAGGAAGGCCATGCGCTCTGCCCCTGGGGCTTTTGGAGGGTGGGGACAGCCCAGAGCACATGGATGTCAGCCTGTGTAGGAAAACAGGCATTGGCAATCAGCAGGACACATAAAATGAAAAGTCCAGCACGAAGCTGGAATTGTACTTTCTGTGACAGTATTTCCTATGTCTAGTGAGCCCCATTATTATTTCAAATTGTATTGATCTCAAAGTAGAAATAAGTGTACATGATCACTATCAACTTTAAGATCATAAGCCAAATCTCTGTACCTGTTTCTTCAATAAAATTTGTTCATTCGTTCAAAATAGATTGATTGAGCACTCAGTACTTGCCAAGTACTGTACGAGGCAACAGAAATTCAGCAGTAAACAGGACAGACAAGGCCCCTGATTGATGGAATTTACATTCTACTAAGGATTGATAGGTAAATAAACAAGAAAATACCACATGGGTGGTAAGTGATTCATTGATACTGGATAATTAAGAACAGTCTCTCTAAGAAAGTGACATTGATGGTGTGAGCTAAATGTTAAGACTGAGTGAGCCAGGTGAACTCAAGAAATGTACATTCTAGGCAGATAAAACAGTTGATGCAAAGTCCCATGGATGAGAAAGAACTTGATGTGTTTGAGTCACTGGAGGCCAGAATGCGAGGCCTGATGGATAAGTGAAGAAAGATGGCAAATGAGGTCGTAAAGGCAGGATGGAGGTCATGGCGGGCTTCAGAAGCCAGGATAATTAACTTGGATTTTATTCTACATGGGCTGGAAGCCATTGGAGATTATTGGAAAGGATATGACATGCTTGGTTTTAATTTTAATATCATTTTGGATAATAGAGAGAGAGAGATTAGAGATGCCAAATATAAGAAAAGACTCACAGTGGTCCAGGTTAGACTTGATGGTAGGATGTTGTTGGATGTTTTCAAATTCATGTTGAAAGATCTGCTGACGGGCTGGATGTGGTACCGACGGGAGGAGAAAGAACTAGCATGAAGCTTAGATGTGGAATTGGAGCAGTCTGTGGGCGGGGAGGCCTGGAGAGGACCAGTCCAGTGTGCACAGGGGAAGGATACAAACCAAGTCACGTAGGCATGAGACAGCAGTTGTATACCCAAGGGGGACGATTAAGTAAACAGTTGGGTAGAGAAGTATAGAGCAGCAACATCATTCATTATAAGAGAAATGCAAACCAAAACCACATGAGATACCACCGCACCCTTGTGAGAATAACCTGTATCAAGAAGAACGGAAACAAGTGTTGACGAGGGTGTAGAGAAGGAACACTGTTCTCTCTGGTAGGAGTGTAAACTGGCACAAGTCTCTATGCACAATGGCATAGAAATTCCTTTTAAAAAAAACTAAAAAAAGGCCCTCCCTGGTGGCACAGCGGGTTAAAGCACTACACTAAGAAGCTAAAGCCACTTCCACATGAGTTCGATTCCCGCCTGCCCCAGAGGTGACCACATGGCACAGCAGACCTCTCCTGACCCGCCCAGTGCCCCCCTCAGCAATGTACTTCGTCCATCTGCCTGTTCTGCTCCCCACTCTGTCTCTGGTGAAGCCTCTCGCCACCCCTGAGCCTCTGGCCTGTACCCCAGTTCTGTATGCATAAATATTTAAAAAAAGAAAATGCCACCCCCTTTGCAATTTTATGAATTGAGACAAAGTTGTTTTCAAAAGATTGATGACCAAACTAAAAAGTAGAGATTTGTTTCTTTTTTCCAATAAACATAATGAAGTAGCCCCAGAAAGAAAAAGAGAAGGTCTAAAGAACTGTTTCTCAAATGTGTCAGACAAGTTAAAGTGAGTTAAAATTGATGCCAGGTCCCATTTCCAGAGGTAAAATTCTTGTCTAAGGTGTGTCTAAAACGTCTGCCATGTGCTTAGTGCGCAGAAACTGGACACCACCAACCAATAGTCACAGGAGAGGTCAGTGGAAGACTGAACTTTGGGTGTTGGGTGTCATGAGAGTGACATCAAAGGAGGGATGAGATTCTCTGCAGAGGCAGTGAGGATGGCCCACGTCCTGGGTGTTATAGGGCACTTCAAATCTGAGAGAGGCACCCCTGAAGTCCCAAAACCTGCCTGCTCTAAGTGGGTTCTGCCATCCGCCGCAACAAGACAAAACATATAAAGCTTTAGTGAAAAGTGACTTTAATACAGTGAATATACAATATGAAACACAAAGAATGTAACTTCTAAATCAAACACCTGAAGTTACCCATCCCCTCGTGGGCAAAAGTCAACCCAAAAGGGATTGGCCCAAAGCAAGGCCTAAAAGCCTGCCACAAGACTAAAGCACCTTCTGGCCGGGACCCATGGAAAAGGGTCTGAAATTGCCAGCCAAATCTCGGAGGATTCTCACCCACATCTGCCTTAACCAGTCCAGGGTCAGGAAACAAGCCCGGTTTCTTCATCACATGTTTGCTGCTCCATGTGGCTTCCTTAGGTTTTCCTTCTCCATCTGTCTTCTGCCTTCTCTCTCCTTTTTCTCTGCTCAGTTCCACCTCCTTCTGGGTGGGGCAGGGAACCTGGAACGTCCCTTCTCCTAGGGACCACCCAGTTACACTGGGTACCCCCAGACCTTGAGGCCCCCCCAGACTTCGTTGATGGCAAAGTTGCTGGCTTAAGAGCAGCATCCAAGTCACGAATGGATGCCAGACCGTTTTTCTCTCTTTGTGGGGTGCCTCTGAGACAGGTGGAAACCTGGTCACACACCTCCCTCTGACTTTTCTGGGGTTCTTTTTCATCAATGACAGCTGGTTTCCCCAGGCTCCTCTGCTCACCGCCTCCCATCCTCAATAGCTGGGGCTGCCCAGAGCCGTCACTATTCCCTGTTCTGCGTGATGCAAACCAATTCATTTAGCAGCTGTTCCTCCTTCTGAGTGTTTGTTCCAAGACATTATTCTACATTTGTCCACATTAAACTGCATTTTATCACCCATTATCCCAAGTCCTCAATTATGTGGGCCCCTCTGTGTCAGACTGCAAGGCCCCGTGATTTGTGATGCCTGCAAAATCTGTCATTTGAAGATTTGAAGTTGTTCTTGCAGGGCCATTAGTGGGTCATCGCATCAGTGACACAGAGGCTGTACCTGGCGCGTGGCAGAGCCAGGAAGAGGCACCAGGGACCTGGGGTGGGTTTGTTTTCTTTCTCCTGAAAGATCCTGACACCCTGGCTCTCCCTTGGCCCCCCACAAACTCCCCCTCCGTTCTGCCACTGACATTGAGAGTATCTCAGATGAGCTGCAGGCCCCAGCTCTGACTTCATGCCATCCTCCCTGGCATCCGTAGCCTCCAGAAACCTCAATCATTTAATAAGCCTCTCACACCAGCCTGCCTCTGGCTATTTCTAATCAAGCTGGATGCATTTTTCCAATCATCCCTCCCCTAACTGTAAGCAGTGTTTCTAGAGATCAAACACATATTTGCATTTCCAGAGTTCAAGTCCAAGAGGCCTGAGTCTGGTGAACAACTTGTCACTCCTGACTCCCTCCTGGGATTCACCTGTGACCTGCCCTTGAGAACAAAGCGATGTTGAAGTGGGTGTTCCCTAACAGTCAGAGATTCAAGGCCAAAGGCAATACTCAAAAACAGCTGTCCCCAGGTACCCCTCATTCCTCCCCCTCCCACCCTCATACCCCCCATCCCAGGTACCCAGACAGCTCTCTGCTCCTTTTAATGATATTTCATGTCATTATTTTCAGCTTCTTAATATGTTAAGGCATCATAAATCCTTCTTGGAGGCTCAAGGAATAATCACTCAAAGAACCCATTTATTTCCTTCACTAAGAGAGCACCTGCCCTGGCCCAGGTGGAGGGCCTGATGTGCAGGTGTCACGGAGGCATAAAGAAGAGCTTCCAGGGCAGTGAGACTCCAGTCATGCTAATGAGGACTGTTGAGCTTTAAATATAGTGTTTTAATTCTTTCTGGAAGCCTCCTCCTGGCATGCTCTCTTTCGCCCCAGTACCCCCACTGATAAGCTGTTCTTTTCAACTCTGATAATGGCAGCCCCAACTTAGGGATTTGGGGAATGCAGAGACACATTTCAGGGGGGCTACAGTGACGTGGGAGGGAGGCTGGCGTTGCCACCAATTGTCCTGAAATGCCCTGCACCAAGAGCATCCCTGATAGAAGAGGTGCATGCATTTCATATGGCTGCTCTAACGCATTACTGCGAACTTAGCAACTTCGCATGACAATAATTTATTATTTTATGGTTCTGAGCATCACAAGTCCCAGATGGGGTTCACTGGGTGAGTACTAAGGTGTCAGGTGGGCTGACTCATTGCAGGGGCCCTGGGGTAGAGCCAGCCTTCAGAGCAGGGTCACTCCGGGCTCCGCCCCCACCAGCATGTCTTGTCTGGAATCTCATTTACATGGACCCACACGATCACACTGAACTCACTGGATAATCCAGGATAATGGCCTTACCTCAGCACCCTTTTTCCATATATATTTATAGGTACACAGATTCCAGGGATCCAAATGTGTACATCTGTGGGGGTGGGCAGTAAAATCATCCCCAGCCATCTGGGGATTCTGCAGGTTTCTATGGGGAACTAAGTTTGGGGTGTGTGAAGCTGAGTTACCTTACTAGAGAACACTGTCACATGGCCCAGGCAACTCTCATTCTTGCCAAAGGATGACCTGTTGGTACTCAGGTACCCAAATGAATCCAGTGGCACCTTTGCCATCACCTGCCAGTCGGCCCAGGACACTGGGCAATTGCGTTTGCAGGGTTCTTACACGGATAGAGCTAGTCTGGGGGGCACTAGTCACGCTTTATTTAATCTGTGGTAAATGTGAGTGCCTCGTTTGCACATTGACCACATAATGGGAAGTGATCCAAAGGTGAGAAGAAAAGCTCAGGCCGTTAACAAAAGCTTTGCACAAAATAGGAACTGGTTATGCAGATAGCTGGGCATCGACTTAATCAGGGCTCCAGAGTATTCAGACCTCACATTTGCCAAACTCCTTCACATCCACGATCTCATCCATCCCTTTGGATCTACACAGTGAAGCTGGAGGCAGTCAGAGCAAGCATTCTTTTTAATCACCACTTTCTTGATGAAGAAACAGTGACCCAGCGAGCCTGAGCAACTGGCCTGGGGTCCCAGAGCTGATAAACTGCAGAGCAGAAGCTCAAGTCCTTGGACTCCAGTCCCAGGGGAGCCACCTCCCCCGACACTGGTCCTCCAGGCTCACAGGAGCTGATTGGCAAAGCAGAAATAGATTTTAGGCCCATCTAGTCTTGAGTCTTAATTAGACCTGTCATTCTAAGGAGGCAGCATGGAGCCCTGCAAAGGGTTAGAATTAGGGATCAGGCAACGCCTGGTTTTCACAGCTCTAACTCAGGCTTGATAAATTATAGCTTACAGCCACGTTTCTCAAACTAGCCTGATCATTAGAAACCCCTGAGGTGATGGTTAAAAATACAGCTCCCTCTGCTCCCCCGAGAGTGGTTTCTGGTCTCAGAATAGATCCTCATATGCACACGTGGCACTTCCCATCTGCAGGCATGTGGGAAGTGATTGGTGCACAGGATCTCTGTGTGAATCAGGTGTCATCGTACATGTAGCCAGCACTGGGTGCACAGTGGCCCTTCGTAAAGGTGGGGTTTCTTCTTCCCATCCTGGCAGTGGGTGTTCTGTCTTTCGATCTCTCTACTTTCGATTGTTGGTGTTAAAAAGACAAGCACCTATATATCCTGTGTCCAGAAATTTCTCATAGAGAATCTGACCTTGCGGGGATAAAGGGATGGTGGGGGTAAAAATCTAAGGTGGGGCCAGAAAATGATCGTTTAAAGATGAATCCACTAAGCTGATTGAATTGCCTTCATTTTCCAACCTTGAGTATTTCACCATCCCCTTTCACCTTTATCCACGGAACAGGAACACCTAGCCTAGGGCATTTATTTTACTTATCTGCTGATTTATAAAATCCACCTTCTGCCTTGAGCTCTGAGAACATTACACTCACATAAACAATATACCCCACATAATCAGTCTTGTCAGCCAGGCCACACATCCTCTGGGATAAATCCAGCCTCCCCACTGAGACAGGGGGGCTTTCATTTTGCCAGCAGGTTCAGCCTGTGCCCCAACCCAGCTTTCAGAGCAAACACCAGTATCAATCCACCCAGTCCTCTTCTTATCAGCCCAGCTGCCCAACCACATGTTTTCCAGAGACCCAATGGCAGGTTCTGCCTGGAAAATGAATTGCTGCTTAGAGGTCAGAGTCTTGAGAACCTTCTTGCCCAGACAGGACTTTGCCAAAGACGCCCTCCGTGCCTGCAAAACAGCCCATGCTTGCGTTTGTGTGGCGAGGACCCCCCACAGTGGCTGACATTGAGTGAACACTTGTTACATGTTGAGATAGTTACAGACATAATGTTAGGTTTATGCTCAGAAGCTTTGCCTAGACAAAAAGGCAAAGCAACCACCTCTTTCTTCTTCCTTCTTCCAAATGTTACAACTTACTTTTGTCTTAACCAGTGACTGTAATTGAGGGTGTTACCCCTCCAAGAGGGGATGCCTGGTGCTATCTGCACAGTGTTCATTGTTGCTCCTGGGGGGTGTGGGGTGCTAATGGCATCTGGTGGGCAGATGCCAGGGATGCTGCTGAGCACCCTTCAGTGCACAGGGCAGGGCCTAGAACAAGGAGTTATCCAGCCCAAAATGCCAGTAGCGCCAGACAGCCTGCTACAGCAGCACCAATGCAGCAGAAATCAGTTTGTGCTTATTGAAACAAAGAAAGAAGAAAACACATTGACTGGGCAGTGAGTCCCCATATAGTGCTGAACCTGCTCCATAATGTCTTTCAATCAGTCCCTACAACCATTCTTCATTGTACCCATTTTTTAGGTCAAGAAACTTAAGTTACAAAATGTAAGTAAATATCCATGTAACTTATCCATGATCACCTGGCTAGGAAGAGACAAAGCTGAAATCTTACCTAGTGCTTTCTAGTTGCAAAAAAAAAAAAACATCTAACTGCTCTGCGGAGCAGAGATAGCCTGGTGGCGAGTAAACAGAAGTGATAGACTACACGTACCATCTAGACTTACCTTCCATAGACACTACAGGAACCCTAAGACAGAGCTCCCCTGTGGGTTCATATATTACCCTGTCTTCTGGTTCTTCTAGGAGTCTGAGGAGAAAGGTAAAATCTTTCAATCTAATTGCCCTGTCATTAATAGACCCTCTTGCCTGGTCTCCATTCTTCAATACCGAAGAGGTTTCATTCCCTTCACCCAGTCTTTATATCCCTCAACCCATGGCCACTGCACATCACCCAAGAGTCCCCAGGCTGATGCATTAATAGGGATAAACCATTCAGTTCTTTACGTCTCACTGCAAATCCTCGTAGCCCTTGAAGAGTAAAATATTGGGAGAAGCTTCCCCATTACTGGGACAACTCCAAGTACCCTGACATTGCTCTCTAAAGGGCAATGCCAACTCTGAGCATCAGTGGGGCCCCAATCCTCACTTCAGTGTCATGTCTGCATGTAGCTGTTGCAGCAGCTTCACCTGTACTCACCCTGCTGGTTTGACCTTCCCAGAGCTGGGAATAGGTTTCTTGGGTCAAGCCATTTTGCTTTCCCAACAGAGGGAAGCTCTAGGGACACTCCCTTACATTTGGGGCGCCCTGACAGTGGCCTGGTTTGCTCATGGTTTTAACTACAATCTGCAGTCCATCGCATGCTCTCCTTTCCCCATGTAAGGCTTGCACCTGCTGGATTTCCCGTCCCTGCAAAGGCTACTCAGATCTTACCCACAGGTCAGGACGCTCATGTGTCCTTCCTCCTTGAAGTCTTGCCTGATTGATCTGCAACAGAAGTGGTCTCTCCCTCTCTTGAAATCCCTTGTTATTTTACATCAGGTTATTTTACATTTCTTCTGTGAAAGTCCAGACGAAATATTCTAGGCTTCTTAAGGACCCTATAGTTTTTCAGTAACAACTACCAATTTTGCCTTTATAGTGACAAAGCAACTGTAAACAATGTGTGTCTGTGTTCCAATGAAACATTCTTTATAGCATGAAAATTGGAATTTCACATGATTTTCAGTTGCCAACAAATAGTATCCATCCCCAACCTCTTATAAATGTATAACCATCTTTAGTTTGTGGGGTTGATGAAATCAGGCACAAGCCAGACGTGGCCACCAGCTCTTCGCTGCACACTGCTTTCTGCCTTCACTCCCTTAGTGAGGTTATCACACCCTAGCTCCCTGTTATGCCCATGAAGGATGCTCAGACCAGCAGGATGGAATTCTGGGAATTCTCAGAAATGTTAAACCTCAGCCCTGCCTCAACGTAATGATTCAGAAACTGTATTTCAACAAGATCCCCAAGCGGTTCCTGTGCAATATACAGTCAACATGCACCTGTCTGTGTGTGTGCCCACGTGTAGCCCTGACCCCTGAACAGATGGTAATCCCTCGGACTGCAGAGAATGGCTGTGTCATTCATATACATCGCTGATTCCTGACAGCACGTGTGCATACACGCACACAGGAAGAAGTCCATTTTTTTTTTTTTTTTTGAGAGCCTGAATGAATCAGTAAGTGAATGGGTGGATCTGGAAACTTAACTCACCTCCCATAGTTAATTTAGGTCTTCCTGCTAAGGATAGGCTGGCTATCCTTTTTTTCCTCTTTCCCCTCACTCCTTTATTAGTAGTCTGTCCCCAAAGCTTAGTTTCCTATTTTCAGGCTAATCCATTTGGGAAAGAGAGTTCACTGTAGCTAAGACTTTGCTTTGCTAATTAAAAGAAAGAGTGAGACAGGAGCTTGGAGGAGACTTCAGATCATCTGAAATTCTGTAATAGAGAAGTGCCAATTTTATGCCCCTGAATCTGTCTCTCTGGAAAACTTTGCCTGCATCCTTTTCTTTCACATTTGTCTCTTGACTGCCTTAAACCATCCCTATAACCTGGTCTTAGATGTCCACCTGTCTTAAAAGCAGGAAATTGTTAACAACTTTCAACCTGAAATCCCTGGACCAGAAAGACAAAATTTACAACCATGAGCACTTGCTGGAGAGTCACCCCATCCCTCCCCTGAACTCCCCATGTGCACTGAAGGACTTTGAGTTATCTCAGAAGCAACAGAAATAAAAGACCATTGTAAAGGGTCATGCTGCAGGAAGACTTAGATTAACTATTCAGCCCCAACCTTTCGTTTTTATTGTTCTTTAAACATATGTACATACATATTTTTTAATTTAGTTTTCACTGTTTGTAACTTTAAATGAACCATTTTAAAGTGAACAGTTCCATGGCAACTAGAGCATTGATAATACTGCTCAACCACCACCTCCAAACAATTCTAAAACACTTTCATCACCCCCAGAAAAAAGTCCATGTCTGTATCCTTTCCTCTCTTCCCCAACTCCCCTAACAACTACTAATCTGGTTGTTGTCTGTGGATTTACCTATTCCTGATATTTCATACAGTAGAATCATACAACATCTGATCCTTTGTGTCTGCTTTCTTTCTCTTAGCACCGTGTTAGCAAAGTAACATCCCTATAGCATCTGAAGTCATTTATTCCCTTTTCCGAGTGAGATTGTCAAGGCTGTGCCTCAACTGCTTATCTGTTCATCCGTGGTGCACATTTGGGTTGTTTACACCATTTGTCTGCTGTGAATAGTGTGGCTATAATATGCCTGTACACCTTTTTTACTTGAATGTCTATTTCTAGTACTTCTAGATATCTACCTGGGAGTCGAACTGCTGAGTTTTATGGTAACTGTGTGTTTAACATTTTGAGGAGCTGTCACAATATTTTCCTAGCTTTTAAATGGAGCCTTTACCTGTGCCAGGCATTGAGTTAAAAGCTTCACAGGATGGGCTGGGTTCAGGGAGCTGTGCATTGGACACATCTAGGGGCAAAAGGAGCCTGGGACCTCATGTTGCTGAAGTTGCCTTTAGAAATGGATGACTGTCACCTCCTTCTCACTCTTGCTCTCTCGCTCTCTCCATCTCCCACCTCTCCAACTGTCTACTTCTTTTCATGTATTTTGTTGTTGTTGTTGTTACTAAAATAAAGTAGAAGAAAGGGGAAGAAAATGCCAGAAATAGTTTCACATACGTATATTATCATCAAAAATTCAGATCATAATTCATATAATAACCACTATTTATTGGACAAATGCTATTATATGAAGTGGATATTATTAACCCATTTTACAAGCAAGGCAGTGAAGATTCAGGGGATTAAGAAACACACTAAGGCCCTCCCTGGTGGCGCAGTGGGTTAAAGCACAGCACTGGGAGTCTGAAGCCGCTTCCGCATGAGTTCGATTCCCGCCTGCCCCGGAGGTGACCACATGGCGTGGCAGACCTCTCCTGGCCCGCCCGCTGCTCCCCTCAGCAGTGTACTTCGTCCATCTGCCTGTTCTGCTTCCCACTCTGTCTCTGGTGAATCCTCTCACCCTCCACATCTCTGGTCTGTACCCCAGTTCTGTACAAATAAATAAAAATAAATCTTTAAAAAAAAAAAAAAAGAAAGAAACACACTAAGGTCTGAGTGGCAGAATCAGGATTAAAACTATGGTCTGTCTGGCACAGAATACAGGTGTTTTATACCCAGCTACAATGGCACTTCTTGACCAGCAAAACCTGCTAACTGCTGGTTATAACACAAGCACCAAATACCTCATCAAGCCTGCACTTGGCCACCAACAAATCACAAAGGGCTGCTCTGAGGAGTGAGTTCCATGGTAGATAGTCACCACTCAGCAGGTTGGGGGCTGGGCAAGAGCACCACCTGGGGAATCACCTTCTATAGTGGCCAGGTGAGCGCCACCCAGCCCTTGGGAACAAGATGGTACTGCATACAGAACTGTCTGAAATGGCCAGGTATTCTGATGTGAGAGGAAAGAGGGCTGCTACACCAAAGGCTAGCTCAGAGCTTCTTAGACTTGAGAAATCATCAGAATATTCTGGACAGAGTCTTCAGAACAGATTCCTGGGGCTCACTCCAGACATGCTGATGCAGTAGATCTGGGCAAGGCCCAAGACTTTGCATTTCTAAATGCAGAAACTTTCAGGTAATGACGCTGCTCATGGCAGAGCACTGAGGTAGGGGTCAAAGGGGAGAGAGCAGGTGAGAAAGACAGGCTGGTCATGAATCCTCACACCCCCACAGTCTCCTCCTGTCTTGAGATGTTAACCATCCAGTCCACCACCCTGTGAACCTTTTCACTTGAAACAGGTAAGGTCTCTATTTTAAAAGCAGGAAGATAATTTGGCAGTTCTTCAAAAATTTGAGTATACAAGTACCATAAAACCCCAATAATTCCACTTCTAGGTAGATATCCAGAAGAACTAAAAATAGGTACCCATCCAAAAACTTGTGCATATAGATTAATCATCTCTGAGTAGCTCTGGCAATCTTATTTGTGCTGAAACACACAATCACTAGCCACCGATGACATATCCATCACATTTAGGGTCGCCGCAAATGATCCTCTTGCTATTCATCCCCTCAAGATATCTGTGGGTCTTCCCCTAGGAGTGTAGATGACATGTGAATTTCATGCATGGGTCTCAGTGACAAAAAATTCTGCTCTCCCTAGTTCATTGAATTGGGAGAGCAGCAGCTTTATAGAGTTGCAGATCCTATCCACACGACTCAGGCCACCAGGAATAATGACAGGTATGCTCATTACCCCTGCAAACCCCAGGGCAGGTTGGGGAGACTGTGTTTATTTACCCCGTGAAGTAAAACAGGCATTCCTTCCTAGCAGCCGCCTCCATGGCTGCTTCCCTCGCAAAGCTCTCCTTCCCGATCACCTTCCCTTCTCTGGGCTCATCTTTTATGAAGGAGCGCGCAGCCTCCTTGAGATGGTTCTCTGTTTATTTAAGGAAATGGGGGGGGGGTGCGGGGAGGGGGCAAAAGGCTGAGGAGCTGAAGATGAAATTGGAGCTGTGTTAATTCCGTGTTAATGACAGCAGAGCAATTTTCCTACAGGAAATAACTAGTTACCTTAATCATTTTAAGTAGTTAGTAGCAGCAGTCTAAAAAAGGATGGTTGTGCTTATCACAATACAGGCACAAAGGAAATGAAGACATGAATAACGAGACGTTAAACAGATTTCTGGCATCTTCCTTCTGGGTGGTATTAAATGGTATTAATCTTTTTAACTGACTTCAATCCTGAGACCACAGCCGTGTGATAAAATGTTAAGTGAACTGCTGGAAATGGAGGTGGTCCTCCCAGATTTATGGTGCCAATTTACCAACAGCAGACATGTGCACCACCGCTGTGAGGAAGGCCATAGAAAAGAAGGAATGACAGGTAGATGTATGGATTAATTAATAAAATGCAGATAATAGCATCTTTCCCAATATTAATACTTCTTCCGAGGCTGCTCTATATATGTCTCTGGGAAAGAAAAAAAGCTACAATATATCGCATGTTGTTGCAGCCTCCCCTCCACCCCCGATAACGATCAGAGTTTCGAAAATGAATAAAACTTGGGCAACTTATCCAGACCACAGTCACCCAATAAAAAAGAAAAAGTAACTGCAAAGGAGGGATAAAGTGCTTGTTCAAGGGTTTTACAGTTTTAAGACATGTCAAGTCATTTTTTTCCTAAGTAAGAGGGTGATTTTTCTTCCCCACGGTAGTTGTACTTTGGGAAGGGAATCGGCTTGGTCCTTTCAAGAAGCTCATCCATATCAGCAAAGTGTATTTAGTGCATAGTATAATACAGACCGTGCTTGATCCAGGGAAATGATTTCTACAGGTCACCACCCTGTCCTAAGGAGCTCTTGGTCTTAGGGGACAGATGTTCCTCTGAATGATAAGTGTAATATGGACAAGAAAGGCCTCAACGCAATGTGTTGTAGGCACAGTGGTGGCACAGAGGCACACTTGAGCATTTCTACCTGGAAGGTAAAGACAGCAGGGTTTTGAAGGATGAGTAAGAGTTTTCCAGATGAATACCAGGTAGACACTTCACGTGGAAGGAAAGGCAAATTCAAAGACACAGATATGCAAACAGGCAGGCCTGCCAGCCAAAGTACAGGAACTTGGAGTGTGTAGTACCAAGGCCTGTGTGTACCAGGCACTAAGCCATCTTGCTAGGTCCCTGTAGTCTGGGTTCACACACTGACGGCTCCCAGAGTCCTGGAGGCAGCGAAAGACCCTGTGCCTGCCCCACTGGCTGTCCATGGAGACTCGGTGCTTCCACACACGCAGGCATGCTGGAATTGGAGGCTGGAGTCTTAACACAGATTGCCCACAGCCTCTTCAAATGCTGTCAGCAAAATAGCGCCCCTGTTTCCCTCCCCAAGTTTATTTGGGGAACCTGGTACAAGGACATCCACCATACTGGGAGGGTCATCCAGCTTTCCTTCCTTGTCTCCGTTTCCTCACCATCAGCCAAGACTCCCCCTCAGTAACAGAATCAAAGGATCCTTCTATAAAACAAAATCCACTAGGAGAGAAGGAATGAGCTGCCTCATGCCAAGGGTTGGTGTTGAATGACCATCCATACACAGGGAAGGGGCAGGAGGGTGCTACAAGCCCAGGTCATTCTCACTTGACCCCTGAGGCACTGAAGCCTTCATTTGCATAATCAGACTTGCAGCATGAGAACCCCACTGTCCACAAGTTACAGATAAGGAAACTGACCTTCCCATTCCTCACCTTCCTGACCATGAACTTCACAGCCATGACCTTCCTAGCCTTGACCCTCTATCTGGGCAGCAACACAAATCCATTTCCCACACACCCTGTAGGGGTTGTTTGGAAGCATACGAGAGTGTTCACGGCAGCACTGTTTACAAGAACCAAGCTATAGATTCATGTGTCTAAAAACACATGAGTGGATCAAGAAGGTGTGATATATGTACACAATGGAATACTACTCAGCAATTGAAAAAGATACACTCATGCCACTTGCAGCAACATGGATGGAACTGGAAGGGATTATGCTAGCAAAGTAAGCCAGGAGAAAGACAAATACTGGACCATGTCACTTATCTGTGGAATATTTAGAAATTAAACGAAGGGTCAGATAAAGTGAAATTTTAAAATGAGCCCTTGAAAGTTGATCACAAAACTGAGGCATCCAGAGCAGGAGGTGAAGGGGGGGGGGAGGCAATGTGGGGAAACAATGGACTGTGTTGCATTACAGTAAACTACACCTGAAGAGGGATATCTGTACTTCCAAGCTACTAACAGAGGGAACCAATGTTACTCAAAAAAATGTTTAATAGAAAAGAAAGAATACGTATGGGAAGCATTTAGGACGGTCACAAGAATGGCAGTTCGTGAGAAGGGTCCATTCAAGGGTTCTAAATGTGGTGAATGCACAGGACAGCTGCACACAATGAGGCATGTCCAGCCCTATTGTCCACAGACCCCTGACACACTGCTGGCCAGCGAGGGAGGCCTGGTCCCAACACTATATTGACTTGGCCTGGGAGCCCCCCGTCGGTCTTCATCACCCCTTCCCTCTTTCCTGCAGTGTATCTTTGTGACACATCACTCTTGTAGGAGGCATGGGAGACCCCCCCCCAAAAAAATGCCATCATCTCCTGCTGTTTGGCTTCCTTTTAGAAGGCACTAAAAAGCTGGACCCAATATGGTTAACCCCTAATCATTCAAATTAACCTTGAATTTTTGTTTTTATGCTTTTCCACATAAGAATTAAGGTTTTCTTGTATTCATTTTGGTCATTTTTTCCCCCAATAATTAGATGATTTGTATCTTGGAATAAGCTAGTACTGTTCTGTGATTGCCAAAAGTTGTTTTGTACTAATTATTCACCTTTTATAATCTCTCTGAATACTTTTCTTGATTTGGGGGTTTTATAGTCCCTGTAATCTGGATTCATATAATGTTTTCTTGTTCTTTTTACTTAAAAAAAATGATTAAATAATTTTCAGTGCCCTTTATGATGAAAATATCTAAGCAGATATTCAGATCACTTTAGGCAATCAAATATCATGACATGAGATATGTTACTGAATTTGGGTGCCCTGATGGCAGGGTTTAGAATGTCTGATTCACTGAGAAACTGGGAAGGTTCTAGAAGGACAAGAAAAATTAGCAGGCAATGTAATTCCTGCAAGAGTCAGGTGACACAGTGAGAAAATGTGCAACAGTAAAGTCTCCAATGTTATAGACCTTTTTCTTTGTTTTTGGTTGAGTGATTTGTGCCAAAAGCAACTCTGATGTTATTACCATCCCTTCCCCCGATCCGCACATCCTCTCCTTCACCTTGAAACTTTTAATGACTTTATTATTCTTCCAATAAAGACAAAAATTCTCCCCTTACCTTTTCCTCCTAGGATGAAGGGACATTACCATCATCCCTTTACCTGCTGAGCCTCACCCTTTCTTTGTACACATGCCACCATGCACATATGCATGGGCCTTTGCAAGTGTGCTTCCATCTGCCTCTAAAATCTTCCCTCTTTTCATCACCTCTTGCCCAGTACCCTTGCTGGTATAGATGAGACCCAAATAAGTGTTTACTGAAAGAATAAATGAATGAAGGCTTAGGAGTCAATTCTCAGGTTGAGGATATTTTGTTTTGTTTGGATTTGATCTGCTTTGGCTTGAACATTAGCAAATGCGGGAGCCAGAGGTCACAAGCTGGTAGCCAGGATGGCCCAGGCGCTTCCTGACCTTCCCACATGTATTATTTGGCTGTGGTCCCTACCTGAACCGATTTCTCCTCTCTCCAGCCTGCCTGTGCCCTGTAGTCATTCCACTTGCACCCCCAGGCTTAAACCTGCTGTCTGTGGAAACTTGCATGTAAATATTTGGTTTCAATTTGATGTAATTTAATTGCCTTTGCTGGAAACTCAAGGGGAAACAAGCCATACCTCTCAGCAACATTTTGAAACCCAGTCCTGGAAATCTCCATGTTTTCCAGATAAAGACCCTGAGGTCTGAAAGGTGTAGAAACAATCCCCATCATCAAGGGGCGGGACTGTCCTATAAGGCCAATGCTCTTACCTCCCAGCTGGTTCTCCTGCCCTCATCTCCAACGTCAATACTGTAGAGGGTGTTTATGGACACTTCATGGCTTTGAAAGTGTATATTTTCAGTCATTAAGTATCAATCATTTTAGGCAACTAATGGATGCAAAATCAAGCCTCGTTTATAAACGTTTTATCCAAATTGCTGTGTAGCTTGATTTACCTCATAGATGTGTGTCCCTATTTCCATTCGCGTGACAGGACAAGTACACAACAAAAGAGACTCTTGAATTGACACCAGCTAAATATGTGAGTTTTGACGAATGGCTTGTGGGGATAGGATCGTTCCTTCCTTTCGTCCCAGTGGGTGTTTGCAGTCCCTACAGATAGCAAATGTGACTGAACAACACATCAGAAAAATCTTAACAGGGTGACTTGCTTTTAGAGTTGGAGGCTGGGCAAAATAGGGACTGTTGCTCTTGGTCCAGTAGTGCCTCAGCTCTGGCCTGAGAGCCTCAGGTAATGAGTCCACCTCTATAGTCTGCCTAATAACTTGTACTGTTGCCTCAGAGGAGTCTTAACTCATCTTCCTGTAAGCTGTTTTTTCTCCAAAGAGATTGTCCAGTTAGACCCACCCTCTGCCCTTACAACTTCCACCAGAATAGCTGTAGAGATTATTTATTGGAATATCAAAAAGATTCAGCAATTACTACCCCAGTTGTCAGTGGGATAAAAGGAAATATATATGTATTTATATGCTATATAAATGTATTATAATACTGTATTGCATTATACACATATGGTTTCTAAAAGAGTTTCATTAAAATCTTGTGGAACAAGGCCCTCCCTGGTGGCGCAGCGGGTTAAAGCACAGCTCTGAGAAGCTTAAGCCACTTCTGCATGAGTTCGATTCCCGCC
>NW_004567118.1:8676254-8739210 GCF_000260355.1 Condylura cristata | reverse complement strand
ACTTCTAGATCCACCTAAACAATGTTTTTTGTAGGTAGCTGTTTTTATGGGTAGTACAAGTAATGAAATGATACTTGCCTTAATCAGAGGAACTATATAACTCTCCCTACCTGCCATAAGTTAGAACAAAGTGACCCTCCCGTAAGACAATATATGTGAGCTCTGAAATTACTTGTTCAATGAACATTTAACAAAAATGACCTGAGAACATTCCAGAAGAGTGGTTTTCATCCCAGGGACAAGCTCAGGACCACGAGGCTAAGAAAGACAGCACATGGGCAGTTTGAGATAGAGTGGTCCATGCATCACAATGCCAACCAAAGAGAGAAAAGATAGCAGAGTCTGTGTGGCAGTCAGATGACAGTAAGATAAAATGAGATACAAAGATGAGGAAGGTCTGGACCCTGTCTTCAAGATAGATGGTCTACAAGTGTCCATGGCAGGGCCGAGTGTTTATGGGTCTGCCACCCTGGGCCTCTCGTGTCTCTTATCTGTGCCCCAGCAGGCCGACATTTCTAATAGGGATCCCGACAGCTCCTACTTAAATGAGTGCTTGCTTGGTGCCAGGTGTGGCGGCGGTAGCCGGCTTCAGCTCATTTACATGTTTTCACTCTTTTCATCATCCCAGCACCCCTTTGAGTGTTTATGTTGCCTTCACAGTTTTACGAGTAAAGGGAGTAAGATTCAAAGAGACTAAATATTCCAAGACTGAAAGCCAAGGATGTTTGACTCCAGAGTCAGAGAGCCATCTTCACCCATGCCCTCACTGGGATGTGGTGGGGGTGGTGGCTAGATAGGTGGGAAGTAGGTTTATGCAGAGAGAAAGAGCATGAATGACTGAGTCTGAGTCTTAGGATGTCAGTGAGGAAGAGATTAATTCAAATCAATTGAGGATCAGAGCCCTCACCTTTATTTTTTTTAAACCTTTCTCTTTATGCATACAAGAGCTGGGGGTGTAGGCCAGAGGTGGGAAGGGGCCTGAGGGGATTCACCAGAGATAGAGTGAGGAGCAAAACAGGTGGACCTGCTGAGGGGAGCAGCAGGCGAGGCAAGAGAGGTCTGCTGTGCCCTACGTGGGTCAGCTCCCTGGTCGGGTATTGAACCCATGCCATTATGTTGATAGCACTAAATTTAGTCCGTAGGCCACCAGGGAGGTCCCCACACCTCACCTTTAAATACTGGCAGGCAGCAGCACTGTCCGGAAAATATCTGGGCTGTCTGGAGCTCATTGTCTTCTAGAAGTCTTCAAGTATTTCAGGCTGTCTTGGGGGTACCCAGGTTGATGGGGGAGTAAAAGAGACCACTCTTACTCAGTGTTTCCTTTTTATTTTCATTTTTTTATTGAACTAAAATTGGCTTGCAATGTTATGTATTATAGGTTGCATGTGTACAGCATTAGTTCTGTGGCTACGACTTAATGTTCACGAGTGAAAGTCTAGTTTCCACCCATCACCACACAGTTCACTCCTCTAGTCTGATTCACTCACCCTTCTGCCCCGCTCCCTTCAGTGTCCCCTATTTGGTTCTTACGGTGTAAGCTCATGCAATGCCCCCTGATAAAGGTGTGAGAAATAAATCCCATCAGAGGAGACAACTCTCCAGAAGACTCTTGGTATTCAGGTTGCTCTGTGACAAATTTTAAGCCCCAAAACGTCAAGTCCAGAAACCAATAAGAAGGAAAATATGTTCTGTCTTTGCATCGTGAAAGGAAAGGGGATGAACTGTCTTTTTGTGTGGGTACTTTGTCTGGGCCTGTTCAGTTACGTTGCCTGCTGGGTTATGCCCTGCCTTATTCCCAAAAGGCTGTGTGGCAGGTGGTCTTGCTTCATTCTCTCAGTCGCCCTTAGCTGCAGCCCCGTGTCATAAATGAAGAAACTAAGGCACACAAGCACTAAACAGCTAGTCCTTGATGTAAGAGGTAACTGACTCAATTCAGTCATGCCTTTTCCAGCATCATCCGGCACCCAAACATCTCAGTCTATACTTGCTTAAGCCATCATGTAACTCGATGAAAAGTGCCATGCTTTAAAATCCAAGTTTTGTCATCTTCCGGAGGGGAAAGAGAATACCACATTTTAGTCTGGTGGCTTTAGAGATTGCTATTCCTAGACCACCTTTGAAGGTCTTCAGTCAATGAAATGATAGGCTCTTCTTTTTATTTTTAGCCATAACTGCATTCGTCGTCTCAAAATACAGGAAATCACCAGGCAGACCAGTGATAATTGCCAAAGCTTCGGATGAGACTGTTGTTGCTAGTAAATATCAAACTGCTTTCTCCTCTGCAGACTGTGTGTGCTCTTACACTTAAAGACAAACTTGTTAATGACTTTCTATAAATAAGATTTAGCTTATAATTGTTGTTCCAGCAACAGCTGCTGAGATGTGATCTCCCCTCAAACGTAGAACACCTTTCCTTTTCTCCTTTCTTGCAGAAAGAAGGTGTTTGTAGGGAGGCAAAATGAACCAGGGTCATTGTTAGGCTGTGTGACTTCAGAAGAGTGTCTTAACCTCTCGGTGCCTTGATTTCACCCATCACCTATTTTAGCAACAGCTGGGTGATAGGGTATTCTCAAGGATACAAAACGGGCCCCTCTAGGGACTGCTGGGGTCTGGTGTAGTGTGGGCACTTAGGGCCTGTCTGTTGACTGGAATTAAGCTCACCTGTGGTGATGATGCCTTGAGAGTTACAGTGCCTAAGGAATGTGCTGGTGGCCGTCATTAGAAGCAAGCCTCGTTAGGAGTGTCTTTCCATTTGCATTTTTCTCCTTCCTCTAAGGAGCACTTCATGGGAAATGTAAGCCCCTAAAGTCTGCATCATCTCTCAAATTCAAGCTGGCAGGATTGCCACCTGTTTTTGTAAATCAGGTCCTCTTGGGACCCAGGCATGCCCATTCTTTATTCTTTGTCTGAGGCTGCTTTACCCCAAAGCAGTATGGAAGTGTGGAGACAGGGACCACAAAGCCACCTGGCTGAGCATAGTGTGATCGGCCTGTTCACAGCAGACTTCCACTGCCTTACGATGTGAGCCTCCGGGAATGCACGTGCCTGAAGGTCTCACAGCAAGTGTTCTGTGCGTGTCTGCCAGGGACTAGTTACCTCGGAAAATGACCAGATTGTGAGAAGACAAATGTTTTCTCAGTTTTTCTTGGGAGAATAGACCCAAAGTGAGGACCCAGAGAGGAGGTTCCATACTGTGTCGTGGGAGCTAAAAGGCTCTGATTTATTGCTTATATAATACTGATAGGACGATACTGATAGCAGCTCCAACGTGAACAGGTAATTATCCAATGCTTACTTACTACACGCCAGGCCCTGGGCTGAATGTTTTATATATTCTGTCTCACAAAGCCATCCCCACAGTCCTATGGAGTAGTTGGTGTCATTATCTCTGTTTATAGAGAAGCTGCTTTGCCCCAGGATACACAGTGACAAAGCCAGGCTTTGCATCCTCCTAGCCCAGCGTGATATTTCGTTTCTGGGTTCCCATTAGACATACCCTTTAGGATTATAGTCTGTTCCTATCCCAGCTCAGCCAAATGCTTCGCACTCCCTGTCCTCAGGACCTCACATTCTGTTGTATCACCGCCAGCCCACTTGGCTTCAGTTATTCATCTAACAGTTAGTTCTGCCTTGCCGCTGTTCTGTGCCAGGCACTGTCCTGGGCATCGGGACTAAATGGGGCACTCAGATACAGTCTTTGCCTGGGTGAAGCTCAAAATCCAGTGAGTGATGGGTATTAATCACACAAGAAATGTCAAAAGAAAACTGGCATGCCAGGAGAGTGGCAAGTGAGTGGCCTTGGGGACCCATCTTAAGAGGTAAACCCCTGAGGTCACATCCAAGTGTTCCTAAATAGCAGTCAGCCCCAGAGGCTAGGGAGAGGCCTGAGCAGAAGGACTGTAGATGTGGGGAGGCCAGAGCTGCAGTGGTGAGGGGGACCGAAGGAAGTGAGTGTGGCTAGAGTGCACAGACGTGGTTGAAAAAGTCAGGGTCACACCAGGCTTGTGCTCAGACTTGGGTCTTTGTTTTAAAAGTAATGGGAAGCCACTGAGTGTTGAGTGAGGGGTAAATGTGGTTGTGCATGATTACACCGCAGGACACATGGCTTGTGTGGCCTCTGTGACAAGGCCACTCTTCCCTGAGTCCCCAAGGGGCTTTCACTAATGGAACATCACCTGGGAAGACCTCCACGGTGTGCATAGCAGGTCTGTCTGCAGTGGACAAGGGAGGATGGGCCCTGGCACACACTGGGGAGGCTCGCCCCTGCTGCACGGGGAACTCTTGAGGCCTTTATGCCAGAGGCCGCTCCCAACCTAGCAGGCCAAGGACATCCTGCTGTAGATGAGAGGCCGCTTGCAGCAGTTCTGCTTAGTGGAAAGGAGTCTACTAGCTGGAACGCTGTTACTTCTCACCAAAGGTCAGTGTTTTTTAGCCTCTTCAGTTAAGGAGCATGGAAGCTCACCTGTGTTTCTGATAGCATTTCAGGACATAAAGACAGTTCTGCATCCCCCTTAGAGTGCAATCCAGACCCCACTGTTGACCTACCAGCATCCCCCAGTCTGGTCTTGTTCCTCGCGTCCCCAGTCTGGTCTTGTTCCTCGTGTGACTTTAGCTCCTACCACTCTCTTTCCCAGAACAATCTCAGTAAACACTTGAATGAATGACTGTATGAATGACTCAGCGATCAGGGATAAGATATCTCTTCCCTCTAATCTCAGTTTCTCATTTTAAAAGGAAAGCAGCTGGCCTGAGTTTCCTCTAAGGCCCCTTAGACAGAGATTCTATGAGATGCAGAATCGGGATCCATTCAGCAAACACTTGCCAACATTCCTTCTAAGCCAAGTCCCATGACAGGCGCCAGGGGTATGATGATGGATATCCCTGCTCTTGAGATTTTTGTTCAGAAGTAGACAAAGACACAAAAAGAATAGCTTCAAATTAGTGGGGTGCGTGAGTGTGATATCATCATAGGACTAAGTGTCATCCCAAATCCACTTCCTTGAGCATATACTCTCTCCGTGGCCCAGTGTCACATGACTGAAGTGAAGATAACAGCACTAACTCATAATGGAGTTTGTGAGGATTAAATGAGAGGATGTCACTGAGGGCATCATCTTTGAAACAAAGAAGCGCCTGACAAATATTGGTGATCATCAGCAAATGATGCTAATGATAGCACCTGTGTGACTGTACGCTGACCTTGACTTATATCAGTCCTGACCACCCAGGGCCCCTGCCATCATCATCATAAAATATTTCGAACCTATCACTTGGTTGAGTTTGCTGTGAGGAATGAGCTGTCATTGGTGTTCAATGTCAAGGACATCTGGGTGAGAAAACCCTGAATATTCGGAACTTTGAATAATTTGGACAAATTCTAACTGTAAGTTAACTGTAAGCTAACTAAGCCCAAATTCAGAGCTTACTTAAGGTCACCAGACATGTCTGCTGTGAAATAGGGGACTAAGAAGGGATCATTCTGAACTACATGCCACTGGCTTCTGCAAGAGCTGGGCCCTTTTTCTTTTTTTTTTTTTTTTTTAATTTTATAATAGTTTATTTTTACATATTTTTGTGCATTTTCCCATCTCAGTTGCAATCCCCTTGGGTTTCCCATCACCAAATCACCTGTGTGCCATCACCATAGTCCAGAGCGCTTCCCTCCCCACACTGTTTTTGATCCCATTCCCCACTCCACCCCCATAAAATGTCTCTGGTATATAGATGTTCATCACTATCATTTTCTTGCCTGTTCTGTTATATTCTGCTATGAGAGAAACCATCCAGTATTTTTCCTTTTCTTTCTGGCTTATCTCACTGAGCATGATCTTTTCCAGCTCCATCCATGTTGCTGCAAAAGTCATGTGTTTCTTTTTTTTTGGTTGCTGAGTAATGTTCCATTGCGTATATCTACCACATCTTTTTAATCCAGTCATCCACTTTTGGACATTTGGGCTGTTTCCATGTCTTTCAGTTGTAAATAAAGCAGCAGTAAACATGGGGGTGCAGGTATCTTTTTGAATCAGTGTTTTTGTGTCTTTTGGGTAGATACCTAGGAGTGGGATTGCTGAGTCATACGGAAGCTCCATTTTTAGCAGCTTGAGAAACCTCCAGTTTTCCATAGTGGTTGTACTAGTTTGCATTCCCACCAGCAGTGCAGGAGAGTTCCTTTTTCTCCACATCCTCGCCAACATTTGTTGTTGCTAGTTGTTTGAAGATGTGCCATTCTCACTGGGGTGAGGTGGTATCTCATTGTGGTTTTAATTTGCATCTCCCTTATTACAAGTGATGTTGAACATTTTTTCATATGCTTGTTGGCCATCTGCATTTCCTCTTTGGAGAAGTGTCTTTTTAGCTCTTCTGCCCATTTTTTGATGGGGTTGTTTATTTTTGTTGCATTTCATATCAATTCTTTGTATATTTTTGTGATTGATCCTTTATTGCTAATTTTGTATGAGACAATTTTTTCCCAGTCAGTGGGATGTCTGTTTGTTTTTTGTAATGTCTCTTTTGCTGTACAGAAGTTCTTTTACTTGATGTAGTCCCATCTATTTATCCTTGCTTTCACTATTGTTGCATTGGGTACTCTATCTTTAAAGATGTCGCTGAAGTGTATGTCGTGTAGTGCTTGGCCCATCTTTGCTTCCAGGTATTTTATGGTTTCCGTTCTTATGTCTAGGTTTTTAATCCACTTTGAATTGATTTTTGGGTATGGTGAGAGGTAGTGGTCTAGTTTCATTTTTTTTGCATGTAGCTTCCCGAGGTGGGCCCTTTTAAGGCACCTTGACCAGCCATACTTGGAGACTTGTCCACACCTCAGACTGTGCTGGCTGTGCTCTTGGTCAGTCGTGCACCTGTGCCCAGTCTTCCCATGCCTGGCTCCTCTTCATCATCAGAATTCCTCTTAAATGACACCTCTGTGAGATGCCTTCATCAGCTACACTACCCAACATGGTTCCCACTGCGTACCACACACATAATGGTTTTTCTTACTAATGCCAGTCACTTTGCAAACTACAATCTTGCTCTATTTCCTTCAATGCTCTTGTCACTCTCTGAATGACCTCTAGGAGAGCGAGGACTTAAATATTCTTATCCTGCCCTCAAGAATTTTTGAATGAGTGCATTCCAGGTCTGTGTAAAGGATGGAGGTGAGCCTCAGTTTTGGGGGTGAGGATATGAGTGTCTGCTAGGACCACACCCTGAAGAATCACATGCAGGGAGTGGGCTGGATCGGTGCCTTCCAGATCTGAGCATCATGAACAGATCAACAATATCTTAATTTCTCAATCTTGTAAATCCAGAAAGTTTCAGTGGGAGGACACCCATCTAAATTAATAAAAAAAATGACTCTTAGTAATCGAGGCTTAGCCCTTTCACATAGTAATTCCAAGTAGGCTAGCAGAAGCCCTTGGAGGCATCTCTTTAATGAATAGCTAAACTTAGTGTTTAATTAGCATGTCATCATTAGCCCCCAAAGAGTTGGCTCTTGTAAGCAGTTTCAACATTGTCCCTATAGTCTTAGTTGCCTTGCTCCCTTGCTCAGAAGGTCCCCTATTTCGTGCAAGACATGTCTCATGACCTTGATTAAGCTTCAGATTTGAGGTTCAATTAAACTACGCATCTGAATTATTCAAAAATCTGACCAGGAAGGTTTGGATTATTCAAGTATTAACTATAAATACAACAAATAATCCATGGCCATCACTTTCAGAACCCACCTGCCAATCTGATACTCTCTTCCCAGCCAGATATGATTTGCACATTACTGCTCCCCAAGTCCACACGAATGACAGGACAAGTAGCAGACCCCTTCCCTCCCAGACCGACCATACCCGGGCACATGATGAGTGGTTGATGGGCAGTGGGTTGGCACCATGCTGCCTGAGTGGGAAAGAACAGAGGCAACAATTGCAGTAACTGTGGTTTCCACTGACAAGGACCTGGAGAAGGGTGGAGGGAGCAGTGCCTTTTCAGTTAAGCCTTACCCCCGGTGCAGACCCCAAGCATCTCCTCCTCTTGCCTTTCTTGCCAAATGTGTGCCTTGAAAGGTGAGAACACTGCCAAGCTGCCTTCTAGATGTTTTCTGGTGGGCCTGGCTGTTCTGAAGCCTTAGGGATCACTGGTGGCTACTCACCACACATAGTGCACATTCTACAAAATGTAAAGTCCTTTGGGACATAGCTGCCTTGACTGCTACAACCTGAAATTATATCATAATCCTTTCACCTACCACCTTCCTGCACCCCCGCCTCCCTGCTCTAACCTGCCGTCTTAAAGTCCCTGCCAATTAGCTCATCACCTGCCTAAAACCATCCATAGCTGATATTCTAGGTCTCCTGTGATCGGACTCAGCCTATGTTACAACACACGTGATGCACGTCCTCCTCAACCCCGCTATACTGAATCAGAGAAGTGAACAACCTGACTAAATAGGATTCTCTAACCAGACAACAAACTCTGCTAAACCAGCACTTCTCAAGCATTAATGTGCATGCAAATCACTGGGAAGTTGTTGAAATGCAGATCTTGATTTGGGACATCTAGGGTAGGGCTCAAGATTCTGCATTTCTGACAAGCAGGATCTTGGGGTTCAGTCTCTGGGAAGAACTGTGTCTGGTGCTGGTTCCTGTGCCTCCCATTGAGTAGAAAGCACTGGGGCATCTTTTTTTTTTTTAAGATTTATTTATTTCTGCATACAGAGCTGGAGTACAGGCCAGAGGTGCAGGGGCGGTGAGAGGACTCACCAGAGACAGAGTGGGGAGCAGAACAGCCAACTGACGAAGTACACTGCCGAGGGGAGCAGTGGGTGGGTCAGGAGAGGTCTGCTGTGCCATGTGGGTCACCTCTGGGGCTGGGTGTCGAACTCATGCTGAAGTGGCTTTAGCTTCTTAGTGCTGTGCTTTATTTAACCCTCTGCGCCACCAGAGAGGGTCCACTGTGTCATCTTTTTAGCATCGAATTTTCATGGGGGTGAGGGAAATTCAAAATAGCTTTGTTTCAACATTCCATTAACTCTAAGTCAATTTCATGCAGTACAAACTAACACAATAGACAATCCACGAACCAGCTCCTAATAGAAACCAAAACTCATGATATCAGAGCCCTCGCCAATTACCTTAGAGCACAGAGGTGGTGAAATTTCTAAGTGTGCAATTTAAGCTTAGAGAAGAGCAGTCTCGGGCTTATACTTGCCTACCTGTCCTGCAGCCCCTGGCCCTTACCAAATCTCACCCTTCGGGGAACCACATCACCCTTCAGGATGAGGAGTACACCACTGGACGGCTTCCACTTCCTGCTCTCCAAGGCCCAGCTCTTGGAACAAGCTGAAATTTCAAGGCATGCCTTGAAGCACTGGCACGTTCCATGGAGGTTTTATAGGTCACCTGGTAGGTAGATCTTAGCAGATGGCGGCTGTGTTTTAATTCTCAGGAAGAAGCTCACTGAACTCAAGGGAGGGGTCACAGGGCCCCCCACCAGCTCCTGGTTTCTCTACATGGGAGCACTGACAGTCCTGGCTGGGGGGAGAGGGACAGGTGGAGGAGGTGGGCTGATGGGCATCACCTGATAGCCCCGCCTGCCTGAGCCCTGCGAGGCAGAGCATATCCACCAGCCCCCTTCCGATGCAGAGGAACTTCTGTAAAACCATCTGCCACCCTTGGCAGAACTCACAGAAGTGAAAAAAACAGCAAGCAAATGGGATTTTTCAAGAACAGCAGCATCGTGCGTTCCCTCCATACATAAGAAGCTCGACTGGCTCAGGGTGTGCAGGGTGGTCTTGGATTCAGGCCCCGTCCATGTGCGTGTCGCACAAGAGCTGCCAGTGCACGTTGATTCTGCGGTGTTGGTTTTCAGCGCCAGCTGCCCACTAGCTGGAGAGCTTGTGATAATGCCAGTGCCCTTTACCCACCCCAAATCAATTAAATCAGAATTGGGGGTGAAGATGAGGGTGGAGCCAAACACAGGTGGGTTTCTTAAGTGCCCAGGTGACCTGGCTGTACAGTGAAGGTTGCAAACCAGTGTGGGTTTTTTTGGGTTTTGTGGGGTTTTTTGTTGTTTTTTTTTTTTTTTTTTCAGAGAACAAGGAAAAGTACCTCTCTTTTTTTGATCATTGACTTGTTCAGCTCTTAAAGCTTCACACCTTATTTCTTTATTGCAGTACATGGTATTGGTAATAGCGAATAGTCTCATAAAATTTGAGTCACAAACTACATGTGCTGTCCTAGAAGATGCTCCAATCAGCCTGTGGAACATGCTCACACCATTGCAGGAAGATATGCTGGGATTTTAGTGACACTTAATAAGAGACAGAAACGATGGAAACAAGCGGAAAGCTGCACCGAGTGCAGTGTGTTATGGGGCATTCTGCAGCTTTTAATACACTCAGGATCTGTACACACTATCTTAAAGAGCTAGTCACAGACTACGTGTAAATATTAAAGGTTTAGAACTATGCTTTTGAATTATTCCAATTCTGTTGTTTTTTTCCATTTTTTATTTCTAACAACTTCGAAATCTCTGACATATTAAAACGATAAACATTTAAGGCGTGCAACCTGATGTTTCGATATGCACGTACATTCTGAAATATCACCACGGTATGGCTCAGCACCGTATCCATCACCTCTGCACCTCTACGTAGTATGTGTGCACCTTCTGCTTCTTTTTCTTGTGTAATTGCTCTGGCCAGGACTTCTGGCATTACTTTGAACAGAAGTGGCAAGATTAGACATCCTTGTCTTCTACTGGACATAGGAGAAATGGTTTTAATCACTTCCCATTGGTAATAACATTAGTTGTTGGCCTTATAGTATTGAGGGAAGTTTTTCTGTACCTGTTATTCCAGGGAATTTTTATCATAAATGGTTTGTGGATTATGTCAAATGCTTTTTCTCATTATTATTAGAGTTTATCATGTGCTTTTTAAGCTTTCATTTGATTAGTGTATCACATGGGTTATTTCACACATATGGAACCATCTTTGTGCCCTGGAAATAAATACCACTTGGTCGTAGTACATCATCTTTTTAATGTGCTGTTGAATTGAGTTTGCTGCTATCTTATTGAAGGTTTTTAGGTCTATATTCACTAAGAAATTTGGCCTGACATTTTCTTGAAGTATCTTTGTCTGGCTTTGGTATCAACATAATGGTATCCTCAGAAAATATGTTTGGAAATGTTCTATTTTTTTTTTTTTTTGAATGGGTTAAGGAGGATTGGTAGTACCACTCATGAAGTCACTGGTTCACAGCTTTTCTTTGTTGGGAAGTTTTTGATTACTCCAATCTTATTTGTATTGGTCTGTTTAGGCTTTCTATTTTAATTTTAGATCTTAAATAGATTATATGTAATAGGAATTTATCCATCCTTTCTATTTTAAAATGTTTAAATCTCTTTTTCAGACTCTGTGAGAGAGAAAGGGAGAAAGAAAAAAAGAGAATGAGATTCATAAACACAAAATATCTGAAAAGTATATATACTAAAAATTTTAAAGTCATCTTGCTTGGGCTAAAGTTAAAAGGGGCATCACTTTTATGCTCTTTTTCTTAGTTTGTTAAAAAAAATTATATTTTAAGATTAAACATTTATTTTCCAACTAGCACCCTACATGAATTTCAAAGAGAGAAAATCATTTTCATTATTCAGAGAAAGCTATCAAGTCTCAGTGAGGTGGCCTAACTTTGTCATGTGGCCTAAAACGTGGTGGGCATTAGTGTGAACGTATAGCTGAGCTGTTTCACAAATTTTAAAAGACTTAAAAATGAGGTAAAATCTAGCTCACTGGGCCCAGGGCCAGGATGCCTTGTACTGTCCACACCGCCTATTTGTGGCACCGGGGCTCAGCCAGCAAGGCTGATTTTCACTGAAGGAGGAGGAAGGTAAATCCTGTGGTCAGCAGACATGGGCAGGCTGGTGCATGGAGAGCCTAAGCCGCCAGCGCCCCTCCAGCAGCCCGGGCATCTTGCAGCCTGGCCCGTGGCCTCTCCCAGCCCCTGGGCTGACTGGCCTGACTGTTCCCTGCCCACCCTGAGGCTGCGAGGAAGATCAGCTCAGTGCCAGCAGATGCCAGCCTCTGGGGAGTGCGTCTGCCCTGCATGGCCCTTCCCCTCCTGACAGGGAAACTCACTTCATACAGACTTGCAGGGGAGATGTCCCAGGGTTGGAGGCAAAGCCAGATGGGCACTGGGTGATTAAAGGCACGCTTACGGCCAGAAAATGGTGAGTAGGCATTTACCGGCAATAGGCATTACCAGTAAATACGAATGTGTATTTCCCCCCGAAATTCCATCAAGTACAAACACGTCTTCCCCATTGTTCTGCAATGTGGTTTACCTTAAGTGCGGTGGGTATGCTGTGTCTCATACCTTTTAATGTTCGATTGTTGCTCTTATTATTGTTTTTCTCCCCTGCCAGGTGCAGCTCATCCACTATAACCACGAGTTATATACAAATGTCACAGAAGCTGCAAAGAGCCCAAACGGATTGGTGGTAGTTTCTATATTTATAAAAGTAAGTATCTTGCTTTTCTTCATGCCCCTCTTCTTGCATCCCAAGAATATGTCGTGGAATGTCTGCTTCCAGACTCAGTCGGACAACCAAAGGGGACAGGCCCAGGGACACCCCTTAGAAACAACCAAAGGGGTGACATGCAGCCAAAGCTGCCCTGGATATATATCCAGATTTATGAAAAACCGAGGTCCCTTTCAGTGAGAAGCAAAAGCAGTGGGCTCCATTTGGGAAAACCAGGGTCTGCAGAGCTAGGCAGCTTCTGTCCTAGAGAGGAAAGGGCTGCTGGATCCTGGCAGGCTTCAGCACCCAACCCCGCCAGGCAGAAGAATCAGAGGGATGCAATAGAAGGTGAAGGGGTAGCCCACGACACCCCACAGGAATAAAGGCCACCCCACCAGCTGGAAACCCAAGGTAAATAGGAGCTATCTCTCCTACTGTCTGCGAGAAACAGCTTCCTCTGTCTCCTCCACCTTGCTCTGAGGACCACCTTCCCCCTCTCCCTCATAAGCATCTCTGGGGAGAATTAAGCAAAGATGCCAGTGCTGACTTCCTGACATTCCTGGGAGGTCCCAGCAGTCAGCAGCAGTAGCAGCAACTCTCCAACCAAGCACATTCTAATGTGCTAAAAAAAAACTTTAACATTTTGACAGATGCAGAGAGAAACAGGTATACAAATTTAAAAGAAAACAGAAATATTTTTCCAACTGGAAAAAGAAGAGATACAGAAGTAATTGAGGGCATTTCCAAAAGTTGGCGGCCCATGTGATCCGACCCTTAAAGGAAGTGCCCGAGCCGGCATTTGCAATCCAGAGAAGATGATCCATACGTAGGAAGCTTTAACACCTCTCTCGTGATGACAGCGTCATCAGCATCACCAGAGGACAGGCCCAGGGACACCCCAGGCAGTAACCCCTCTCTCCTCCAAAGCCCACCTGTTCAACAGGCACGTTGCCCGGCCTCATCGTCCCCCTGCAGACTCCACGCCGCTGCCTCACTTCCTCTCACTCACCTGGGTCTGCTCAGGCCTGTCTGAGGTCCGGGCAGATACACATACAGAGCGAGGGCAGGGTGATAGGCCGCCGTCCCAGCCGCCAACCCCAGACTACTCCGGCTTGTCATGAGCATTGATGGGAAGGGGCTTGTTATCAGGAAAGTGTATTTTTAGCTGTCAGACCCTGTTAACAGCTGATGTGACATCCCAAGGGAAATGCATCTTGGCACTGGCATCCCCTGTCGCTGGCCTGTGTATCTAGGCATCCCACAGACACTGTTGTGGCAAGCAGTGGGGTCCCGGATGCCAGGCACTGCCTGCGTGCTGTGCGTTCATGTTATCGTGTAGACTCAGAGGTCGGTCAGTGCCGTGGCATAAGTGTCCCGCTCTAGCAGCCCACCCCAGCTCATGTAGCTCAGAACTGCCCACCCCAGCAAGGAAACCAGCTTGATGTTAGTTAGCACTGATGACCTTATTCCCACCAGATGCCTCCCCAGCTGAGCTGAGAGGAAGCAGCATTTAAAAAAATCTCCCGCAGACAGACCCCTGTGCTACCCACAAGCACAGGCAAATCGTGTTTCCCTCGCCCCGTCTGGACAATGGTGCTAGCAGGTCCCCCTGGGCCACATCTCTTGTCGTGGGACCTGCAAATGTCACAATATTGAGTCACGCGTGTCCAGGCACCCCCTCCCCCTCCCCCAGGTGCTCTGTGGTGGTGGCCCAGCTATGACTTTTCTCACTCACTCTTCCCAAACACCAGCGGCTGTGGAACACGGGCCAGCCTGTGTGGGCGCTGAGACAAAAATGAGGCCCACAAAGCCCCAGGGCTCCATCTGAGAGCCACCACCTCTGGGATCTTCTTCTGCTGTATGGGCTTTCCCAGTGCCAGGCCTGTGGTGGGTAACTCGTCTTGTGCCAGTGCCTCCGCCTCCACCCGACTTTGTCTCCCTTGGCTCAAAGTCCCTGTGTCGGTGAATGTCATCCCGGCAGCCCGGACACATTCTAGCCGACAGGGTGATTGATGCACCAGCAGGCGAGCCTCCTCACAGCAAACTGCTGGTGTGTTTCACAAGCTCCTGCGGACATGCTGGCTCCACTGAGATCACGGACTCCTTCCTGGCTGCTTCCCTGTGGGTGTTGGAGGAACTTACGCCCCACACCCTGAGGTCAGTGAAAGGATGCTGACTGGTTCCAGCATCTTCTTGGGCCACTCTGGCCCCGGGAGCCTCCTGTTCTTTCCCTGAGCAGATCTGAAGCTTTCTGGCTCAATCTTGAAATGAGCTACAGCGTGTCTATCTGGGTCTGGCATAACCAGCCCCCAGATGCTCTGCAGTGGGTGATCCAAGCTATGACTTGTCACTCATCCTCAAAACGCCGACTGAGCGTGGGATGTGGGCCAGTCCCAAGCTGGGCGCCAGCACCTAGAAATGAGACCAAGGATGCCCTGGGCCTCTGAGGGGTGCGATCTCTGGGCGCCTCCCTCCCCAGATCCCATCAAATAGGCAGAGACAGAGGAGAGGCAGCCCCATACCTGGCTCAGCTGACCCTGGCTCCCTGGCCAAGAGCTGAGACAGGGTCGGAGTCATTGGCTCGAATGAAAACCTTGTTTATCCATAGGTTTGATTTGTCTCTGTCCCCTCATATCCCCCCATTTTCCGTGACCACAGGGAACTGAGATTTGGCTGTAATTGCTGTTCAATCACACCCCATTAACTTCCCACTTAAACTCACTTATACCAAGTCCATATTTTATCCCCTCACCCACGCAGCCAACACACTAGAGCCCACAAATCATCTGTGTGCACTTCGGAAATTGTTCAATTATTTTTAATCAGCTTGAAAGCATCCAGTTCCAAGGTTAGCACTGACCAGACTCACAGGTATCAGGAGCCCAAAGCACCTGATTACAGAAGAGACCCTTGCCTGTCGCAAGCTCTTGTTGGCTGTCCTCCTCCCACGGGGCGTGTCCACACAAACACGCACCCTCAAGCTCCTTTTTAAATGACCAAACGAGAGGTCGAAGTGGTTGAATCAGGCCCTGGGACTGCTGGGGGGCAGCCGTGTCCAAGGTGGACGCCTCTCTGCTCAGGGTGGGTGTTCACGTCCTCCGAGTGCTGTCACTCACCACGCTCCCCTGGGTGTGTCTCACCACAACACACGCAGGAAACTGTAGGGAAAGAGAGGCTGATGAGGAGAAAATAAACAGTCTGTGCTTTCTCCTAACTAAAAATTACCTGTTGCTTATCTAATAATAATAATCATCTGCTGCAATTTTTCCAACCCTCAGAATAAATCAGATTTAAAATGTTGATGTGTCACAACATCCGATTAGCAGCTGAGGCGTAAATTACAGAGCACAGCTGAGCGTGGTAGGCAAGGAATGGGATGAACATCGGTACCTTGGAAAAGGCTGTGTAAAGGGGTTGTTAAGAAAGCAGCGTACACTGCTATGCAGATGGATAGCACTATCCCAAAGGATGGCTCCCTGGCCTTTGTCCTTTGATGACTGACCTGTTGTCCCAAAGAAGGAATTTAGAGAGAAAAGGCCTAAAATGGAAACTGATCCCTGAACATCTGTCTAGTACAGTTTAGACCATAGCAAGTACTTGGTAAATATTTACTGGACGGATGGGTGGGCGGGTGAGTGGGAGGGAGGGTGGGGAAGTGGGTGAGTTGGTGAATGGGTGGAGGGGTGGACAGATGGATGGGCAGACGGACAGATGGACAATGGGCGGAAGGTGGATGGATGGATTGGATGACATTGCTTATGAGACTCAATTCACGCAGTAACAGGCAGTGATACAGGTTTATCACTCTTAGAAATTGTCCTATCTCCTGACGCCTCCATTCTGGGTGCTCTTTCTATTGCACACTACCCAGATAACTATCCCCTTCCTAACATGTCTCTCCCTCTACTGACGAGTCATTGGTGGCTCCCTAGTCCTTCAGAATAAAGTTTAACTGTGCAGACATGACCGTCAGCCTGCGTGATCCAGCCCCTGCCTATTCTCCAGTCCCACGTCCCGTCCCTCGTCTTCTCAGCTCCAACTCCACTGAAATACTTGCATGAGCGTGACCAGTTCCCGGGCCCATGTAGGCACCGGTCTTCTGTGCATGCTTCCCTGTGCCCTTCTTGTTCTCTATACTCTAGAGCACTTTGTGCACCTGCGCCCACCAGGACTCAGCTCGTGACGTAGCAACTCAGATTCCCCATGGAGGTGGTTGTCCACATCACCCCTGTGACTCCATGAGTGCCCTCTCTATATTAAATGATAATCATTTGTTTTCTTCCCTGTCTTCTTTCTCTAAACTGGGGTTCCTTGGAAGTAGAGTATATATTTGATCCCTGAATTTCAGCCATTGTTGTGTTTGGCACGAGGTAGGTTCTAATAATAGGAATAGGTGAGTGACTGCATGGAGCCATGTTTACCCTGGAGCAATGCTACCAGTCACTAACATGTCCTTTTCTCCCCCAGGTTTCTGATTCATCAAATCCATTTCTTAATCGAATGCTCAACAGAGATACTATCACAAGAATAACATACAAAAGTAAGTGTGGTTACATTTCCTATAAAGCAAGTGTTCTATAGGTTAGCCCTGTCTCGGGGTGCACGCCAGATCAGTGCTCTCCAAGGAGGCCTTTCAGCTTCATGACCCTTGCATTCTGCAGGAAGCCGCTCTGTGGAGTCAGGCTGGCTACAGAGCAGCTCGTCTCAAACAGAAGTCCCAGTAGTGCCTCTGTCATCCACACCTGTCTGAGGCAATAATGGTGATGGTGATGATGATCATCGCCATCCCCTGGACTGCTAATGAGCTGGGGCTCCACTAGCTGATAACTCTACCATGTCAGCTGGTCATGTCTGGGCTCTGCCATGATGTGACTGTGGAAACTTCTCCAGGAAGTGAGCGCCCAGCCTGAACGTCCACTTACCATGGCCCTCAAGCTCCATTCCAGGCAGAGGCCCTGTGGCATCACGCTCCATCCCTAGGTGTGAGCCACTGACTCAGAGTGTCCAGGCTGGTTTCCTTGGGTTTCCAGGCTGGTTTATCCCCAGCTTCCTTAAGCTAAAAGGAAAAAAACAGGCACAGTTGAAGGGAGAAGGAGGGAAAAGGCCCTCCTCTTATCTCCCAGCATCCCAGAAGCTGCAGGATTTGGAAAAAGTTAGGTGCATGGCCCGCATCAAGGGATGGAAGAAGGTAGTACAGGAAATAGTTTTTTCCCTACTTAGTCATGAGCAGGAAAGAGGGACGCAAGGCCTGAATTTGTTCATAAGCAAGGAGCTTTCTCGTTTTGTCTCTTTCCTCATTGGTAAAGTTCAACTTTGGGTTTCTAAGGTCTTCCAGGTCTGGGATTCTGAAACAAGCGATAGGTAAATCATGATTTTCCAGAATTAAAAAAGAAAGCACAAATATCTGAACATCCCAGTGTCCTCCCCGAAGTAAGGAGCTGGGCTTTGCCTGCTGCTTCTGCAGCCAGTGGCCGTGTGAAGAGTGGGCTCCCCCGAGGCTCCTGGGGGCAGGTTGGAGACCCCTGCCCTCAACCAATTAGTCATTCATCAGCAAGCATTTCCTGCACACCTGTGCCTTCTCAGACACCAAGCCAGGCTCCCAGACGCCAGCCCGCTCACAAAGTACTCACTGTCAAGTCACTCTCACACGAAGAGGCTGAGGTAGAGGACAGCGGGGTGACAGATGAATCTGGAGAGTCCACCAGGTAGACATCACCTCATCACCTCATGAGGAGCCCCTTGGAGTGCTCTCACATGCACACTTAGATGGCTCAGCGAAGAAGATGTGTGTGCAAACAGCACATTTTACAGATGCCCATGAAAGACTACTAGTCTTTTAACTTTTTGATTAAAGACACATGAAAATTAAATAAAATGTTTCTGCAAATCTTGAATTTGCATTTTAGAGACCGTGAAAAGCTGTGAAATCGCACATTATGCCCCAACACACAATCTAACACATTGCCAGATGCAGAGTCCGTCATTAGCGGGACTTCCCTCGCCACCCCACCCCCAGTGCTCATCTGATTGCTATTAAGTGCCAAAGATGGAACAGGAACAAATATTGATTCCCATACAACTGGGGACTGGAGAGCCAGGGGAAACGATCTTCTTGGGACCAATGATGGATGGTGTTTTGTGGCTCAGGGAAGTTTCAACTTCGTCCATTTCAGATGAGGACTTCCCTGCTGGCTGCCACCACCATGGGGCCCATGGGCATGGAAGACAGACTTGGGCAAGAGCAGAAGAATAGAAGAAGTGTTTAAAGCCAAGACTGCTGTTCATTTGCACACACCCTCTCTCTACAAGTATCAGCTGAGGGTTCCTGGGTACCAGCAGAGAGATGCCTTGAACACGTTTCCTGTCCTCCAAGCTCTCATTCTCTAGTTGGGCAGACAGACTTATCATAGTGTATTATAAAGATTTTGCATGACAATTGCAATGTAAAAAAATACAAATGGAACACTTTGGGACCACAGAAGATCTGCGTAGAATCACATGGTGAGGTTGCGCAAAGAAGGTACCATTCAAGAATGAGTGAGTGACTAATTGTTGATGGAAGAAAGGGAGGAGAGGAACAGGAGAAGCCATAAACACAACAGCATGGAGACCTTTGAAAGGACTGTGAAGAGCTCCATGGAGGAACTCTGTCTTCATGTCCACACAGTGCCTAAAGGAAATCCAGTAAGCGTTGTTGCTGGGGAATTAACAGTGGAACACATGTGGTAGCAGGGACAGGGGACCTAGCAAGACGGTCGGAAGCTAGATCTTGAAGGAAGGTTCCTGATGCCAGGCTGAGGAATTTATGCAGAAGATACTAAGGAAATGCCATTACTGTCTCTGAAGACTCATTTCTGGAAATGCAAATAGAAAGAGCAGGAACATCTCCTGCTGCCGTCCCTCAACAGTCTATGCTGGCCAGAGCCAAGGGGGGAAAAAGGCAACTAACACAAGATAAAGAGGCTCCCGGTGGAGAGAGAACATTTTAGGTCCCCTAATAACAGGTATTTTGTGCTCTTACCTGTTGGAGAGTACTGGAGGGTCACGCCTTTATCACACACCGAAAGTAATACCACAGGGAAAATGAAGGTCCCATACAAGGGAATGGCCCAAACACTCAATGCCCTGGACACTGTGGCTTTGATTTGCTCAGCAGGAACACACCAACACTCTTTCCTGTGACTAAACTCCCTAAGGAAGCCAGCCTGTGGAAGACTGGACTGGAAGCAAGTAGAGGAGATTCTGAAACAGGAAACTACTCACTTGGACACAGCCAGTGGCTAGGAAACACTCCCCGGAAATCTCTTCAGATACCCTACAGGAAGCCACAGTGGGTGCTAGTGTTGAGCCCATAAATTCTAGTGGAGATGAAGGCTATGCCCCCTTGCCGGGAGGCACCTATCAGAGGACCTGCTCCCATATTTGTATGCCAGGTAGAAATCGACTACCCCCCTGTGACCAGCCCTACAACCGAGAGGCACAGGGCCTCAGCCGTGCCTCCACTGCCAACCAGCCCATTCTGCTACTGCTGAGCCAGAATGACACCTCCAGCATCGGTTCGGTTTGCCTGACTCACTCGGAGTATGGCCCCCTCTGCAAGATGCTGAGCCTCAGGAATCTGGAAATGAGCCTGGCTAGCTCCTGCAGCCCAGGCTCTGTGTTAAGAGGTCCCCGAGCAGCAGTGTCCCTGCATGATGGAGAGACCTGAGAAATGCATCATTAGGCAATTTCACTGTGGTGCTGACGTCAGAGCGTACTTATGCAGGCCTGGATGGCGCAGCCACCATTGCACCCAAGTGTATGCCTCATAGGACTGTATCCACCCTCACTGTGGGGGGACTGTCAACCCAGCTGACAGATGAGGAAGCCACAGTGCCAGGAGATGAAGTCACCCAACAAGGCTACATCTAGCAAGTGTTGTTAAGTCAGTAACTTCTGCAAAACAAGCCAGAGTCCAGTGACAAGCACTAGACCATCTACAAGTCTGTTGGGTGCCTGTGCTTCCAGCACAAGTGTGCAGGTCAGCTCAGGCAGCTTGGCTTACTTTTATGGGGCCACGTAGCTGCTCAGGGCAAGTAATTCTCATGGTTGAAACCAGAAATATGGACATTATTTAATTGCCAGGCTTGAAATTCCCACTGTCGCGTCTGTCCATTCCACTGACCAAACAAGTGACTTGGCAAACTCCAGCGTCAAAACCCTGCCATGGAGGTGAGGTGGGGAGGGAATAAATATACCCGCAACACGAACCTACTTTTCCATAGTGCAGAAGATAAGAGAGCAAGACTTCAAACACCAGTCCTCCCGGGGACTTCTCTAGGCATTGACCTTCCTATCGTGTCTTCCCTCAGGAGTGAGGAAAGCTGAGCTCTGAGATCTTAAAGCTCATTGTAATGTTGATATATTCATATTATATGAAATTTCTCAGCGTGTTCTATAAATTCCAGCTTTGGTTCAGTTTGAAGTGCCATCTCTGCTTTCTTGCATTTGTTTCCACTTAAAGGGGACTTGAACTAATGTCAAAACTTTGAATTGCTAAGCCCCCTACCCTCCTAAACTCTGCAACGCCTGCCTGACCCTGGCATGAGACGACCCCTAAAAGTCAAAGGCATTTGCAGGGACACAGTGGCATGACCGTTTGCCCTTGGGGGGCAGACGGTAACCAGAAATGGCATAGAGGTTGGCTCTAGGTGGGGCTTTCCCTGAGAGGCAGTCATCATAGGAAGGACTGTGAGTGTATGAGCAAGGAGTGTCACACTGCTGGGAAAAATAGAACACTCTGGGGCCTCAGCTGAGAAGAGAAAACGGGTTGGGGGGGGGCCAAGGGTAAAAGGTGAGAGGTAACTGCATCAATCCAGAGGCTGAGACCATGTCAGTTGCTAGCAGATTAATGTAGAGGAAGTGGTGAGAAATGATTGGGTGCCTTTTAAAGGGAGAGTCGAGAGATTTCTTGATAGTTTAGAAGTGTGACAGGAGAAATAGAGGAGTCAAGGATGATTGTAAGAATTTTAGCCTGAGCAATGAGAAGGGAGATATTTCCATCAACAAAGACTGTGAAGACTGCAGATGAAGCGTATTTGTGGGAGGGAAAGGAATCAGAAGTTTCCAACATAGGACGCTCAAGTTGTTGGCCATCAATGAAGGGTGTAGAGTAGACATTTGGCTATATGGTCCTGATTTCAGGAGAAAAAAACTGAGGCTGTAAATGTGAAAGTCCGTGGGATTCAGCTGGCATTTAAACCTGGGTCAAGTCAGTTGATAGTAAATAGGGGGGAAAGGAGGGATGTGTCCTCACTTTGGAAAGAGCAGCTCAAAGCCCCAGAGCTTAGGACTGCAAGTCATTTCTTTTAAAGTTCACCCTGGAAGAGGCTCCTGTGTGTCTCCTTTCAGCGAGGTGAGGAAGGAGGCAGCAGGCATGGAATGATGGGCTGAAATCACTACAAAATGGTAGCAGGATAGATACAAACCTTTGAGCCTAGAGTAGATGTGAAGGGGAGGAAAAGGATGGGCAAGACCAGCATCCTGGGCCAGTTAAGAAAAAGCAATGCAAAGAAGAATGCTGCCAAAGGACTGGGAATTCTGGAAGCCAGATCCCACACTGGTGAAGGCTGCTGTGTTCACCGGAAGCCAGGTGTTCCTGTGAAGAGAGCAAACTCGGGAGGCCTAGGCACCTGGCTCTGCCACAGCCTTTGCTGTGTGACTTCAGGTATATCTCTTAATGTCTCTGAGATAAGAATAGCCTCATCAGTAAAATTAGACAAGCTGATGCTGATTTTTAAGAGCATCGGGATGAGGATTAAGATGGTGAGTCAGTTTCCTAGACGATGACGGGTATCAACTGAGAGCAGTGCGTCTTGCTGAACTGCCCTTAGATACGTGATGGCCAAGCCCAGCTGCCAGTGGGTGGAAAGCAGGTCACTATGGTACCAAAGAAAAACCACATTCCAGGTAAACACAGTCCAGGGCACCCGGGCACTGACGTTGGCTCCCTTTAAATGAAGCCCAACCCCAAGTGTGAGCCTACGCAGGGGTGGTAATGGTCGTGTGAGGGTCTACTACTTCCCTTGGAGGCTCAGCTTTCATATGGCTGACCAACTCTCATCAACACTCTCACTGACTCAGCCCAACAATGGAAAAGACTAGCCTGAATTAATTTCAGGCTGAATTTAGAAAGCCTCCTAAAGAAAATCCATTTTATTAAAGTTAAATTCCCCTTCAAGAATCAAGACTAAAATCATGACATTGAAAAATGGATCTGGGGGGATGGATTTTCTAGAGGAGCGCTCAGTAATTTACTCGGAGTACTTTAATTTTTTAATCTACTATACTGGGCTCATGCCAATATTCCTCCATTTGCCTTGTCTTACTTAATTAGCAGGCACAGAGCCCCGGTTACATCAAAGGCAACGTTCTTATCATTTTAGCACCCACCTGATTTCATCGAGCTAGCATTATTTTTAAAAAGGAAGTGGATGATATTTTCAGATGGTGAAGCCAGTGACTAAGATAGAAAGCACCATCTTAAGAGGATAAGAGGCGGTGGTGAACAGAACACTTCCCAGTGTCCTAGGACAGCACATCGTTTTGGTAGCTTCAGCCTGTATCAGTGTTGCGTGCTCTTCCTGTTTCATAGGTAGTAGATAGCACAGTTGATTTCAGTCTAAGAAGAATCCAGAAGATCGGATTCTACCCTAAGGGCTTGGCAGTTGTCTCAGTAGACTTGCTCTGAGCAGAGAAAGGCACACAATCAAATAAAGGCTGGAGGAGGAGCGCCTTTAAGCATGGTGCTTGGACAGATGGCGTGAGCCCCTCAGAAACATCTTTCAGGTCTTGCCTTTTTAAAATGTGGCTTTGGACCCCACACCAGCTGGAAGACGAAGGGGCCAGCCTGGAGCTCCCTCCAAGTCTCAGCGCCTGGAATGCATCCTGCGTGCCCGCTCCTCAGGGACCGCCGCGTTAAATGTGATGAAGTGTCACCGGGGAGTTTAAGCGCCTTGTTCGTGGTGCCTTTCTCTATGCTTAATTGAACTTGTACTTTCATTTCGAAGGAATGGCTTTGGAAATATTTTCCCAGAATGTGAAATGCAGCACAAGTGGCAATCGAAGTAGTAACTCAAGTCAGGGGAACAGAAAAGCAGCGGCTTACCTCCTTGAATTCCATTCTCGGGGGTCTTTTTTTTCATTTATTGTTTGTGTAAAACAAAAAATCATATGAGTTTATTCTTCAGTAATTGCCTTTTTTCATTTCAGTTGAATTTGCCTCAGATTACAAGAGGAAATGTCATTCCATAGGAGAAAATTGCCCAATAGTGCCATATTGATCAGAAGCGAGCCCAGTATTGATCCCTGGAACTGCGTTCCTTTTTCTCATTGGCATCGTTCTCTTTGAGTGGGGACTTCATAAGCAGGAAGTCAGGCAATGTGAAATCTCATCAGTGGCCCACACAGTAAGCGTGATCCAGTCACCAGAGGCTGCTGTGGAAAGTGAGACTGGGCAAGATTGCCCCTTCGGTGGGCCTAGAAATTTCATGGGAGTCTATTTAAAAAGGGGGGCTCTCCCTGGTGGTGCAGCGGGTTAAAGCACCGCATTATGGAGCTCTCTGAAGCCACTGCAGCACGAGTTCAATCCCCAGCCAGGCATGGCAGACTTCTTCTGACCCCGCTGCTCCCATCAGCAGTGTACTTGGTCAGTCTTCCTGTTCTGCTCCCCACTCTGTCTATGGTGAATCCCTTCACCCACCACACCTCTGGCCTGTACCCCAGTTCTGTAAGCTTAAATAATAAAAACTTTTAAAAAGAGAGAAAAAAAAGGAAGAGGGAAGGAAATGAGAGAGGAAGGAGGCAGAGGAGAAGAGGGAGAGGGAGTGAGGGAGAAAGGAAGGAAAGTCAGGAATTGGGAAGGGAGGGAGGAAAGAAGGAAAGAAAGGAAGGAAATATTTCAACTTGGGATTAATGTCCATGAATAAGTACTCAATATAAATCATAAACTCAGCATGAGGTTGTCATAAAACCAAAAGTACAGCCGTCAACTTCTAGAGTATATGAAAGAGTAAAAGTGGATTATAAATTTTGTGCAAATGCTCTGTCCCTACTGATTATCCAACGGGTGTTCTGTACTATAAAGACAAGGGCCAACATACTAAAGATTGCAACACTGTCACAGCAAAAAGTTGAGTTACTGAAGAGCCTTGTGCCCACATAAGATTGTTCCTATTGAGGGACATTTTGGGGGCTCTATAGATTTTTTTAACCTGAAGATAATTTTAGCAATTATCCAGAATTACTTGGGACCCCCAAATAAGGAAGAACAAGTTATTGGCAAAGACACAATTAAAACGTAGACTTGAAATAAGACTTTTGCTTGAAGCCGGCGCTTTGCCCTCAATAGGCTACATGACGGAGGGATTGGGGAAGGAGAGAAAGAGAAATAGGGGAGAGACGGAGAAACAGTCCATGAAATGACCCATGAAAATTTATTTGAACTTCTGCCATCACGTCCTTAAATAAATATAAATATCCCCAATAAATAGCCTTAAAACCAGCAGAGGATGCCTGACAGCCAGACTATTAGCCCCTAGGCTTCACCCCAAATTTGCATCTGCTTCTTCATAAACAACACTCCTCCGACAGATGGATCTTTGCCATCCTGACTCATGAGTAGCTATGAGAGTTTGGGGAGCAGCGTTCACCTCCAGCGCACTCATTCTTAGGCTCCTCTCTGCTACAGCACCCAGGGGCTAAACACGGACAAGCACGAGACAGTGGGCTCCTGTTGTCTTCCAGTCCCTACAAGACAGAACACTGCTTTGATGGCTGTGGTGGGACAGAGGGGTGACTCGTGAGGACAAGCTCAATTAAGTTGGTGTGTTAAGTGCCACACCAACTTCAGCAGTGTAAATATGAAGGTGCAAACGTGTTTGGAGTAGAATGTGGTAGTGTCTGTGGAGACAGCAACAGTCTCACCCTGATATCATGGGGTAGGGTGAGTAGACAGCTTGTATTGAAGCTCATGGTGCATATGGACTGGAACCTCAGGGAATTTTCCCCATCATCAGGCAGTTGGTTTTGCCTCTGCCTCTCTGTCTCTGTCCAGCGTCACCAGCTACTAGGCAAAACCATTTCATTCATCCTTCCGTGCTGTGGACCTGTGGCTGGGGCTTGGGGGTGGCTTAGAGATGTAAGTTGGACGCCTTCCCCCAGAGGCTCGTAACTTAAATTCCGTTATTAGCAAGCTCACTCGGCAAGTGTGAAAGGGAGGCCGCGTGCCAGTCAGGGTGAGCTCGGCAGGTCTAGCTCGGTGGTTGTCCCCGAGCCCCTGGGCAGGGACAGCGCAGGAAGGGGCGAGTGACTCCATGCCACCAGCGGGCTGGGTACTCCTGTGGGCCTGCGCTCAGTCCTATCAAAGCTTGATCCCGTTTGGTCCTCAAACCACTTTGTGGGCAATACTGTTTCAGTCCAGACTACTGTGGCAAACACTATGTAAGTAACAAAATTTACTTCTCACAGTTCTGGAGGCTAAGATTCCAAGACCGGTGCCCGCTTGACTGGGGCCCAGTGAGCATCCTCTTCTGGGTTATAGAATACCTGTTGTGTGCTCACATGGCAGAATGAGGGTTTCCTGGGGCCCATTTTATTAGGTCACTAACCCCACTGTGGGGTTCCCACCCCTTTGCCTTAACCACTCCCCAAGTGCCCCACTCCTCGGGAGTGAGGGTTAGGGCTTCAAAGACTCAGTCCATTGCCTTCTCCAGCCATCTGCATCCTACAGGTGTGGAAATGGGGGTTTGATAATAACCTGCATGTCCAAGGTCCCGAGCCTCTATATCAGCACTCACCCTGGGGCCTTACCCAAACTGCACACTCGTCACTCAGTGTCGCAATTGCTGTAGTGTAAGGAAACAAAAAGAGCAATAGGGAGTGTGTTAGCAAGATTCCTGATAGAGGAGAGTGATGAAGGGGGCCAAGGGAAGGCGGAAGCAGCCTGCAGTCTCTGATGTCTGTCGCAGGGCACAAGGACAAGGGACTCTTGTGGACCACAGCAGGGGGCGTCCTAGCCGTTGCCCCCCCCCCCCAGTATGGGAAGCACAATGTTACCCTGCTATGTGGGTTAATCCCCCGACCCATGAATATGACTTTTGGCCTTCTGCTCCCAGCCTGATCCCACCACCACCCATCAACCCTTTCCTCAAATGTGGATGCTGCCTGAAGCAGCTTAAAGTTTCAGAGAGACATAAATGCTCTTTGCCTTTACTTCAGTCCTGCCTGGAATGCCCTTCATTCTACCGCCTCTTTCCTTCCCACCTCCCCACCTCTCCACCTCCCTGAGCAAAATAAAATACACTAAAAGCGGCACTCTGCAGCACTCAGTACGCTCGGCGTGCAAGCTTGGTTAAACAAATCACATTGACCTTTAATAAAGATGGGCCAACTGCTGCCTTCGCTCATTCAATATGTTCGTCTTCAGGCCAAACCACCATCAGAGCAAGCATCATTAAGTGCCCATCTGATCAGGCTACTCCCTGCTTAACATCCTCCAGCGACTGCACTGCCTACCGGACGCGGCGCCAACTTCCAGCAGCACAGAGAAGGACTCGGGGTGCAGCCTGGGCTGCCCCTGCCAGCCTCATTTCTCATGGTCCCCTCCCCTGCTTCTTACCCACACTCAGCTGCCCCCAGTGTGCTCGGCTCTCCGCTTCCTCAGCTCCGTGTCTAGCATGGCTGTCCACACTGCCCTTGACAGCCACCCTTCCAGCCATAACCACCCTTCCAGCCACTGACTACCTCCTGTCACTCAGGTTGCCGCTCAGCCACAGCCTCCATCCATCCTCTCCCAAGTCCCACCCCCAGGCAGAACTGACAGCCCCTCATGTCTTCAATGCACAGAATCCCAATCTGTACAGCTCCTTGATGCACCCCCTTATTTATCCCCAGCTCACCCACACCAGCTCAGTGCTGGACATATCTTAAGGCCCTGAGAAACAGCCAGGGCCAAATGGTGGGTGCTCAGCATAAGCTTATTCTGTGGGCAGAAGGACCATCCCATCCAGGTGTCCCCTGGACCGTCAACTGAACAGCCCAGGGCGCATGCACACGCAGCCCCATCATTTTCCACTCGCTGCATTTCTCTTGGGCTTGTCCTGATTCCCCAGTGTTTTGACAGTAAAGCAGAAACATTTAAGAGGAAAATGAGGTCAGATCCTTCCCCCTCTGGGTGGTCTCCAAATCCAGTCTGACCAGTCTCCCAGGGCATTTTGTGGACAAGGTCCTGGGAGGGGTGCGCTTACTCCTCAGGCAGTGCTAGGCCAGAAGGGTCAGGTGGGTGTGGAGCAGACAACGGTGGCTTTATTGGCATCATTCCAAATTAGTGGCTCAGTTCTTAATACAGCTGACAGGTGAAGAAGCGCTAAAACCCAGGTTCCTTAGCAAAGACAGAGCTTCCTTATCAAAGAAATTTGAGCAAATTCTGATGGAACAGAAGAGGGAGAGAGGGTTTTTGCTAATCCAGGAATATGGATTAGCAGCATTAATGCTCAGAATCAGTAGGTGGGCACAGACTGGGCCAGCGTGCATTACCACCACCTAATAATAACACCTACGGGTTTGTTTTGCCATTTGTTGTGTCTCCAAAACTAGAACGAGGGCTGACGGCACCATCTTGTTCACCATTCTATCCCCACAGCCTGCCTAAACACAAAGAAGTGCTTAGTGAACCTTTGTTGAATGAATGACCTTGATAAACAGATGAGGACAGGTGGGCTCAGTTCTTACTCTGCACTCAGCTAGCTCTGTGACCTTGACCTGGTTACTCCACCTCTCTGGTCTTAAACTCTTTATCAATAAGGATGTTAAGATCTTCCTAACCAATCTCACCATGTCAGAGATTCTAGCTATATGTAGAAGCCCATTTTTTACCACTATATATGCATATTATTGAATTTGAGAGGTTGCACCAACCACCAACTAGGAATTGAATACATGGATGAGAGCACATTCATGGGTACAGAAGGACTGGAGGAGTCAGTCTCATCCCTCTGCCAGCAGGCACAGGGGTCCTTGCCATGTGCCCTCAAGGGTACATGGATCGTCCAGAAAGGTGCACACTCATGGCAAGCCAGAGACAGGGATCTTGGCATCACTAGAACAGAGGACAGAGGACAGTGGGAGCCCTGAATATAGGTGGACTACCCTACAATGACTGTGTAGGTCATAAGGGAAAAGGGAACCTTGCACTTATCTTTCAGAAATGCCAACACTGGAAAAATCAGGTAGAAAGTCAGGAGCCAGCAAGAGAACCTGAGAAGGAATGGCAAAAAAAAAAAAGAAAAAGAAAGAAAAATGAAACCAATTATGGTATCTCAACAGCCAAGAAAATAGAGCAATAGTGTGTAAAGTTAGGGGAAAAGAAATCGCAGGGCAAGGAGGAGAATGAGAACTTCACTGAAATTTACTGATATTTGAAAATTCAGTGTTATCAAAATTTTATAAACCTATAACCAATGCAATGAATTTTTAAAAATCAAGAGCAAAAACTAAAATGTTTATAGCAATTGTTTTAGATGATCAGGGCTATTGTGTTCTTTCTCTTGCTTTCTGTCAATATAAGCTGATATGTGCTTATATCACTTTTATAATTAGAAAAGTACACTTAATAACAAAAAATATGAGTGTGAATACCTCATGACAGAGAGATCCAGAAAAATGAAATCCATCATTAAGCCCAACTGTTGAGCCTTATATGGGATTTAGACTGATTTGCTTTTCTTTCCAAAAGTATTTTCTTATTGTTCTGTTAATTAAGTACTGTTAATCAATAAGAATGGCAATCAGGCAACATTTCAATAGGGCCTGAAGCTATTAATTGTGCATTTCATTATGATTTCACTATGACTTTGCTATGGGTTCAGGTCTCAGGGGACATAACCAAGACTAGCTCTTCCTTTTGTCCTTGTGTTAGAACACGTGTCTAGTCACCAACAGCTGCTGCCCTGTCCTTAAGGAGGAATGTACTCCCTCACATCCCTGACTACCTAACTTCTCAGGCTACCACAATGTGAACAGTAGTCACATGTGCTGCTTTCGGGATGGGAACTTTAAGAACAAACACGTTTGATCATGCTTGCTTTTGTCCCTAATGTTGGGGGACACATGGGCCAGAGAATGACTGCTATTAGAGGGGGGCCACAATGTCAGGGAGGAAGCTCTTGGTCAACCTGGAATGGATGTGTATGTGAACAGGAAGTAATCTCTGTTGTCTAAAATGGTTGAGATCTGAAGGGGCTTTTTGTTACTACAGCCTATCCTGACAGGTACAGCCTTCTGGAATCTGGAAATAAAATCAACAGCAATATCAGCACTTTCTCAAGAAACCTAATTCTTCATGCTTTATTATTTTCTTCTCTAGATGATGCATATTTACTACAGGGACTTAATATAGAGGAACTATATCCAGAGACATCTAGTTTCATCACTTACGATGGGTCGATGACTGTCCCACCCTGCTATGAAACAGCAAGTTGGGTCATAATGAACAAGCCTGTCTACATCACCAGGATGCAGGTGAGCGTCTCTGTGGTCTTTCAGCTAGTAGGGAGGAGGATGCGAGAACAGAGTGCCAGGTTAGTTCCCCTGTGTTCTACAGCTAGTCTGATAAAAAGCAAGTGTGCAAAATGAAAGTTATGGTCAAATATACTTGGGGAAAAACATAATTTTTAAAAATCAAATAGTTTCGTTATTGGTAAACTCATGGTCTTTAAAATTATAATGCTTGTGCTCAGAGACACAGCAATATGAGATTCAGCGTTTCACAAATATATTTGAATGCGTATCTTTTTCTGAAGCATGTTAGAAAGGTTGGGATTCCTCAAAGTTGGGTGAGGAACATATCTAACGATTGATATCTGCCATGCTAATGGCTTCTTATGCGTACCTAGACCCATCACCCTACTTCTATGAATGAATACTCCTCTTTATAATGAGGAGGTAAATTACATACGTCTGTTCTAACTCTGACATTCTGTAACTGTGAGAATCTATAAACACTCAAAGGAAAGAAGAGCAAAGAAGCAGAATCCAATCTCCTTGATAGGACATGTACTCACAATCCAAGGCAAGGTGAATAATTTGAACTCTCTGAATCTGTCTGTATAGAGTGGGATTCTTTTGGTGACAAGAAACCCCTACCAGATAACTTAAACTTAGAAAACGGGTTTATTGAAGAGATATTGGGGACAGCTTATGAAATTTAAGATCAGAAATTAATACCAAGAATTCACTGGAATTAGGACCCTAGAAGACTTTTCTCCCAATTCTTTGCTTCTTCCTACTGTACCGCTCTTTGATTCTTCTTTTCTGCTAGAGACCCTTCCCCTGCTTCATAGACCTGGGTGGCACACAGTCTAGATCCGCATCTTGGTAATTAAAGGAACTGAATTAATACACATAGCTAGCATTGGCCCTTGGACCAGTCGCCACAATTTGGGTAATACCCATATGGGGAATACCATGACTCATTGGGAATTACTGAACCATAGGGTGTGCAAGAGAGAAGAGACCCTGGAGAACACCTGGCTGGATTTCCTCCTTGGACAGATGGCATATTTGAGGATAAGAGGGAATAATTGACTTGTTCAGAGGCAGACACAAGCTAGTGGGCTAGAACCAAGACTCATTCCATGCATGGAGGCATTAGAGAGCCTCAGACACAACTGAACCCACAAATCAAGGTCTCTGAGGGGCATGTGTGCCCTTTCCCAGACAACCAGCATGATCTGACTTGGCCCTGGGCCACGTGGGCTATGTTTACTTCTTCCCTGGTGCATTTCAAAAGATGCGTACCTCACAGCTGCTTCTCCCCTCAGATGCATTCTTTACGCCTGCTCAGCCAGAATCAGCCATCTCAGATCTTCCTGAGCATGAGCGACAACTTCAGGCCTGTCCAGCCACTCAACAACCGCTGCATCCGCACCAACATCAACTTCAGCTTACAGGGGAAGGACTGTCCAAACAACCGAGCCCAGAAGCTTCAGTATAGAGGTAGGTGCAGTGGTTCAGAGGGCAGTGGACGCAGCCAGAAGTCAGTCTTCCTGCTTCAATCTGTTCTTACATGCTGGTGTTATCTCCCATTATAAGAACAGTGACTAAAGAGCAGTAGAACCATCACCTTCCAGTGCATGGTGCTTTTCTGTTGGTGTGTATCATAGACAAGACAATCTCTCTGGTTCAGGCTAGGCAGCCTTCCTGTCACATGTTACAGAAGAGCTCCGAGAAGCTGACCTTCCATGGTTATCTGTTAGAGCAGGGCTGAAGCATTAGAGCTTTAGTTAATCCACAAATAAACCAGTAGGTGAACAGATAACTCTGGATGCCACTGGGATCTTTTCCAGTTCTGCATCCTTAGAAGTGACTCTTATTTCTACTACAGGCAACACTTCTGCCTAGTGTAACACTCTAGTCCACTCAGCCCTCTCTCTTCCCTTCTGCACACTCCCTATCTGTTAGCATTGGCACAAACCCTCCACATGGAAAGGGAGATGGTACCAGCAGTGTGGTCACTGGCCTTTCTGGGCCTGCTTCGGTCACTAACCAGCATACAAGCCCAGCCATATTGCGTGCCCTTCTCAACCTGGCTACCTCCATGGCAGATGATTATGAAGAGCGAATGTGCAAGGGGCACAGGATGTGCTTTGTCACAACAACGTGCTGCCCAAGTACAGGGCTGCGATCCTACAGGTTTCTCTTACCAAACAGCTGCCACCATTACCTCTTGGCCCCCACTCATCCCTACTACTTCCTACTAAATTTTAATTTTAGTTAATTTAAATTTGTCTCAGACACATGCAGAGATTTCCTGTCCCCATCCAGGAAGAACCACCAAACACGTCAATTTATAAATACCCTATTCGTTCACTAATTCTTCTCTTTATTCAGCACCTATTATAGAATACCTACTACATGCCAGGCACTTCGCTGGGTGATGGGAACACTGTGATAAGACAGACAGATTTGACTCCATCCCAGTGAGTCTGCAGCAGAGGTCAGCAGCCTTTTTCTGTAAAGGGACAGGCAGAAACTATTTTAGGCTTTGTAAGCTGTACAGTCCTCGACATACTCTGATGTTCCCATGTGAAAGCAGCCATGATGTAAGTAACTGAAAGGGTATGATTGTGTCCCAATAAAACTTTATTTACAAAAATAGATAGCATGCTGGTTGGTCTGTGGACTGTTTGTCCACCCCAGTATAGCCAGTGTCATCCATCAGTAGTTCCTACAACTATGAAAATGTTCTGTATCCATGTTGTCCAAGATAATAGCTACTAAACTCATAGAGCAATCAAACATTTTAATTGCTGTGTGGCTAGAATGTTGACACAGCTAAATTTTAATTTTAGTTAATTTAAATTTATGGTCACCACAGGTTACTATTGACATCCAGAGTTCCATGAGAAAGGGTGGTTGGGACACATGTAAGCAAGCCTTGATAGCCCTGTCCCTTCCCCTTTGGGGTAACCCCCAAACTGTGCACAAATTAATCACTACACCTTGTTTTGTATTGTTTGTGTGTGTGTTACTTTTTTTCCAGTAAACGAATGGCTCCTCAAGTAAGGAACTAAGCCAAGGAGAATCCCACCTCAGTGAAATGCTACAACTGTGAATTGACGTAACCTAGAATGTCCCCCTTCTTCTCTCTCCTTCCTCCCCTCAAGCCTCATTCTCTCTTTGGATTGGCCCTTTCTTCATGAAAAGTGTCTGCAAACCATGACAAAAGAACACATCTCTTACACACACGCACCCACACACACACACACACACACACACTAGCACACACATACACACACATGCAAACATTCCTACACACATGCACACTCACACCACCGCCAAGATGGGAAGTCAAGTTGCAGAAACAAACATAACAGGTCTTAGAAGAAAATAACCAGTTAACCTGATCACAATTTTGATACAGTTTTCCTGAACTAATAAATCTACTCAATGAGACTTCTCAGCCTTTGTATATACAAAATTCTTCCGAGAGAGAGAAGAGAAAGCACAGCTCCAACAGCATCAAGTGGACTTTGTTCTTTGCATCACATAATCTTGAATAGTGTCCTAGGATCCTGAGGGTGCTGAAGACCGATGAACCAGGACAAAGGTGGCCCAGGACACTGATTTCTAGATTATGATTCTTCTGTTTACTCCACAATTCAAAAGAAAAAAAATAAAGACAGACATTGAAAACTTACACATTGTGTATATATATATCACCACAAACTATAAAGAAATGGAAATATTTCCCCTCTTTGTCACATATCTGTAGTAGGATTTGCCAAGATCAGAATTGATCCATTTGCTGTTTCTTGTTTTCCAAAGGTCATACATTGTGTTTGGTTATTGTTAACAGCTCAATAAATGTGTTGAACGAGTTAATTTCCTTTTTCTGGCTTTGGTCTGTTCTCCTTCCTTACAGGCTAAGCCCTGACCCCATGCAACTGCATTCTTTGATTTCATTTATTCCTTCATCTACATGTTTGGTTCATTTGCAGCCAGTTTTCACTGAGTTTGTGGCAATCAGGAATGCATTTGCTAAGCAAGTATAACTTTAATTCCACTCCATGGCTCCATCATCCATACAAGGTGAGCTTCAGCCTGACATAGCAGGCAACAGAGTTCTTGCATTTCAAAACTGCCATCCCCCTACCCCTGTGATGCTCCCTTGAAGGAATGCACTTTGCCTTGTAAATTCCTGGGAAAGGGGTGTCTTTTCTCTCCAGGTGCAGCCAGATATCACAAAGTACAAACGAATGCCTTTCTTTTCTTGTTTATAATGGTCACTCACTGTGTTTGGTTACTGTCAAGAAATCAATAAATGTGTTTAACAAGTTACCCAGTACCCACGTCTGAGTTTATTGAGGAGGAGGATGCTCCCTGCTGAAGCCTGAGTCCTGCTGTGTCCCAAGCAATTGCATGATGCCGGCAGGGCAGCCAGCACCAGCAGAACAGCCCGTCTGGCCATTCCCAGAGCCAGGTAATTAATACCCTGTTGTGAAAACATATAGGCTTAGCTGCTGGAAAGGAAGGCTTGGATGTTCGTTCAGTGGCCAAATTGAACATTAGTCTCTCCTTTCTGTCACAGTCTCTAGAAAGAGGGAAAGCATCGGCACGTACAGTCTGAACAAATAGGAGAGCTCTTGGACACACAGAAACCCACAGCAATGGCCCAGGTATCTGGACAGTGAAAAAAAATGGACAAAATTCCTATTTGAAATAATACACTTAGTTGGATTTCATTTCTCTTTTTGCACATGTTAGTTAGATGATGGCCTGACCCATGATGATACATGAGTCTATTTCTAAGCAATCATATTTTTTCAGAAAAACCAATCTGCTTGCTGTTTAGGCTGGGCAAGTGGCAACGTTTCTGTGTTAAGGAAGCTCACTGCTTCCTCTGTGAAGCACAATCATCCTTAGCCTGCAAGGGCAGGCAGTGAAAGAATATCCCAGGTGGAGAAGATGGCTGATCAGTCAGCCGTGCCTGGCTTTTGATTTTTACTCAGCCACTTGCCTGTTTGCTGTGTGATGCTAGGCACACTGCTTTACTTCTCTGATGTGTACACTAGAGGGCTGCCAGTAAGTGCCACCATGAATTGTGAGGCTTAAATGTGATACGACTGGATGCAGCTAGCACCATACCTGCAATGATTGTTCTGTAAATGGCACCTGCAGAAACTGTGCCTTATCTCTCCAGGGCTCATCTGGACCATACATATGTCCCTCTGTAGGAAGGGGTTAGGATCGGTCACAACAGGGCCCCAAATCAATGTCACATGAGAGCAACAAATGCCCAACAGAGACACACAGGCAAATCATGAAATTTGCCAGGCAGAGAAGGCGCACCAGTGAGGAAGGCAGGCACAGGCTGGGCTTCTGGGCCTTGTTCTGTTAACAGCATGGTCTGACTGGCCAAGTCAACTCCCTGCCTGGGACAGTGAAGAAGACCTGGCCTCTTTACTCTGTCATTCCCTGACTCTGTTCAGTTCTCAGTTCAGGGAGAACAAAGGAACCCGCCCCCCTCCTACCCAAACTTAGGCCCTTAGGCCTGGGTAGAATTTCTCTGGCTAAATAGGGCTCAAATGGAATGAACTGCCTCTCCCACCTTCTGGGCCCATCCTAAATGGCCCTTCTCCCCCTTACTGGGTTTCTAAAACAATAAAATGGAAATTCAGACACTGCCTCAAACCATGTAGAAATGAAGAAGGGGGAGGAGGAAGAAGGGAGGGTGGGGGTGGGGGGAGGAAAAGAAGAAAAAAATGAACTTGTCGTAAAAGCACCAAAAAGTCCTTGGGAGCTGACCTGGCAAAGCCATCAAGGAACAAAATTACACTCGGACATTTTGAACTTGCTGGGTACAGGAGGGGCAGGAGAATGCCCTGCGGGGTGGGCAGCCAGCTGGTTTTGCCCACCACAGCCCAGGCTGACTGAGCACCCTCCCCCACATCCCCGGAGGACAGCTACCATAGATCCCATAGGGAGATACGTGCTGATCTCAGTGAATGAGGGAAGGCAGGTAAACAGACGCTGAAGAGAGTTTAGGGAAAGTTATATGAGAAAAAGAGAAGACATGGTGTGAAGATCCACATTTTGTGGTTTCTAAGAACATGTAGGGCCTTGTTCCCACCTTCCCTCATAGCAGTTTGGTTTCCATGGCAACATCAGGACAACCACAATTCCCCACACTAAATGTGTCTGGAATGTGAGTGTAACATGGATTTTGGGCAGAACTGTCTTCAGCCACAGCCCAGAGCTATCACCTCAGGCTGAAGGACATGACTGATGGTCATCGATTAACATGCCAACACCCCAGATGGGTCTTTACCCGGAGCACTGGTAGTTCATGAGAACTGTCCAGTTTCTACATCCCAGAAAGTCTGGGGCCTCCAGGAGCAGAAACTCACTTTGACATCATTTACCAACTAGCACCACTGAGCATAAGGAAAGATCTGCCAAGACCCCGGCCAAGGAAATGTGGTAGTTAATAAAAGCCGCCATCAGGCACATCTCCTATGGGCTCATTCCTGTACAAAGCCACTGACCAATGCCACCTCATTCAACCCACACAGTGATCCAAGGGGCAACCGTGCCATGTTGCCTGTGTTATAAATGCAACAATTGGACTAATTAAAGATGGGGTAACATGCTCAAGGTCACAGACCCAGCTCTTCTAACCCTGTGATTCTCAAAATACGGCCCTATCAGCTTGCCAGAAAACTCGACAGAAATGCAAATAGTTCAACACCACTGTATACTTGATACTCGGAGTGGGTAGATCGGCTGTATTTTTACAATTCCTCCAGGTGATTCTGACACACACTCAAGAGTAAGAAGCACTTTCAACAGAGGCTCCTTGCTACCACCTCCTAAACCCACATGTGGTGGCTGAGTAATGCTGGAATCTCTAGGATGGTTTAATAACTGCAGTACCCAGTCTAAAGTCAGAATGTTTGTGTGCCATCCCAGTGTCTGTGTTTTATAAAAATCCCTAGCTGATTCCAACGTGCATCACAGTTGGGGACTATGTCTGAAGGACTGCTCAGTGGAGGGCTCACCTGTCAGGTGAGTGGACAGGAGCCAGGGGCCAGTGGAATGCAAAGCTCTGATCTTATCCTGACCCAATCGCTGGGTGTCATAACTATTTGGGACGGCCTCAGATATCCCCCAGCGTGGGGGGGGGGGTATCTTTTCCTTCCCCAAAATATTCAATTAACAGATCCCAAGTCTGAAAAACAAATCCCACCCTTTCGAAGCAAAAGATTCATTTTTGAAATACTGACTTGGCACTAACTTCCAAATACCTTGGAGGTTGTCATTCCTGACGACTCAACTGGTAGCACTTCCAAAGCTCACAACCACCTACGAACACCTTAAAGTAAGCCTGGATCAGGAGACCAGTAGTTCAGAAAGACAATCCAGGTCCATCTTGAAAAGGCCCAGGGAAACTGTAGCCCTATCAGCTCCCGCTTCCTGGGGTCTCTTTCAGGCAATGCGCCCTCCCCTCCAATCAGTGGCTCTGGCCCCATCAGTGTTCATCTTCTCCAGTTGCATCTGCAGGAAATTCCTTCCCACCTCCAGTCTGCAGTAAGTGAAAGACGATGAACCCAAAGCGCAGAAATACACAAACGCTGCTCAGATAAGGAGAATGTTGAGTCCACCCTCTATAGAAGTTGGAGGAAGTTTAGGCTGAGAACTAGGTGGGGGAATAATCAAGGGGAGAGCTCAAAACTCCAGCTAACAAGGTGTCAGTGGGGAGTCCTCAGGCTGAGGAGGAAGAGATTGAGGCATGTCCCGACCCAGATATTTCTACCCCTCTCCCACCCATCTTTGGGATCAGGGAGCCCAAACCTCCCACTGGAAAGGCTCCCATGGCACCCCCATGCCACCCCTTCCCTGCTTTACACTGTCCCAGTCATTTTCTGGTTAGAGGCTTCAATTCCTTCGCAAGGCAGACAAAGCCTTCCTTAATGGATTCTCAGCAGGGGTCTGCAAACTCATCTCAGCCTCTGGCCTCCTCCCAGTCACTCCTCAGTTCTTTCCCATCCTTCCTCACCTGTGGAAATACAACGTGCTTTAAAGGAACCCAGCTCAAATGCCACCCAGGCTTCCCTGATTTTCCCAAGACAAAAATCATACCTTTCTTGCTCTGAGTTCACACAGCATATTGATTTTATCTCTGGTTAACACTCACTCAGGTCTATAATAGGAACATACATAAAGAAATAGATGGGTGCTTTATATGTGTGTGTGTATGAGAGAGAGAGAGAAACATACACATCACTTCATTTGATTCTATATGATCGTGTCTGTCCATGCTAACCTGAAGTTCTCTGAACACATCTCTTCATTTATCTTTTTATCTCACCCTCCTATGAAAAGAAAGAAATCAGATCATAATGTTTTATAAAAACTTCATGGACACAGAATTCTCCAATGGGAATCAGAGGTAAAGATACTGACTCAAGATCACACCGTTGGTGAGTTATCAGAGCTAGGAAGGTACAGTGATAGCTGATACTAGGGAAGCCTAGGGGAACTGCTCTTAGCTGGTGTTCACATGGAAGGGCTATTATGAGATTATGGCCATTTGGGTCTATTCTTTAGAGTGGACCCAAGGTACAGGAAGCCTGCCAATGGCTCCCAGCCCCAGAGCAATTAGCCTAGTCTCTGACTACGGTCCAAAAAGTGCAGAAGTCACCCGTGATTCTATTCTACTATCAACGGTGAGAACCATTGTCCATGCTGACGGCCCAGTGGCGCCACCTGGGCAGCTTACAACAATACCTGAGCATGGGCAATTCTAACAGCTGCCCAGGTGAATCGAATGTCAGCAGAGACTCAGTGTTCTGTAGGCAGACTCACCATTTCATACCCAGGTATCTGTCACACACTCAAATCCATGGTGACTATCCCTAGCCCTGGAAAGGATAAGCAGAACAACAGCATGGAGAGTCAGTGAGAAGAAGGGAAGGTTCCTTTGGGGGTCCAGGATGCTGGAGTCTGACGTGCAAATCCAGCGAGTTGTGTCCATAAGGTCTGAGTTCATAAAATCACACGACCCTCACGCCCAAATAGCCCCTTGACCTTGGGGCTCACACTCAGTGGGAATTCCATGGATAATGAATGGTGAACTTCAAGCAAGAGTTAAGAGGATGAAATGAGATGCCTTGTCTTCATCCAGTGGGACATGGAGCCTGGGGTGTCAGTGAGTGGCAGCTCGCCACCCCCCACCCACCCCATCACCAGGCTACAGGGTAAGCTGCCTGCTCCCGTAGGAAAGGTACCTCCAGAGTGGATGGGTGTAATTCCCTTCTTTAGATTCCACAAGTTATGAAAACAAAGCCTGAAAAGAGGTGAGAAATTTCTTGGGAGAGGCGCTAAACAAGTGTCAGCTGAGGTGATCAGCAGGGTCAGGAATGCTTCTGCCATAATGACAAGTGGGTGGCTGGAAAACATGTCCCTGGCTGAACTCAGCAGCCACTCAGCGAGGGCCTACGGTGCACTGGCACCTACTGTGTCTCAAGAACCTAGTAGAGGAGGAGAGAGGAGGCACAATGAACTACAGGAGACACCACCCTGAGCAGGCAGATTTCAGAGAGGAAAACTGGAGCTCATCTTAAACACATTTGAAAGTCAGGGATGGTGGGTGAGAAGGCCGACTGCTGAGGGAGTTATGGAAGGAAAAACGGACTCCAGTGGAGCTTCGAGGCCTCCTTGAAGAAGCAGCCTTTGAGCTGCCCAGGCTGAAATGTGGTCAGGCGAATAGGGAAGGAGCCAGCATGCAATGAAAGAACATGGTGCTGCCATGTTCCAAAACAGAGGTGGCCAACGTGGATGGAACAGGACAGAGTTCCCAGAAGCACCTGTGGGTGTCAGTCAGATTCTACCTACAGGAGTTGTGTTGGGTCCTTCAGAGCTAATTGCTGGCATGACTTGCTGTGAGTCGTGTCATCTGCCAGTCACGGAGTCATTGCACCAACTGCCCCGCTGAGTCTGGAGGGAGCGCGCTGGGAGGACTGAAGGATGAGCTGAGGTCCCTGTCCCCAAGAAGCTTAGTGTAGCTGGGGGAGACAGTGAAGGAACGTGGAACTCTTGCAAGCTATGTATCTGAGGGACATTTTATGCTCCGGACAATTCTTACTGAAACTGTCAGGCAAGTTAGCTGGGTGAGGCTGGACAGGCCATGCTCTGTGCAAGGGTGGGCTGCGAGGGTGACTGAGGACACCATTTTGCAATTCATCAGCCTGGAGGGAATGAATGCCTTCTCCTAATTCTCACAAAGACAATGTTTGTGTTAGCTGAGGTCTCCAGGGCAGTGACTTTAAGAATGATAGGAGATTCAAAAATGAAGAACAACATCTTGATTGAAAAACTCAGTGGGGAGTTTAGTGAAGGAAGAGGGATTTGAATTAGGCCTGCCAGGTGGCAGGATTGGAACAGGTGGGAAGCGGGCTGGTATTTCAAATAAGCAAAACAGTTGGGGATGAGATCTAGGGCTAGAGCAAGCTTGGCAGGTGCTTAGACATGATGAGCCTTCGCTGGCTTAGTATAGATCAAATGAAAATGGACCAAGGCAAAGTCAGCAGGGCTTGCTAGCAGGAAGTCAGAGGGGGTGGCAGTGTGCAAACCGGAGGGAGCCAGTGCTCCTGGGTCTAGCTAGCCTGTCCAAATCTTAGCTCTGTGATTTGATTTGCTTGCTGGTGACACTGACAATTATTTTATGCCTCCAAGTCTAAGATTCCTCATATGAAAAAATAGAGGAAATAACCCAGAAATAAAATGGGAGAGCTACTGAGTTAGTTTGGCTCAGTGTACCCATGACACACTATATGTAGAATATAAAATAAACAAAGGGTCAAACAAAGACACACTATAAAACCCACCTTCGGAAACTGACCATAGATCCGAGCTTCTGAGAAGAGGGGAAAGGACGGAAGCCGGGAGAGGGGAGAGCAGAATGGGAGGTGAGGAGAACACACAGGCAATGGTGGGGGATTCTGGGTTGCTTGAGAGCTGTGATGACCATACCCAAGGGGACAGCCCTCTTTGTCAGAATATTCACAAGGAGGTGAAACAGTGGAACCTCCTTAATTTAAAAAAAGGAGGTGGGGGCCCTCCCCGGTGGCGCAGCGGGTTAAAGCCCAACACTGAGAATCTGAAAGCCACTTCCGCATGAGTTCGATTCCCGCCTGCTGCCTGCCCCGTTGGTGACCACATGGCGCAGCAGACCTCTCCTGACCCGCCCGCTGCTCCCCTCAGCAGTGTACTTCATCGATCTGCCTGTTCTGTTCCCCACTCTGTCTCTGGTGAAGCCTCTCACTGCCTCTGAGCCTCTGGCCTATACCCCAGTTCTGTATGCACAAATAAATAAATCTTTAAAAAAAAAAAAAAAAGGAGGTGGGGGTGGGCCCTTCCTGGTGGCTCAGTGGGTTAGGACACAGTACTGCAAGCTAGCAGCCAGTACGAGTTCCATCCCCAGCCCCCGAGGTGACCCATGGGGCACAGCAAACCTCTCCTGACCACTTGCTGCTCCCCTCAGCAGTATACTTCACTCGATCTGCCTGTTTTGCTCCCCACTCTGTCTCTGGTGAATCCTCTCACCGCCCCTGCACCTCTGACTGTACCCCAGTAAATAATCTTTAAAAAAAAAAAAAAAAGAGGGGCCCTCCCTGGTGGCGCAGCAAGTTAAAGCACAGCCCTGAGAATCTAAAGCTGCTTCGGCATGAGTTCGATTCCCACCTGCTTCGGAGGTGACCACATGGTGTGGCAGACCTCTCCTGACCCGCCCGCTGCTCCCCTCAGCAGTGTACTTCATCGATCTGCCTGTTCTGTTCCCCACTCTGTCTCTGGTGAAGCCTCTCACTGCCTCTGAGCCTCTGGCCTATACCCCAGTTCTGTATGCACAAATAAATAAATCTTTAAAAAAAAAAAAAAGAGGTGGGGTGGTATTACCCCTGCCTTGAAGACTCAGTGAGCATGTGGATGGAGCACAGTGCTCCCCAGACGACCCTTGGTGCGTGTCCAGCCCCAAACTCCCTTCTTTCCCACGTGAAATGACAACCTTAGGGAAGCGTCTTCCAGTGCAGACAGCACCCCAGAGTGCTGTGGGAGCCACAGGCTACAGGAGCACGTGCTTCAGAGAGGCTCAGCTCTGACAGAGAGACACAGATCCCAGCACCCAGCGGCATGGTGCGCGGAGGACGAAATGCCAAGAGAACTCAGCACAGGGAGCAATTAATGGGACCTGGGAAATGGAAAAAGTGGGTTCTGCAGAAAGTGGTTCTGAAGTTCTGGGTTTCTAGGAAACAGTCAGGACCACTAATTGCCTATTCACACTGAGCACCTCATTTCTCACAGCAACCTGTCACTGCAGAGGGGCGAGCCTGGTGGCCAGTTCTGCCCTGGGCAAAACACTCTTCAGTCTGTAAATGACATTTTCTTATAGTTTTGTCCAAAAGTTTTAAAAAAATGCAAAAAGAAGAAAAGGAACACAGCCACACTCTGCACCCTGGGCTGCAGGCTGCAATGGCCACAGAGCTGGTCAGGGAACATTCCAGAAAGCTCCCTTTCAACTCAGGGCAGTGGCACCCCATGGGCTCTTCACACCCCTTCTGTGCAATCAGTCACTCCTTGCTTACATCCTGGAAGGACCCCACACCCCCACCATCTTCAGGATAAAGGTTAAATTCAATCTGCTTAATCTGACCTGAGAGATCTTTCATTATCCAACCCTGCTACCTCCCTGCCCCAAGACACTCCTCTCTCCCTGTGCCCTCCGCTCCAGGCACAAATGGTGTATACGACAACCTGGAGCAAATCACAGTATTTCCAACTGGGGTCTATGCCTCCCCCACATCTGAACACTCTTCCCATTTGCTCACCTCTCAGCTACTCAGTAAAATGAAGCTTAAGTACCCCTTCCTCCCAGCAGCAGCCCTGACTGCATCATCTCAGCCACCTGTCCTCCATTCTGTCCGTGTCTGTGTGACTATCGCAATGCTCGGGAACTGCTCACTTACCTATCACCACCACAAAGAAGCAGCTCCTTCCAGACCAGCACCAAGTCTTACTTGTAATTGAGTACCAAGCATAATGCCTATCAAATCATAGGTGCCCAAGTAATGCAGAATGAAAGGAGGAAAGGGGCAGGTGCAGACTGGGCACTGTAGAAAGCCAAGTTCCCTGAACCACTCAACTCTGTTCCCAAAGTTTCTCTAGTCTCATGGCATGAATTTGGATAAGAAATCCACTCAAATTGTTTATTGTTTCTCAGAAGAAATGCCACCTAGAAGCTGTCAGCTCACATCTCAGAAAAGCCTAAACTAAAAATACCAGTAGAATTCTTAGACTCACAGACTCCTTGGATATTAGAGCGATGAAAATAAGAATGCAAGCCGCAGTAACCACCGAGGCCAGGCTCAGAATGAGTAACTGACACAGATCCATCTCATTCTCACAACACCAAACCCTGAAAAGTAAGAACTATCATCTGATGTTATGGCTTAACAACCTCGGAACTGGAAAGCATAACCTGTCCATGGCCCAGCAGCTGGGATCCAAGCTGGGATCAAACATGGCCCCAGTTCCATCCCCTGTACCAGGGCCAGCCTGCAGCTTACATGTCAGTCAACTGTGTATTGGGACAGGGTTGTTCCTCTGAGCCTGCTCCTGGGCTGCGCAGTCCCACGGCAGCACTAAGGTAAAACCTAAAACATCTGTGCTCTCTGGACCATGACAGAAAGAGTTTTCCAGCTCCTGTCTTGGATGTTGCTGCTCTGGACAGTGTTTTGCCCAAACTTTCCGTAAGATTATAAAATAACATCCAGATTGGTGATTTGCCAGTGGCCACAACATCTCTACCATCTTGTCTGTTTTCAATAACTTACTTTCTCCTTTGCGCTGGTCACATGGAGGAAGCAGTGGATCCACCCACCCCAAGAAACTAAGAATATGGTTGCAAAAGACAGATGCACGTGCTGGAAAGAAATTTTGGCTGCAAGTCTGACTCCAATGCACACTGCTCCCGGAGTCCACCCAGGCCTCCCTTCTGCTTCCCAGGGGCTGTGGACGCATGATTGGGAGCCAGGAAATAAGCCCTGGCATTAGAACCCCAGACTCGAGACAGCTGGACACCGGTAGGAAGCCAGGAGTGACAGGCTTAGTGCCATGTGGGAGATGGACGCTGTGAACCGGGTGGGAGCCTGACGGTAATGCAGAGGCCCAGGCAGAGCGGGGTCCCAAGTCGGGACTTTGACAGAGCTGTGCCCTCTTTATAGACAGGAAGCTTCAACTCCAGTTATAGAAAACTCGGGCTGCCTTGCCAGTAGCACAGCCAGGGAGGCCTCAGTTGCAGTTTCCAAGCGCCTTTATTGATGTAAAAGTTCTGTCCGGTTCTCTCCCTGGAGAGGTGAGGAAATTTGGTTTGTTTTGCTTTTGTTTTAGTGTTCTTGGAAATGCTCTTTTCAATAATTAAAAGTATTTGTTTTCTTACGTCATTCTGCACTTTGTGCCGTGTTTGATTTCTCTCCTCAGGTGTAGTTCCGTGAGGAATTATGTCGATCAGTGGGATGAATGTATTACCTACCCCGTTGCCAGGGCCAGCACAAAAATGACCTCCTGGAAATCAAGACTCAATCAAGCACATCCATGCAAAGGAGGCTCTTGCCTCAGCAGGGGTGTGACTCGCAGGGAGGAAAGGACTCACACACAGAAGAACACAGTGGACTGTGCGGGGCCCAGCAGGCACGGGCGAGACCTGCCCCTTGAGATTGGGCCCCGACTGCCTGACACCCAGGTTGCTGAATAAGCCTCTTGGACCCTCAGCATCCTTATCTCAGCCTGGAGCTGAGCTTACCTATAACACAGAACTGAGGCTTATAAAACTGTTGTCAATATTAACAGTTACTAACTAGCATTTACTTAGCGCTTTACACTTAACGAGTCACTTTGCTTTAATAAGCAGTAAAAGTGTTGCCGTGAGAATTAAATCTTTGTGGAAGCACCTACCTCATGCTCTTTTTAACTATAGAGGACTATACAAAACTCACTTCCCAGGAGTCCCCTCTTTGAGCCTAAGGGTCTGATATGAATGCACTTCTCTTTTGGGAGACAGACATAGTTCTGCAGGGAACAGTCTTTTTACTTCCCATAAATTACACTTTTTTTTTTATTGAGTTGTCTTTCTCATTGAATTATAGGAAATCTTCATATGTTAAAATGAGTAATCCTTTGTCTAAAGGGTTAAGCAAAGTTCCACTATCACTTGCTTTGCTTCTGAAGCCAAGGACATGAGTGTGCAAAGCATATCTACTGAACACAGGACTTTTCATAATATATAATCTCTACAAGCGTTTTTAGACCCACATTACTCATCCTTCAACAGGTGCAACCAGTGTGTCTTCACACACCCTTCATGGCCTTTGATCCCACTGAACCTGAATATGTCCTTGAATCTGCACCAAAGCAATGCTCAAGATACCTAGTCTAAATATGCCAAAACTGGCCCAAGAGGGTAAACCTGTTTGCCACATCAGTTGCAAAACATACATGGCATATGTTTAAGCATGACCCTGTTCCAAAGAGGTCACGGCCCTGAGTCCTTGATCTCCAGGGACATATTCCTAGGTGGCAAGAGAAAGAGAGCATCTCAGGCTTGGTGTCTGTTATGGCTTCTAACCTTACTCTCCAGATGAGGGTCAGGAGGTCCCCTATGAAGTATGGCTGCAGGGGGGTTATATTCTGGCTCTGATATTTAGTTTGTCTCCGTCCCTCCTGGACGGAGTAAGGCAGTTCGGCTTTAGTGATCAAAGAAATGCTTTCCTCTCTCTCTACTTCTTAAAAGAAATGGGGTTTATCAAATGCCGTATCTTTGATACAAATAGTGCTATGTGTCTACTACTAGGCATTCTGATTCCCCCACCACCACCACCACCAAACTGTTCTACAGGGCATCATCCCTAGGTGCCAAAAACCACACATCCTGGGAAAAACGCATTCCACATTCCTGGGAATCCCTTATAGCACCTCCACTTCTCAGCTGAGTTACAGGCATCTTCTCCAGCTTAGCAACTCCCCGGGGCCCTTGAGTAGGTCTATTCCAACACTTTCAATCCCATGATGAGCCCTGTTCTGTCAAGTCTGTTCCTGGCCCATTGCTGACTTGGGCTGGCCCAGAATCATGCAGCTGAGTGTCTGTTGGCCTTGAACAGTCTCTAGCAGATAAGAAATAAGGAGTTGGAGGCATTATGCCCTTAATCACACAGTGGCACCCGGAGGACACGCTTGTGGACACTGTGTCGCCTGGTCCACGAGTGCACACTAATGTCCTGTGTGTGGCAGTCCCCCGCAAGCCTGTGCACCACACACTTCCTGACCTCTTCCCAGATGCTTTCCTCACTAGTCCTCAATATTACATATGTCTGTCTGGCTCTGTGACTGTCTTTATCATCTTCCTGTGGGAAAGGCTGAGTTCATATTCTAATTTCTTAACCCAGGCATTTGTCATCGTGACTAAAATTCTATAGCTAGTCACTAAATGTTATTGCACTAATGAATAAATGATTATTCCACCTTCCCTCACTGCACAACTATTCTGTGTCAGGCCACATGCCAAGATCTTTACATATTTCATACATTTAATCTTTATATAATTTAATCCTCACAACAATGCAGTGAAGTTTAAGTTAATGTACATATTTTACTGCTGGTGAAACTAAATGAATTCCCTAAAGTCATATGGCTCGTGAGTGGTGGGCCTGTAAGCAATGCCAAAGTCTGCTTGAGACCAAAGCCCACTGCTTTGCATTTGTCTGTATGGCCACCAGGTGAAGTAAGGCCCCTGGCGAGTCAGGACACGTGTCATGATGGAACTGTCTTCATAGAGCCAGGTGCATGGCTCTATGTTGAATATATTAAATCTATTGTCTATAAAATCCATATTTTCAGCAATTACAGATGATGCTAAGATGAATATTCTTGATAGGAAAAATACTTACAATGCCTTATTAAGTTAAAACCAGCCCCATCATACATGCATAACGATGAGGGGGGAAATCAAGGAGACAGTATATATTGGCGCATCATAATAATTACAATGAATCTTGTGGACTTTCGGCTCTTTGAATTTACCTGCATTGTCTGATGCAGTTGAGTGTGGATCACACTGTCAGTGCAGGGTAAAAATGAGCTTGATCTGTACTTTTTTTTTAATCAATTATTCACTCAAATATTCCCATGTTAGCAGGATGTCTATTTTTCATTCTTGGGCTTGACTCTTTTCTGAATGATTCAAGATTCAAAGATTCTGAGTCTCCCAGACGCTTTCAAGAATGGAAAGAAACCACTGAGTGTTCTACCTGTGTAACTTCAAGACCTCTCCATCCTGAACAAAGGCCTGCTCCAAGTCTGCTTACCTGGCACTGAATAAGGATGCTACCACCTAGAAGTAGCAACTCCTTAAAGATCTGACAAATGGGAGCCCTTTCCAGTAGGTTTTCTGCAGAGGACACATGTCACTTCTTTAATAAGAAAAAGCTTACTTTTTACTAAAATATACTCTTTATTGTATGGGTTCCTCATAATTTATTCATGGGAGCATCATAAGCAAAAATTCAACAACCAAGAGTAATAAAAACCTGTAGCTGTATTTCTCAAACAGTGTGATGAGATTCAACTATAGACTGCAGAATTGCTTTTTATAAAAACAAAATCTTTCTTTCTACGCCTGGCCACACCCAGTCTCCTGGTCCAGCACTTACTTTCCCTTTCTCCCTCTCTCCCACCCTACTGCTTTCTTGACTCTCCAATTAAGAAAAAAAAAAAAAAAGTTGAGAATTGAGCAGAAAAGCACAGCATTTATTTTAGTGATCTGCAGAAGGCTGAAAAAATTATATATGTTGCAAAAAATTTCCTGGGGAAGCTGTCCTGTCCAACTCAGGGAAGTCACCCACACAATATTGTACATAATTAGACAGTCGTGGCTGAGCTGCTGCAAGGAGTGGAAGGAGAGTGGGGTTCTCTCATGGAGTTGCGCAGGACGTGTGGCATTGTGTCACTAGGTGAGTGCACTTTTAGCTCACCTCTCAGTCAGCAAGCTTCTTTCCCATTCAAGGTGGTGAAAATCCTCGGCACAGTGTGGCTGCTACTGCCACCGACCTGAACACCCTGCTGACACAGAGTAGGGACACAGGAGGATGTTGTCACCCTCAGGTGACCAGCATTTGGGCCGATGGCACCCGAGGAAAGGGCCACCTCCCATGGTAGTCAATGAAAGATGATTAAATCTTTGGAGACTTTTCTTCCAGCAGGTGGGGTTAATGACTAGAGCCTCAAGTAAGCAGCAAATTGGGAAGCATGAAGGATCCCCAAAACCTAAACAATGATCCATGAGAAGCCAACACTGACAGTTGTCAGCAGATGCCCGAGGAGCAGCTGCAGGTCATAGCAGCAGCTATATGTCGTCCTGACAAGTGTGGCTGGGAAGTGATTGTTAATCCAGAGTGAGGCTCCAGTCACTTTTCACAAACCCTTCCCCTGCATAACTGTGCCTAGGGCCCCCCACGCGCGCCTTTAGAGTGCACACCTGCGTGTCTCACCAGGTGCGTCTGTTCCTACTGGTCAGGCCCATGACAGAATCAAGGTCGGTTGTTCTTTTTTTCTTCTTTAATATTACCCCGATATGGATACCAGGATCAGTTAAGACTGTAGTGTCTATAGTGAAATATGTGTGGGTGTGTGTGTAGGAAATAAGATCACCTACAAAATTCCATCCTGATGAAATGTAATATGTTTACACTATCCACAATATAACCCACCTGTTTTATTTTCACAAATATGTGAAAGGTAAGGGAGAAATTCTGTGCCACAGGTGAAGCTTCTTCCCTATCTACTTCTTACCATGAGTCACTGTAGATATCTGTATGTGGCATTAACTGCTATTTTCCTCACCTGTATAATATTCCCTTTCATCCTGTATGTTATGGGGAGTGGTGATGTGCCATGCTAACACACTGCGTTTTCTGGCAGATGGGGTGGCTAATCGCACCTAAAAGGGAGTCTTCTGGCAGTTTCCAAGGAAGTAACTTAAAGGACTTCCCTCCTGTCTATGCCCTTTCCTGATCTGGTGTCTGGAATGTGCGTGTGATGGCCAGAGCCACACGGACCATACTGACACCACGAAGGGACTCCGAGGATGAAAGTCATATACTGAGACTAGCGGGACAGAAAGATGGTAGGATTCTGAGTCCCATTTCATATTACAAAGCTACCAGATCAGTCCTTGACAAAACTGATTGAGAGAAAAATAAATCTCTGTATCACAATCTCTTTATTTGGATTTTTCTATTATTTGAAGATAACAAAAATCACACACATTATTCTTGAGGTATTAGAAAACAATTTTCTTAAATTACAAATCCTTGCACCAGTCTACAACTGATAATAGTGGATGTGAAATAAAATATTCAATTTAATAACAACAACAGAAATACCAATAATAATCCCATTTTGCAGGTAAGAACACTGAAATCCCAAAGACACAAATATCTGGTAAACTATCGAGAATGGGAACTTAATCGCCAATCTCACCACTCAAGTTACTAGCAACCTGCAATGAAGACCACCTGTTGCCAGCCAGCCTGAACAAGGGTCCTTCTGTCCATTCCCCAGTGGGCACAGACTTCACCTGACACCGAGGTGACCTCAAGAGTACCCCAGTACAGAACACCAGCATTTCTCAACAGGCACTTGAAGTAAAGAACGTGCAAGTGAAGCTAAGAGCTAAAGTGAGAACCGGAGCGACCCACCTCTAAAACAGCAAGGTCCCTGGGCCAGAGCCACTGCTGGCTTCGCTGCAATGCTTTATGGGGGCACAGACGCTTCCTGCTCCTTTATGAGTTGCTTGAGGCTGCCCTGGCACTGTAGCAGGAGAGCTAAACCAACAACGTGGTCTGAGGAACTAAAATCTCACTTCTAAAAAAAAAAAATCACATTTCTGGTTCTTTCTAGAAAGTTTGCTGACTCCGATGTGAGGGAAAGCGCGACCTCTCCTCTCAGTGACACTCATGAGCAGTGACCAGTAGCCAGGCCAAAAGCCCCCTGGCGTCAAGGATGACAGCTACAGGCCACACCCCCAAAGTCCCTATCCCCAACTCCAGGAAGCACATGGGGAGACAGGCACCCCCTGGTCACTCTCTTGAGTGGTAACGGTCAATAGCCACTTTCAATGTTTGTACTTTCTATGCTTTTAGTAAAACGAATGCAAACCCCTAAAAGACAACCAGAGGTCAATGAGACCATTAAGGGAGAGTGAGAGGGCAAGTTATAGGGGAAAAGCCCTCGCGCAGCTGCGGGCGCAGCAATCATTGCGGACCAGGAACAGGGAGACCTCCAGGAGCCTGGAAGGGTCGGGGGGACAAGGTGGGCAATATTAAAAAGGAAATAAGGAAAATTGGAAAAGGCAGCGTATTCATAAGTGGGGGCAGGAGAGACAGATGGACTGTCACGGAGGGTAAATTGCTCTGAGAGAAGATGAGAAATGTGCCAGAAGCCACGAGAAAATCAAATCCTGGCCCACCACTCGAGGTGGGGGAAGGAATAATAAAGACAAGTCTGCAAGCAAAATGGTGTACAAATGGTATTTTTCCCAGAAATAGACTAATAAAATGCAGATGAAATCCATCAAATTGAAAAATGCTTTTCATCACTTGCAACGCGGCACAACGTCCGGAGAAGGGAAGGGCGGCGACTCGACGCCAGCTACGAGGAAGGGCCTCATCGCTCCTCCAACACCCAGAGCAAAACAAATTTCACTAACAATTCCACGAGTGTCTTGCTTACCCAGCTCGGTCCGCAGTGAGCCCAGAATCAGAGATCGCATTCGGAAAACGGCTCATGGCGTCTGGGGCGTCCGCCATCGTCAATCAGGGAGGGGTCTGCCGGGAAACAGCGCAGGTGTGGGCCAGTCGAGGATTAACCCCGGCGCGCGCACCTGCCCAGGTGGGCAGCAGGGGTGGGGGCCTCGCTCTGGAATAAGAGCTACTTTGCGCACACTTGTGTGGGAGGACTGCCGGAAGGTGTGCCTGTGCTCTCTGCTCAGGAAGGTCTGGTGAGGATGCTCACCGCTGGCCTGGGATGGGTCCAGCTCCCTCCAGGCCTCCACCATTTCTCAACTACAGCCCCCAGTAACGAACCCCACCCGCTCAAAGAAGTTTCTCAGGATGCAACCATCCTAGATCCATTTTTATGGATGGCAGTCCTCTCTTCTAATGCAATCCAGCCCACGTTGGCCACCTGTGTTCTCATTCGTGAGAAATCTTGTTTCCCTGATTTTTCACGGAAAGCCCAGGTTGGTGGCAACAGGCCCCGCCCACACTAAAGAAGAGCTTGGTATTAGCTCCACAGAAAAGCAATTGCTCGCTGAGGGCAGCGCTGAGAGCGAACATCACATCTCCAGCTCAGTCTCCTTATCACATAATGCTGGTAGCAGAAAGAGGAAATCAGTTTTGCCACTGATCCATATGTCAACGTGAATGTCTGTCTCTCATCCCATCACTGTGAAAAAAAAATCACAAAATAAGAATTTGGTTTAAGGAAAACGTAGCAGAGTGAAAATAACAGTCTGAGACCCTGTCCTGGGGCAGGGTCTAGTCCCTTTGGGCATGACTGGCCATGGGATCTTAAACTGTGCCTCTCCTCTGGGCCACAGCTCTGCCATCTTCCAAATCGAAAAAGCAAACCCAGGACTATGGTTTCTCTGGACACCAGTGAGAACTCTCAGAAGCCACAGAGAAGGAAGCTGAACCTAGGAAACCACCTCCTCTCCCCATCGGGGGAATATTTTCACCTGAACTTCCCATCACTTGCTTTATGTATAATCTGGTCACATAACATTGCATTTGATAAAAGGGACCCATCAGTTAAGGAGACAAAAGGTTTCAAAACCCCATTAACACTCGATGCTTCTATTTCTGGATGTTTTTTTAAATCATTTAAAAGTATGTTTATCAGATAAAAATGGAGATTTTGCCCACAAAAACACTGATTCAAAAAGACACCTGCACTCCCATGTTTATTGCTGCTTTATTTACAATTGGAAAGACACGGAAACAACCCAAATGCCCAAAAGTAGATGACTGGATTAAAAAGGTGTGGTACATATATATACACAATGGAATATTACCAGCAACCAAAAAAAATAAACACATGTATTTTGCAGCAACATGGATGGAGCTGGAGAAGATCATGTTTAGTGAAATAAGCCAGAAAGAAAAGGAAAAATACCGGAAGGTTTCAATCATAGCAGGAGTATAATGGACCAGGCAAGAAAATAATAATAATAATAATGAAGAGCTATATACCAGAGACATTTTATGGGGGTGGAGTGGGGAATGGGATCAAAAACAGCAAGGGGAGGGAAGTATACTGGACTATGGTGATGGCACACCGATGATTTGGTTATGGGAAGCCCACGGGGATTACCACTGAGATGAAAAATGCACAAAATTATGTAAAAACAAACTATTATATTATTTTTAAAAATGGAGAGTTTAATGTTCAAATGAAAAGGCAAGCAACAGGGAAAACACAGAGCTTTGGCCACAATACATAGTGGAGAATAGTCGGAAGGAATAGAAGTTTCTTCTCTCACCTTCAAAGTCGAAGTGGACAGCTGAGTTTCATGGGTTGATATTAATAATATCATGGGTTGATATTATTCATCAAGTCGCAAGTCATTTTGCAAATTATTCAGAAAGCCATGTTACCTGTCTTCCTGTCTTAAGTTTGCCTAAAATGACAGTGTTCACCTAAATTCCACAAACTCAGTGACTTGAAACAATGCAGATTTATTATTTTGCAGTCCTGAAGTCAGAAGTCTCACTTAGCTAAAAATCAAGGTGTTGATAGAACCCCATTTTTTTCTGAAGAGTCTGCAGAGAATCTGTTCTCTGGCTTTTTCCAACTTCCAGAGGTTGCTCATATTCCTTGGCTCACAGCTCTCTCCTCCCCAAAGCCAACAATAGCCTCCCGCACACATCACTCTGCATGCCCTCCTCCTCCTCTCCCTTCTATGGACACCTGTGGTGGCTTTCAGTCCCCTGGTTAATCCAGGACAATCTCCCAGGTCACTGTCAACTGATCAGCAACCCTAATTCCATTCACAACCTTGGCTCCCCTAAGAGCACCCCATGGTAACCTGATCTGGAGACCAGAATGTATTATCTCTGGGGGTGGGAGAGAGGGAGGACATTATTCTGCCTACTCCAGGCAGTTTACAAAGAAGGGGGTCTCAGCACCTGCCAGAGCTGGAAGTAGTGGGAGATGATGAAAGCAGAGAGGGCAGCACAGGTCATCTGCCAGCTCTGACGCCAAGGTAGAAGGATGAACTGAAGCAGATGAACTGAAACTATAGGGTCAGGAGACCAACACAGAAGTTAGGCACCCTCACTGAGCCGAGTGGGGTCAGAAGTACATTTATCAGAGGTGAAGATGGAGGCAAGGACCAGGGCGAAGACAGGTGCAGGGGGCGGTTCAGGCTAATGTGGGGCTGGTGCCAGGAAATCGTAGCTTCAAACACTCGACATTCTCTGCGGCTGCCTTGTACTGAGTGCTGATTACGTAGCAGGCAGAAGGCTGAGCACTTACTGATCGCTCTGGCTCAGTCCTCATAAGGATGCTGGGAGATAAATGGTATTGACGCCCACTGCCGTTGTAAAGATGGGAAACCAAAGCATAGAGAGGGTGAAGTGATTTGCCCAAGGACACTCCAGTGCGGGTCCAGTGTGGACCCTGGGATTCTAAGCCAGGTTTGTCTGACTCCAAAGTGCACGAAAGCCCTGCTGGTCCCCATCACACATGATTCCTACAAAATTGACATGGGCAGAGCGAGAGGTGTCCTCACAATTTTGCTACTCAGTTACTTCAAGTTAAATGTAAAATGAGTTTGTGGAATCAAAAATAAATTTTTAATGATTTTTTTACAGTCTCAATTTGTAACTTTTTACTTTAAGGATTTTTTAACCTCACTCTCTGGTAGCTAATAACTGAAGGGCCATGTGCAAGCTCCCTCAGGACCTGTATTTACATGTTTCCCAGTCGACAGTTTACAGGTGCTAGCTACCCTTCCATTTTAAAAGCACTGTTGGGAGAGTGTGGTCCTTGCTGTCAAACTCCTGTCCCGACTCAGTGGAACCACAAAGTATCCACCTTGATCTTCCCATCCCTTCTCTTTGTTCACTTCTCTTTTACCCCAGAAGCCTCTGTTCTTCCCTCCAGGTGTCTGAGCATGAGGCAAAGTATTCAGCTCATTCTAGCTGCCAGGGAAAAGAGAACCAATAATTTAATTTTGCTTTCCAGAGCTTATTGGATGAATTCAAATTGGCATTGATTTACCTCCAGCAGAAAATTCACCCACAAAACGCCTTGACATTTGAAGCAAAGGCAGCCTTCTTTCTAATCTCAAGAGCAAGAGAAAAATACCTTCCAAGAAGGGTCCTTGCACCCACAAAGTCCCATTCCGGCTCTGACATTGTCTGACTTTGACCTATCAGCTTCCACACAAAGGTGCCGGGGAAGAAGGGTGAGAATCCTGGCCCACCAAGAAGACAGGATTTTCTCTTAAAGCATATTCACCGCCTAACTGGCCAATGATACAGCATCAGATCCTAAGAACCAGAGCACAAACTACCAAATTGAAGCCAGTGCGTGGTGCTTCCAGCAACTCAACCATCCTCCCTTGGCGATGGGACTCTTTGTAAACAACTTAGCAAAGTACAAAAGGTTCCTCATAGCCAGCCTCTGGTTACCTTCCCAGCCTCACTTTCAGGGTTTCTTCCAGCCCACAGAGAGCGCCACACTCTGGTCTCACCCAGCTATTCACAGTTTGTAAGTGCACCAGGTCAGAGGGGGGGTTCACTTCTGCTATTTCTTCTACCAGCAAAACAACTCTTCACATCAACATCCTCTCCGTTGACAGAACTAAGTCTTATGGAGCCTTCAAAGTCTTGGGCAAGTGTGAGCCCAGCCATCCACCCACCTCGTCATTGGCCTATATTTGCCATAACTCTTGGGTCGCATGTGTATCTTCACTTCAGAATGTGTGACCCTGAGCAGAGACAGCCTGGCTTCTCTCCACAGCTGCTGCCACCTCTTATAGTCATTCCTAACCCAACACCAGGACTGAGTTTCTCTCCCTCAGTGATTTAGGCCCACTGGAGTATATGCCTCTGCAGAGGCCAGGCTCAGAGGAACTGACTGAGGGACCAGCTGGACTAAGGCCACAGCTTAATACTGTCTCTTGTTGATGGTTCCATCTTGCATGTTACTTAACTATCCTGATCCTCAGATGTTCCCTTCTACAGAATAAGGGGATTCCTACCTACCTTAAAGTAATTTTATAGAAGTTAATTGAAATAACTTATATAAAGCGCCTGGCAGTGCCTGGCACATAGTAGATGTGCAACAAATGATTGGGAGGAGGTTAGTGTTCAGTAGATTTAGGTTTTATTTTCTTTCATTTTTTACTGAGGCAACATGGTTTTACAAAATTGTATGTAATTCAAAGGTACAAGTTCATGTCTCTTGAGATGTAGGTTACACAAACACCCACCACCTAGATACCCATATTCCTCCACCATGGTCACATTACTCACTAGTCTCCTTCTGGTAGCCTCCTAGGCCTCGTGGGCCTCCACTGGTAGCCTCCATTTCACAGGCAAATTTTTAAGATTTGGTTTGGTTTGGTTCTGTCTGGTCCTTTGCTTTGTTTCTCAGTATTCCACATATGAGTAAATCATCCAATACTAGTCTTTCTTCTTCTGACATGTCTGCTTAGCCTAGTCCCCTCCAACTCATACACGTTGTCACAAACAGCAAGATTTTATCCTTTTTATAGCTCAGTAGTATTCCATTGTGCAGATATACCACATCTTCTTTATCTACTACCTGTCACTGGTCACTTAGGTTGTTTCTGTAGCTTGGCTATTGTAAATAGCCAACACTTACAACAAATGGCATTTTATGTATGTAATAAAATAAAAAATATTGGGGTGTTTTTTGTTTGTTTTTTTTAAGATTTATTTATGCATACAAAGCTGGGGTACAAGCCAGAGGTACAGTGTTGGTGAGAGGATTCACTAGAGACAGAGTGGGGAGCAGAACAGGCAGATCAACAAAGTACACTGCTGAGGGGAGAAGCGGGCAGCTCAGGAGAGGTCTGCTGCGCCATGTGGATCAGCTCCGGGGCAGGGATTGAACTCATGCTGAAATGGCTTTAGCTTCTCAGTGCTGTGCTTTAATCTGCTGTGCCACCAGGGAGGTCCCTAAAAGATGTTTTAATGAAAGAAAATCTATAGGCATCTCTCAAACTTACTCTCCTCGTGAAGTACAAAGGAAAGTGGTGAAGACATTGACCCAGGAAGAAATGAGGGTATTGAGTAAAGGTCCCCAAATGACTGATCATTAACTCCTCTACTTTGTGAAAAGCAGTTCAAAATGTCACAACTACAAAAAAGCCCACGATCACCCAATCTAACCACCCAACATTGTACTTTTCAAAAAGGAATCAAAGACCCAGAGCCACTGCTGAGAAACGTCACAGGGTCTGGAAACTTCAAAGGACGAGTGAAGAAAGTCATTAAGAGAAGTTAGCTGCCTCAAATTGGCTTTGGAAGCAGGTGGGGTGTAAATAATACATAAAATAAAGAAAGAAGATTAATATTTTTCTTCTTAAGCAGCAGACTGCCTGAAGCTGATAAGCCATAAGTCAAACGATACTGCCGTGGAGGTGGGTGGCAGATAACAGCCTGTGTTCATTCCAGAAAGAGAGGCATGTTTGGATCAGAAAGACAGAGTCCACTACACAGTCTTCAAAGGAGGAGTATGAGAGATAAGATGCATCTTTTATCAGCAGAAACTAGAAATTAAAGTGTCTTCTTTGTAAAGGGTTTTGTAGAAAAGTGTGGGTGAGTGTAACAAAAGTCAATTTATTTAAGTTGCTGCAAATAGCAAGCCCCCAAAAATGCTGGCATTATTTCTAAAAAGATTTATGTTTACACTTGAGCTACTATTTCCCCCTTTAGATGATGTTACTGTTAAGACATTCTTATATTCAGCAAATATTTATTGAGCACCTATTAAGATTGTCTAGACACTGGGGATATACTTGAAAATATAATAGCAAATAAAATAAAACCAAGATGAAGGAAGAGGAAGCATTTAATCAAAAAGGATAATACCAAGGGGGTGACAAGTGGGAGAGGGAAAATAAAGTAGGTGACCAGGAAGAGATAAAGAGAGCCCTGCCAGGCAAGGTGGCATTTGCATTTGGCAAATGAATAAGCAATGAAAACTCAGGACATTGTTTTAGGTAAAAGGAACCAAAAATGTAACAGAGCTAAAGAATGGGCCAGATGCCATTCAAACAACAAGGAAATAAGTTTGGTGGAGGAGAAGCAAGGGAAAGAGACAGGAAAGTAGAAACTGAAGAGGAAGACAGACAGGATGCAGTGGGCAGAAATGTTTCGTGGAAACTGGTCGCAGATGTACAGGTGTGAGGCAATGTGTCTGGTGTCACAGAAGGTGGCTCACAGCCACTTAGGACAAACCCACAAAACGAAATACCACCTGTAAGATATGTGGAGGGGAAACGTGAGATATATGAGGCAACAGTGCTCATTCACTCACATAGAGCGAAATGAAGACTTCAGCACCGGTATCTGCCCTTTCTCTCTACCGTGGACTATTTGTATGATCTTTTGCCTTAGAAATATAAGGTGCTGGTCCTAAGATATTAAACTGATTTTATGACTCTATAATTTGAAAAAACAAACTGACTTACAGGAAAGCACACTGTCGAGTCTGATTATATCCTTCTTGGCCATGGTCTCACAGACAGTTTGGAGGGCTGAAAGGAGCTTATAGGGGGGACTTTGCGGGGGGGAATGTCTGAACAGGGACATAGAGCACCCTGAGGTTACCCCCATTATAAATCTTATAAGGCAGAAAAGGGAAGAGTCTTACCATGCTGGGGTGTTGTTTTCAGCAACCATAAGCAATTCCAACCTCTGTATCCATCTCTTCAGGGAAATAATTAAGGATCCTAATTATAGTCCACAGCACTACTTCTTCACGTCTTAAAATCGATTTTCTCCTAATAGTCTTGACGTCCAGCGTTCACAAGCCACAGCCATGCCAAATATTTTTGAAAATCAGAAGCACATGCAATGTCATTTTTGAAAAGCTCCCAAGGAGTTTCACGACGGCAAGCAACAAGTGAGAGGACCTGACTGAAGGGCAGCAGCGCATTCTTCCCTCCCTTCTTGCTCCTCTCCTTCTGCCATGATCGCTTCTTCTCCCAAGGAAATCTGGGCTAGGAGCTTGCTGGTGGATAAAGGAGGGGCAGGAGCCAAACAGCCCAACAGTTTACCAGCATTCCAGGGACAGGAGGTTCTACGACTCTGAAGAGATGCTGATTTTTTTTTTTTTTTTGGTCTGTAATACATTGTCATCAAAGGACAAAAAAGTGGAGGTTGGGTGTATTGATTAGAAAAATTCCAGGCTGGATTAGTACAAAATATGGAAAGACTAAGGTGGGGCGTTATTTCCGGGAGCTCTGTACCTTGTCATCCCCGAGTGGACCCGGCCCGGTCAGCACAGGACCGCCTGGGACCACGTAACCACAAGGACCAGGCCCAACGGGAGAGGCATCTGGGAAGATTCAAACGTGTGCAGTTTGCAAGCAGACTGCAGTGCAAAACCCCCTGATTTAAGTCCACCTCAGATAATGAACTGGACATTTTGAGATCTGGGAAGATGCTCAGAGGTGTGCTGACTGATAGTTGGGTGGTTTCCAAAGCAACCTGGCAACAAGCAGACTGCTTCATAAATCAGACTTTGTACCCCAAAGCTTTGCATTATTCTCATCAGAAACCACCCCCCCCCCCTTTTTCTAGATTTCCTAATGTCAGAGGCGAGACGTGAAGGAAATAGACTGGGAAGTACAGGAGTCTGAGAGGAAGTGTTCACAGGCTTTCATGCAGCCCTTCCAGAGGAGGAGAAACGTGCAGAGAGTAAGAATGTTGTCTACCACATACTCTTCTACCTAAAACTTCAATGGAAACATCTAATGATAGACACAAAGGAAAGGAAAAAACTGTGCCCGTGTCAAAGTTTTCTTTTAATAGCCCCAAAGAAAAATATCTCAAGTTGAAATTGCTTCTGCTACTTGGAGACAGGTGTATTTTTGTCTGTTCCTGATAGATGCCACCTAGCGTTTCTCTCATTCATCTTTCCTTCTCAATTAAGGTTAAAGCTCTCCCAAGACTTTTAATTGTGCAAAGCAAAGGGCAAAAGGAGAACGGCTGTAATGTGGCCGGGTTTACAAGGAGGTGCCAAAATTGACAACTCTCCCCAATTTGAAGTCCTGCTCCTGGTTTTCCTTTTCTTTTGTGTGTGTGTGTGTGTGTGTGTGTGTGTGTTTTAAGATTGATTTATTTGTGCATACAGAACTGGGGTACAGGCCAGAGGTGCAGGGGCAGTGAGAGGGTTCACCAGAGACAGAGTGGGGAGCAGAACAAGCAGATCTACTGAAGTACACTGCTGAGGGGAGCAGTGGGAGGGTCAGGAGAGGTCTGCTGTGCCATGTGCGTCACCTCCAGGGTGGGGATCAAATGGGTGCTGAAGTACCTGCGGCCAGCTTGCAGTGCTGCATCCTAACCCATTGTGCCACCAGGGAAGGCCCTGATTGTCCTTTTCAATGTCAGTTTGCAATCTCTTTCAGTTTGGTAGTTGGTCAAACAGACATTTGATAGTAACTAAGTATAAAAGACCCTCAATTTTATGGGGAAAGGAAGGACTCAGTTTGGACCTAAGTGAGTAAGTAATCTTGGCAGCAGCCAAGACACGAATGTTGACCTTCATAAAGATGCTGTCTTGGTTCTCAGGCTTGGTAGCAAGAGACCATGAAGAGAGGAACTCAGCAAGACTTTGCACGGTATCATTCTGTGTCCCTCGGCAAGCCCTTGGTTTGGCAACACTTGGCTGAAATGGCTGTCTGCTTCATGGGCTGTCAGCTGGGCTCACTCCTGCACTGTGGTCAGTTGGCTGGTTGGTACCTGGGGAATCCAGATGGCTTCACTCCCTGTCACCAGGACTGTCAGCCAGAGTATCCTGAGTCTCCTTTGGAAGAGGGCCTTTGACATGTGATAGATGCATCCACCAGGAAGCCAGAGGCAGCTGCAAAGCCCCAAAAGGCAAGCCTCAGAAGTCCCAAAGTGTCACTTCTGCAGTGGGTTATTGGTGAAGGCATGTCACAGGGCAGCACAGACTCAAAGGATGGGGACATGGACTCCTTCTTGGGGTCAAAGGATGACAAAGCCACATTGCAAAGGGCAGAGACAATTCACTGGGGGCCATTATTCCAACCAACCATGACAGCCTCCCTCTGGCACCAGCAATTCGTACAAAACCCATGAAATACACTCACCCCTTCAAGACCTCATGAAGGTTCCAAAGTGGTCAAGTCTCAGGGTCAGCTCCTCTTGACTCCGAGGTAATCCTGCGGATTAGCAATCTGTACAAGGTTCAGCTGGGTATACGGCTCCAGCTACTGTGACACCAAATGATTTACTCATGGTTTTGTGGTCAAGGGGGTGCATTGGCCTGGACCACAATGTCCCAGGTAGCAACCCTATGGCAGCTGATTGCAGCTCTTGACTGAGGGGCCTATATTCTCTCACATGTGGCCTCTTTACATGAAGACAAAAGCATTTAAAACACATTATCTGATGATACTGGTTAGGAAAGTAGAAATGTCAAAGAACAGGGCCCAGGTCACACAGGTGTGTTGCAAATAGCCTCTCACCGTGGACAGCCAAAGTTCCACTTGGTTGGCGAACGCTGAGAGGCACTGTGGAGCCCCCTGGGAAGTGAAGAAGCAGGAGTATCTGGCCTCCCACTGCCCTCTCTCACTAGCAACAGCCACCCCCAGGCCATTAAACCCTCAGCACTTCTGGCTGTCCCAATTGCAGCTTGAGGAGACCAGCAGGTAGAGAGGGTTTGTTTGTTTGTTTGTTTGTTTTTATTATTTTATTTATTAGCTGGTGGAGAGTTTTAAGAGCTTTCAGCAGGCTGCTTCAGAACATACTAGAACAATGAGGCTAAGGGTTGTGGATAAGTCTGAACAGAATCTGCTTTAAACTTTTATACCTGCACACTCAATTCATAAATGAGTTGCAGTTCCAAAGCTTATATTCACAGTAGAGATATTCTGGAATCTAGAGTCTATTTTTTCTTAAAACTTTAAAATTTGGGGCCTCCGTGGTGGTGCAAGGATTAAATCTCAGCACACTAAAGCTATTGGCAGCCACTGCAGCAGGTGTTCAAACCCTGGACAGGGAGTTAAACCACATAACACAGCAGACCTCGCCTGTCCTGCCCGCTGCTCCCCTCAGCAGTGTGTTTCAGTCGATCTGCCTGTTCTGCTCCCCACTGTCTCTGGTGAATCCTTTCACCTCCTACTCCCGTGCCTCTGGCCTGCACGCCAACTCTTGTATGCCTAATAAGTAAAAATAAAGCTTTAAATATGTTTTGATTGTATGTCTATATATATTTTTTCCTGCAAAATATGCACAGCCCACATATGAGGCTCAAAGGATCCATGACTGCAAATAGACTAAGAAGTGCAGCACAGGACTAAGAGTTCTCAGTGTAAGTGCCACCTTACGCACTTACTGCATAGCCTTGAGCAAATTTCTTAATTTCCTTGTGCCTCCTATTTCCACATCTTCAAAAAAAAGAGCCATTGTGAGACTAGCAACTCCATAGGATTATGGAGAGAATGAAGTTAATAAATACAGCACAGCATGGCACCAGAATAATACAAGTCTGGCTGACAGTAAGCTGCGCTCCTGGCTCCGAGAAACCCCTACAGCAATGAAAAGTCCCAGCTCTGACCAAGGAATATTGTGGAAATTCCTATGGGTTTTCATTTATATGTTATTGCTCCAATATCGCCAACTGTCCCTTCTCCAACAGCATGTTGACAAGACATAGACAGGTGTTGCCTCCTAAGCAATTGTAGGGGCTTTTTTATTCCATTTCCAACTTTCCAAGATATTTAAGTAAAACATCTTAAAATCATCAGGACACTTAATAGCTGCCTTTGAATCTCAACGAACTGGACTTTACATTGCAGAACTTTTCGCTGTCATTAGTGACCCCTCCCAGCCATCAGTGTAGCATTCCATAGGCCACTGTTGCTTCCTGGCCCCTGGGGAATGGACCCAGCCTGTCCTTGCCCACATGTGCTTTGACCTTGTAAAAGTGAATTTCCACCTAAAATTCCCCACTTTTAGAACTAGTTCCAGTAGCATCCTGCTGACTAATTTCAACCTGTTCCTCCATTTTATCTATCGTTTCCTGGGCCCCTACTTGATTCTAAATGTTGAGACCCTGATCTGTGATTGCTTCGTAACTGTCTGTCTACTAGATCTTTGCGTTTGGAAGGTGGGGGCACAAATATGGTTCTGTGTTACCTAGTCCCAGACAGACACTAATGAATAGGCCCACTTTCTGTTCAGCTCCACCTTGAGTAACCCAAGAATTACCCATGGTCAACTGTGTCCAGGGTTAGTGTTAGTATCCCCTTGCATGTTCAGCTCATGCACCTGGCCATCTGGTGTCCATCCATGGATTAGTCTAAGCTGTTTATAAGTGCAATGCCCAGTATCAAGCATTCTCAATTTATGCCACACAAGGGCCTTATTTCCAAGACTAAGTTCACATGCAAACTGCACACCAGTGGGAAGAAATCTTGAAGAGACGTGAGGGAGCCAAGCCAGGGGTGAATGCAGGGAACCACAAGGCAAGGTTTTAGGTAGAAGAAAAACCTAAGACCTTAGGCTGACAATAG
>NW_004567118.1:8672223-8675824 GCF_000260355.1 Condylura cristata | reverse complement strand
GGAGAAACTTAACGATTTCCCTTTGAGATGTTGACCCAGTTCCCTCTCCTTTCCCCAAGGGTGTCCCAGTCAAATTTGCATCAAATAGAATTCTGCTCCCAGATGGTCAGTGCTGTGAAACACAATCATCTCCTCTAGTGGAGGAAACAGCCACTGGGTGGCTGTTATTCTAGCCTTTTTGTTTGCTTTGGTTTTATTCCTCACTTCTTTACTCACATAGGAAGCAATCTTCAAATGTTGGTTTGGAGCCAAAAACCAAGTGTAATATGAAAATAGAAAAAGCTCCCTCTATCGTGCAAACAGAAACTAAAATGTCACATCTACTACCTGCCCATGGATGCTGCAAAAAAAAAAAAAAAGTGGACAGGTCTGGGATCTCTAAGCCTGTTAATATCTCTTTCTAGAATTAGTAACTGTATATACAATGAATAAAGAATGGATGTATATAAGAGAAAATTGAACTCTGTAACGTGGAAATCAGACAAGCCTTTGCTGGGGAGTGAAGTGAATATTATCAATTATCCCCAGAGGGACATGGGGCAGTCCCAGCCAGATAGGGCCCCTGGGGTCATTGGTTCTTCAGGACTCAAGCCATATTCCAACCAAGCCCAGAAAAGCCCCTCAAATGAGGAGTTTTCAAACACAAAAACAGTATTGCTCCTTCAAAAATGTCATAAACAACAAAAACAGGTTGCAAATTATTCCAGATTAAAGGACACTGAGAGAGATAACAACTGCATGAAATACTTGGTTCTACATTTGCTCCTGGATGCGGGGGTGGGAAAGGAAATGCTACAGAGGATATCACTGAGTTTACTGAAAAAATACACTATTCATGGTAGATTGAAATGCCAATGTTAAATTACTGATGTTGACATAGAAGATAATATTCCTATTCTTAGGAGGTAAATACTGAAGTAGTTTAGGGCTAAAGTATATACAACCCAATATGAAATGGCTCAGAAAAAAATTATGCAGGTGTATGTGAATGTGTGGGGGGGATGAGAGAAAGAGAGAGAGAGAATGTATAAACTATAAAGCAAATGGGATAAAATGTAAAATGTTAACAATAGGTAATCTAGGTAAAGGGTATATTGGTGGTCTTTGGGCTGTTCTATTTTCTTGCAGTGATCCTATAAGTTTATTTCCAAATAGAATAGAACAGAATAGAATTTTTGTTTTTGTTTTTTATAGAGTCATTGCTTCATTTACCCTGATTTTCACAGGTAAGCACCTTGGAGATAGTCTTCTTTTAGAGGCAAAGCAACAATAGTCCAGGAAATACCAGCATTAGTGAAAGTTAATAAGCATCAAAGAAAACAGCCTCCTTGTCAACCAAATGTCTTTATTAACCTCAGCTTTCAAGCACAATATGGAATAAAATGCCATCCTATCATTAGAGATCTTTTCATTGTTAATTCCTCTATGTACCCTGGTGAGAGGACCAGAGGCCTTCCCAAGATACCTGACAATTCTCCATTTTCCACTTTCTTCTTAGATTTATTGAGAGGGTCATCGTCGCCTCAACTTGTCAGGGACTCAGCTTTCCTGGGACATGGACTCCTGTGCTCAAACATAGTCCCATGTGGTCACCTTGCACTGTGGTTCTAAAATCTAACTCCAGATGGAAATCTGGGCCAGTCCTGTCACCCACAGCCTTTAACTGCATTTGTTTTACATTTTCATCAAGTCCCAAAAGAAAACTGGCCAATAACCTAGGAATTTTTTAAGTAAACAGGATAGAGAAGTATAAAAAAAGAAATTTAAAAGTGACTCCAGACCCAGCCAGAAATAACCATTGCCATGGGGGGTATCTCATTTCCTGTAGTGACCATGAATATCCAGGTCAAAGCCTGGATGGACAGACAGACTTGATAAAACGGTAGAAGGAGCAAGAAGACTGAGGCTCTGCTGGACATGCTATTGTTAGTCAAAATAATTAAACTCTCTAAAAACGGATCAGAGAGAAGGCACATCACTTTGGTTCCTGCACGTTTTTAGCTGTTTGCACATTGCCTGTCTATGGCCTGTTCCAAGAAAGAAATCCTGAATACAGACTTCTAGGATCGCCCATATTTCTTTCAAATCTCTAAGAACACCACACCATCTTCTGGCGTTAAGTGTGGCTCTGGAGAAACCTACACCCCAGGGCATCTGTCTAATGACTCAAGAGCCATGTTTAAAAACTCTAATCTTTTCAAGGAATTTTTTTCCTACTGGACAGTGGAGGAACAATGTTGGCTCCCACTATCTCCTGAATTCTGTCTAAGTGCTCAGCTTGAGGCACATACACCTGATGGCTCCTAGTTTGGGGTCCTGGCCACTTATTTGATCCATCAAAGACAGAGTTTTACAACTTTTGTTTGTTTTGTTGTTGTATTCCCAAGTGGGAGGCCAGTGACATGGGAACTGAAATTGTGAAAATGACTTTACTTCATCATGTCTAATCACGAATACCCTCCCCCCCTTCTTTTTCTGGTAAATAAGGAACAGTGAGCAGAAACAACACATGAAAAAGCACCCCTCACCCCCAGCACCAAGTTCCCTCACCCCATGTCTGTGCCGTCAGTACACCCTTCTCATTCTCCTCCAAAACATGTCACAAGCGCATACACTTTTCTCCATCTCCACTACATCACCTATCCCAAGGGCCCCCATGCTCACTAGGCAAAGGCACTAGTCTCTTAGCTGTTCTCTCTGCTTCCGCTGCTGTCTCTCTTCATGCATCCTTGCTCATGTCACTTATTTTTCTGCTAAAATGTTCCAGGGCTTGTTGTTATTTTGTTATTATTATAATAACCAAAAGCTAGAAATAACCCTAACGTACACCAACCGGTGAATGGATAAACAAGTGTGAGCTAGCTATACAATGAACACCCAGCACCCAGTGCTCCCCATCTGAAGAGAAGGCAGAAACAAGTTTCACTATGGTATCCACCTTGCTTAATAAGCCATGGTTATGGAAGAAAGAGAGGGTGATGCAGTAGGGCCTAAACTCTCCCCCTATGTAGCCTCTGGGATCCTTTCATCTAGCAGGTTCTGGGAAGACAGCGTCCCCTCCCAGCCGCTGAAGGCAGCCTTCTCTGTTCTGATGATATTTACACTGGGAAATCCCCCGGCTCGGTTGTTGACCTGACATTTCCACGTTCCCACAGAGGTGGAGGAGTCAGAACTTCTCCCCACCAGGGCTAAGACCATCTTGTTCTGTTCCAAGGAGTCCTCACTGTGTCTGCTTCCCAGTAAGAAGCCTAGGACAAGCTTCCTAGAAGCCAGGGAACACTTGAGGGCCATCATCCATGGCACACACAAGTCTCTCTCCTGTGAATTATCACTGTGTGTTTTAAAACAAGAACAGACTCACCTTCAAGGGGAAATTCTAAGTAAGCTATGCCAAGAACCTTCCCTGGGGAGAGGGAGACAGTTCTTCCCTCTCTTCGCTGGAGACTTGATTTTCATTTCCCAAGATTCAACTCTCAGTGTCCCCTCATTTTGCAGAGATCAATAAAATCCACAGAGATTTAGTCCTCCTGGAAACATGGTTCCTTGAGCAAAAATCCCTACTCCACAGGTTCAGCTTCTCCTTCAAAACCACCCCCACCCC
>NW_004567118.1:8660422-8671763 GCF_000260355.1 Condylura cristata | reverse complement strand
ACACGCCCCTCTCCCGCTGTGGAAACTGAGAGACCCTGCCACCTGAAGATCAGCACCTGAATATCTGGTGGCCAGGAGGACAGGTCAGGGACTTGGCTGTGATGGCGGAGCCCACATTGAATTGAACAGTCACTTCCTTTCCAGGCCTGCACCTCTGCCCTGAGAGAAGTGGGCTTGAGGGGAGCAGGTGGGGCAGGGGCGTTTAGGACAAATTGGCTGCCCCAGAGTTCACCTTGATTGATGCTAATTGAGTTCTAATTGAAACCATCTATCCAGGCCCCCAGTGCCGCTGCAAGAAACTTAATATCCGGAAGCCACACCCCAGAGAGTTTGCAAGCCGCACAATTCCACCAAGCACGTTATCTATTAAACCCTGATACACCTTTGGAGACTCCATGGACTGTCCTGCTAAAGACAGAAAGAGCACAACCTCTATTTCGGGCTGCCCTACAAAGCTGGGTTTTGACCTAATAAGACTATTACAGTTCATTTAGCATCATTGCCATGTGCCATGCTAATTTGAACCTGGGGGCTCTTAAAATCACTGGGTTATGCAATGTTTGCTCCCAAGGCTTTTGTTGTGGTCCAAATCCTTATGAAATTTGTATTCGATGAATAAAGAAGGGACAGGTAAAGCATGGAGAGCTGAGGGGAGGGTTAAAACAGGAATGAACAGGAATCTTATGCTTCGACACAGAAGAGGCAGACTCTTCCCATAGTCTCTGTTCATTCATCCTACATTTACTGAGCCCCTTCAGTGTAGCAGGCATTCATTCATCCAGAACCTGGGATACAGCCTCTCAGAAATACATATTTTAGTGGAGGAAGGCAAATATCAAACAAGTGACAATGAATAAATGATATACTTTCTGGTGCTAAGGGCAATCAAGAAAAAATAAGGTAATAAAGAGTAGAATGAAAAAGATGGGTAAGTCCTTTCTGTAAGGAGCAATATTTGGGTTAGGAGCTGAAGGATAAGGAAGGTATCTGTGGGGAAAAAAAAAAAAAGATCTGAGGGAAGAGTATTCTAGAGAAGCCTAGCACAGATAAACTAAGGCCAAAAAGAACTTGGCAGGTGTGAGGGTCAGAGACACAGTCAACGTGGATGACTATGGATAAAATCAGGTCAGAGAGGACTAGAGAGGTAGGTGGGAGCCAGATTCTGTGAGACCTTGGAGGTCATGGAACAGAGTTTGGATGGGAGGTGGGCGGGGGAGGGCGTGCACACTCGTGTGTGCCTGTTTTCCTAAATGAAATGGGGATTATTCAAGAGATTTAAGCTGGAAAGTGTCATGATCCAATTTATGCTCTAAAAAGATCATTCTGGCTGCCATACAGATAATGGACGGGGCAGGTGGACAGGATGGGAGGAGGCCAGAGGCCAGAAGCAGAACAAAAGAGGGCAGTTAAGAAGCTGTCTTGAACCCTCTCTGGTGGTGCAAGGGGGTAAAGCACAGCACTGTGAAGCTGGCCGCAGCCACTTCAAGTTCGATCTCCCGGCCAGGAACTGACCCACACGGCACAGCAGACCTCTCCTGTCTCACCCGCTGCTCCTCTCAGCAGTGTACTTTGCCAGCCTATCTGTTCTGCTCCCCACTCTCTCTCTAGTGAGTCCTCTCACCCTCTCCCACTCTGCACCTCTGGTCTCTACCCCAGTTCTGTATATATAAATAAATCTTTAAAAAAAAGAAAGAAAGAAAGAAAGAAAAGACGAAGAAGAAGCTGTTACAAGGTCAGCATGAAATAATGGCGACTGGTAGCCGATAGGAGCAGAGGACCTGGAAAACCAAGGAAACAGCCCGTGGGATGTATGCATGACTGGATGCGGGGGTGTAAAAAGAGGAAATATTTGAAAGCTCATGTTTGGGGCTGAACAATGAGCTAGATGAGATACTCTGTTCTGAGATGGAAAGAGCTGGGTCAGGGCTCCTGTCCACAGAGTTGTTTTGACTACGTCCTGTTTGACATGACATGAGACATCCCAGTGAAGATGCTGGAAAGGCATCCAGAAGACGATCCTGTGCTCACGGATCTGAGCGTGGGAATGTAGACAACCCTGCTTTTGCCAAGAGAAGAGTGAAAATGGGGTACTAACTGCAGGAGATGCAGGGGTCTTAGAAGGGCGTGGGTCTTTTGTTTGGTGTGATACGTGCGTGGTATTTGTATCCTGGTAGATTCAAACCCCCTAGAGAGAAATCAATTATGTAGAGAAAAGGAGATAATCCTGGAGCCACATCCCTGAAGACACAGGAGAGGACAGGATCCAGGTTTCTAGCAGAGGTATCAGCCCTAAACACTGTCAAGGTCTCCCTTAAGCAGAAACAACAAGCTTAATTTGCAGAGGCAGTTTACAGCCAAAAAAAGAGAAAGAAAGCCGAAGATACAAATACATAGACAGGAAAGGTTCTAAGAGAGGCCAATGTTAATGGGAAATAAAACAGTGATGTGACAAAGAGTGACAGAGGCTGCAAAGCCTCCCTCAGGCCATGAAGGCCTCAGTCCCCACAGCCCAGTAGCTGGCCCGGCCTGGTGCTCTGGGATGTAGAGCCTCCCTCCTGGCAGAGTGGGAAGTGATGGGAAACCAGTATTTCTCAAGCACATTTACTGCTGGATGCTTTATGAGCATCCTGTTAATCAATTAGAGCTTCAGGGCCCTCCTTGGTGGTACGACAGGTTAAAGCACAGCACTGTGAAGCTATGCACAGCCACTGCAGCACAAATTCAATTCCCAGCCAGGGAGGTGCCCCACATGGCGTGGCAGACCTCTCATGACCCATCTGCTGCTCCCCTCAGCAGTGTATTGCAGTCAGTCTGACTGTTCTGCTCCCCACTCTGTCTCTGGTGAATCCTCTCACCCCCTGCACCTCTGGCCTGTACCCCAATTCTGTATGCATAAATAAATATTTTTTAATTAAAAAAAATGAATCAGAGTTTGATCTTCCCAGGAACTCTAGGATATAAACACTAACCCCATTTTACAGATAACAATGCTAAGGCCCACTGAGCCTAAGTGCCCTTCTTGGGACAAAGTAGCCAGTGGGCATCAGAGTCCTCATCTGACTTCAGGGCTGTCTGGTTCTAATAACCCATTTTACATTTAGAGCAAGTGGAATTGGTAGAGAAGCATGGGAGAAGGTAAGTGGAAACTTCCTGAAATTCTCCCCAGTAGAGATGCACTCTGCTCCCCGTGCTGCCTTTCAGATGCTAAATCGCCTTCCAGAAGATGTTCCCTGGATTCTCCATCCAGCCCAGCTTTGCCGTGTCCGGCTGATCGGAGCCGAGTCCGGCGAGGGACGATGAGGTTAAAGAAAACACAGGACGCCGAGGTTCTTCATCCAGGAGTCTCTCGTTTATTTCCAGCGATCCCTTTATATACCATTAGGCAGTAGGAGTGGAAGATTAAGGCGGGAAAGGAGGAAGTAGGGATTTTCTCTAGCCACACAGCCTGCAGCTGCCAGATGCTGACACTCCCTTACAAGGGAGTGTGCTAGGGCAGAGAAAGGTCAGGTCGTCCCTGTGGCGTCTTAGGCAGATAAACACAAGTCTGTGATGGCTTTATCGGCCCGATCACCTGGCCACCTTGACACGCACAACAGGGGTCACATCCCCCTGAGCCCCGGGGGTAGTGTGCTAACTCGGCACCAACAGCTTCTCAAGACAAATCATCTATATCACTTGGTAAAGGGAGAATGATACTATTTACCTGGCACAGCGTCCCTGGATTGCAGATGAACTGGAAGGCGGCTGGCACACAGGTGCTCGTTACTACCAGGCTTTTATGTGGCCGGCGTTGTCATTACTCTGCCTTTATTACTATAACCATTATTAGTACAGCCTCAATTACTGAAGACTTTCTCCAAAGTGGTTTTCTTCTTCCTGCTTCCCTTCACCTAAGATGCATGGGCCACCACAAAAAAGAAAAACAATGCAGATAACGCTCATTTGTACACAAGTAGCCAAATCCTGACTATTGCCTGCAATCTTGTAAAGTTCATTCATAATGCAAAGGTACAACGAATTCCATCCACATCTCAGCTCTCCATTTTCCCTAGCTCATTGCTCGGAGTCACACATTATAAATTGCCTTTTATGTTATCTCTCTATTCCAGTAAACCCTTCCCCTAATCCTTTTCCCCAGCCCGGAGCCCACGCACTGGGGCTGCCTGCGGCGGGCCCGCCGGCAACAGGAGGGGCTGCTCTTTATAAAGCTATCGATCCCTATAAACTACTTTATTAGTGGTCATTATTACTCTGTTTCTAATCACCACTTTAATTAAAGTTTTATCATCCACATTAAAGAGGGTAGATGACTTTTCACAGGCTGGATGGTTTTCCCTCAGCCATGAAGCATTCCCATGAAATGAGTCACCAGTCTCCCTGTTTCAAGGACTTTCTAAAGCTCATCTCCCTCCAGGGTGCAAGTGCGTGTGTTTACGAGTGAGAATGAAACATGATGCATGGACAGAGGTCCCTCTCAGGCAGCCCCTTGGCCTCCCCGACCCAGGCCACCCTCAGGCAGGAAGTGCCAGATTCAGTGGTCACAACCTTAGAACTTGATCTTTAAGTCCCGCAGGGGCCTGCCTAATTGAGTGGCCTATCCAGTCAAGAGGGCATACCGACAGAGAACCAACATCTAGCTTCCAGTCCATATTGCTTATAATACCTTCCTAGCTAGCTAGACCTTTCCCCTCACAGGAGTTACCTGTTCTTTCAAGGACTGATCGAATAGACCGAAACTGGAGCTTCAACAGCTAAACCTGGATTCAAGTAGGATCATTTGCATAGGAACTTGCCACTTCTCTCAGCTGAGATCTTTGAGTGAAGGGGCACTTCTTAGTCAACTTTATATCTGCAACACCAAGTCCACTGCCTAGAATAGGAGGGATCCTCAAAGAGTCTAATGTGAGGTTGACTCTACCCGGGTGGCCAAGCCTACAAAGGAAGTAGGACAAATCAGCAGGTTATAGCTCTACACGGGCCTCTCTGCTTTTTATTTCTCCAAGAGTAAGAAATAGAGTTTTTCAAAGTATCATTATCCTCAGTAGCCAAAAGATGGAAGCAATTCAACACATGGAGGGATGACTGAGTAAACAAGATGTGATGCATACATACGATGGAATATTATGCATCCTTCAAAAGGAAGAAAATATGACATAGGCTGCCACATAAATGAACATTGAAATCATTATGCTTTATGAGCCAGTCACAAGAAGATAATGCTATCTAAATCCATCTAGATGAGATCCTTAGAGTAGTCACAGAGACGGAAAGTAGAATGGTGGTGCCCAGGGTCAGGAGAGAGAGGAGTCTTGGGAGTTGCTCTTCAATAGATACAAACTTTCCATCTTAAAATATGAAAAAGTCCTGCTGATGGTTTGTGATTATGGCTGCACCACCTAATGAATATACCAATGCCATAGTACTGGACACTTCCAAATGGTTCAAACAGGGCCCTCCTGGTGGTGCAGCAGGTTAAAGCACAACACTAAGAAGCAAGCCACAACCGCCTCAGCACAAGTTCAATCCTCCACCAGGGAGGTGACCCACATGGTGCAGCAGACCTCTCCTGTCTTGCCTGCTGCTCCCCTCAGCAGTGTACTTCAACAATCTGCCTGTTCTGTCCCCACTCTTTTTCTGTGAATCCTCTCACTGCCCCTGCACCTCTGATCTGTACCCCAGCTCTGTATGCATAAATAAGTCTTTTTTAAAAAATGGCTCATGGTGATGTTTAGGTTACACATATTTTACCAGAAAAAAAATAGCGGCAGAGCACTCTTTATACTCCAGGGGTGGGGAGACAAGTTTTCACACTTGGCCATGTTTCCAAACCTCCTCCAGACCTCCTCCTCCAAAAAATTCACCACTCTGAAGCACATACTCTGCATTGCACCCATCCTTGCACTCAGTAGACAGAGTACCTACTTTGTGTCTAGAGGTACAGTTAAAAAGACAAACTGGGCCCTCCGTGGTGGCGCAGCGGGTTAAAGCACAGCACTGAGAATCTGAAGCCACTTCCTCATGAGTTCGATTCCCGCCTGCCCCCGGAGGTGACCGCATGGCGTGGCAGACCTCTCCTGACCCGCCCGCTGCTCCCCTCGGCAGTGTACTTCGTTGATCTGCCTGTTCTGCTCCCCACTCTGTCTCTGGTGAAGCCTCTCGCCGCCCCTGAGCCTCTGGCCTGTACCCCAGTTCTGTATGCACAAATAAATAAATCTTTAAAAAAAAAAAAAAAGACAAACTGCACACAGCAGAGTGTGCTTCACAGAGATTGCACCCCCAAAGCTGCCAACCCCTCCCTCTAGGGTCCACATGTGTGGCCGTCTGTCCAGTTTTGAACACACAGTCACCTCAAGTCCCTCCAGAAAAGGGAAAATGCCCCCACCCAGAGCTCTGTCGACACTGATCACTAGCCTAAGCTGCCCTGCTTTCCAAGTCCCGGGTGATTCTAGTAAAAAGAAAAAAAAAAAAAAAAAACAGTCCTTTAGAACTGACAGCTCATTTTAGAAGGCTCTGGGTGGTGGTCGTGGGGCCACCTCAGGACAAATACCACCATCTACCTCCCTGTGCGGCTGAGTGCCTTAAGTGCAAATTTTAAGGGGTGGGGGGTGGGAAGAAGTAGCAAAAAACTCAATAATTGAGATAACTATTTTAATGCAATATTTTTTAAGATTTATTTATGCATACAGAACTGGGATACAGGCCAGAGGTGCAGGGGCAGTGAGAGGATTCACCAGAGACAGAGTGGGGAGCAGAACAGGCAGATCGACGAAGTACACTGCTGAGGGGAGCAGCGGGTGGGTCAGGAGAGGTCTGCTGCACCATGTGGTCATCTCTGGTGGGGATCAAACTCATGCTAAAGTGGCTTTAACTTCTCAGTGCTGTGCTTTAACCCGCTGCACCACCAGGGAGGGCCTTTTAATACAATATTTTTAAGGGTCAAAATTAATGCAAAATACCAAAATTTTAAACAGAGGCAAGGTCAGTAACAGCATGAGGCAAAAGACAAATCAAGAATACTAATCCTATCTTTATTTGAAATGTTGATATTTGGTCACCTTTAAATGGTGCACTCCATTATTATTTTTGAGTGCAGCATGAATCAGCCCAGGGTTCACCCCCTTGGGAGCAGAAAGTGGGGTCCATCCCTCCCCCATCACCGCCAGGACCTATGTCCCAGTCATTAGCAGCTGTATCCCCCACAGCACCTACGACAGCCAGCGTCTCAGCAGTGCGGTCAGGCTCAGTGCTCCAAGACTTCCTGAGGGAATCACGTTCACATTCTAATTTGCCCCATGATAAGTTTCAAGGCTGCTTTATAGTTTTCCTTTTTCTTTTTTTCAATCCGCTTCTTGGAGAGGTTAAGCTGCTTTTTAATCAAATGCATCCCCTTGCAAGCTGGTCCTCACATCCTCTCTGCTGAGGAGGTCACAGACTCTCGCCTGTAATTACCCCCTATTTTCAGCTTTGCCTCCTAAGCCTGCACTGTAGACTTCATCTCCCATGGGTAATTTCCAGCTATTCTGTGAGCTCAGACCCATCCCCACCCCAACTCCCAGTCACCTCTCAAATGCACTCCACTGTTCACTTTTATTTCTTTAATTGGATTTTAATTTGTCTCACTAAACCCAGACTTACTTGAAAATTCCCCATCCCATAGTGAAATTGCAAATTGAAATGACACACACCTCGCTGAAGGAAGAGGAACCGGGATGCAGACCAGGAAAATTACAAAGGGCAGAAGCAGGACTCAAAAAAAAGTGTGGATCAGAGGTGAATGCAGTTGAATATTCTTTCCTAGGAAAGCCCACCTTGCCTGATGATAACCAGGGCGTGTTGGGTTTGCCTGGGCTGGCCGAGCTACAGCACTCAGTCTGCCCACAGAACGCCACCGTGCAGAGAAAACGCCTTCCCTTCCCCTGGAACCCAGACCCCAGTGGGACATGGATGTCCACCAGGACCAACTTTCGCAAAAAGCCAGGGACACACACCGTCCTACAGCAGTACATGTATGTCACGGGTGCCCCGTCCCTCTCCAGTGACAATGGACACCATTGTTATGCCCGTTTCACAGAGCAAGAAACAGAGGCCAAGGGTCCTATCAAATACGTTGCTAAGCTGCAGAGCTGAGATTTGAACCCCAGCAGGCTGGCTCCTGACCATCACGTGGGCTCCATGTCAACGGTAGACAGCAAGTTGTAGTCATTCAAAATAATCCATAAAAGGGAGTTGAAAACCGACCTTGAGAAGCATCAAGAGGGCAGCCGGGTCTGGAGCACCTGCTGCCCCCGACCGCAGCTCAGAGCAGCCCTGTCTCCTCTCTGCACACTGGGATGGTGCAGGAGCTGCGCTGCGGGAGCAACGCCAAGTGTCAGCCATGAAGAGCAGGGCATGACAAAGACAAATGGGTGAGCAGAAATAAGTCCCCTCTGGGCCCTCAGAGACAGCCTCTGCCCAGACAAAGTCCTCCTGACACTCCCTGACTGTGTCAGTTCAGGCTCTCTGAGAAGCAGTCGCCACAACAGCATTAAACATGCAAGCATTTATAGGCGAAATCACTGTGAAAGATGTCGGATGATGACAGGAGCGGGCGTCCCGCCTGGGCAGGGCCCGCCACTGAGAAAGGAGAGGCGGGTGAGAATTGGCTAGGAAGAAAGAGCTGCTCACTGCAGTGCGGTGCTGAGATATTAACCAGGTCAACTGGGAGCTCCACGCAAAAGTTACCCATTAGAGGATCCAGTACTGGCCAGACAGGGGCCCACTGGAGGAAGCCTGCTGGCCTCCTCATTAGCTGGAAACAGCTTCCGAGGGGAAGGCCTCAGCTTTCCAGGGCTCACAGCTGGAAGTTGTCAGTCAGCCATTCTCCCTGAAGTAGCTTCCCTTCCAGGAGATCTAAGCCTCACCTCCGGACTGCTCGGCTACCTCAATGGAAACGCAGCTCTCTATTTGTGGAAGCCTTTTCCAGCCTGGGCCTTTGCTCTCACACCTCAGGCTGTTAAATAATGTCCTGTTGCTCCACATCCAGCAATTGGTATTGTTATTTTTTGGGACTTCAGGTGTGTAAAAGATTTTTTAGAACAGGCCACCAGCCTCCAGGATCCCAGGCTCCGCTCCCCATGAGGCCTCTGTAACCCCAGTGGCTGGTCTTCTGAGTCTCGTGCGGCTTTCCCAAATGTTGACTGTGTGTTCCAATCACAGGCTTCCTGCTAATCCCAGGACACCGGAAGGATTTCCACATCTCCTAGTTTCATCTCTGTCTGAAACATTCTCCCTTATTTACCTTCTTTGTTGAACAGACTCCTGTGCTCCAGCTGGCTGATTCCTTTGTTTTCTCTTACAAAGCTTCTCACTACTTACCCTGTCTTATCTGCATACAGTAGTCACACTTTATTGTGATATTGCAGACATCGCTGTCAGTTAACCCTCCCTCTGCACTCTGGGCTCTGACTGGTTGAGAACAGATACCAGGAGTCAAGCAGGACTCAGAGCCAAATCACTCTCATTAACGGTAAAACTAGATTGGAAAACAGAGCTTTGCATGGAACCAAATGGAGCTTTCTGTCCTTGCCATTCAAACTAAAAACAACCAGCCTTGGTCGTGCAAGGGATTAGAGCGCAGCACTATGAAGCGGTCCGGAGCCATTGCAGCTTGCAGCAGGATTTCATCCCAGCCAGGGAGCTGACCCACATGGCACAACAGACCTCTCCTATCCCCTCAGCAGTGTACTTCACCAGTCTGCCTGTTCTGCTCCCCACTCTGTCTTTGGTGAATCCTCTCATCACCCCCACACCTCCAGCCTGTCCCCAGTTCTTGTATGCATAAATAAATCAATCTTAAAAAAGAATTAACCTGGCCCCTTCCTACACACGGACTCTGAAACAAGACCAGGAAGAAGAAAGCCTGGAGGCTGAGCAAGGGACAGGCTCCGCCTAGTCTGTGCACACTCTAGAAGCCGGAAGTTCAGAAGCCAACGGACCTTGGCCATGCTACACTTTAAAAGCACCTGGGAGTTTTTGGCAACACTTTCACCCAAGACCAAATGAGTCTGAATCACTGGAGGGAGGGAGGATTTAGTACCAACAGTTTTTAAAGGCTTTCCAGATGATTCCTGTGTGCAGTTGGGACTGGGAATCTCCAAGTTATCCAAGAGGCCTAAAGGACTCTGAACTTGACCCAGTAAACTTGGGTCATGAATGCCAGTGGCTGTCCAGCTTTATAAGTGAAGCCTGCACTGCCCTCTGTCCTTGAAAGAGGTGAACGAGGGCAGGAGAGCAGTTCCCCCCTGCTGGCTGGACAACATTCTATTCTCTTAGGAGCTGGAGAAGGAATGTGGAGAGAAGATAAGTGTTCTGTATGTTTCACAGGAATTCCACAGCCCTACAGGTAGACGGACGCTCTCCCTGTCACAGGAAAGTGCATTAGCTTCTAATTTGGCCTTGACGTCTTTATCTTTTCTGATTTATAAAAATAATACATGTTTAATCAGAAAACTTATTACAAACAGAAATGTATAGCAGAAAATTTAAAAAAGATAATAATTTAGTACCAACCCCTGTCAACATTTTGTTGTATTTCTTTCCAATTCTGTTTGTATTCTGCACTATATGTTGTTTTATATACATACTTTTAATGACTTCATAAATTTCCATCCTATGAATGTACCACAACTTATGTAGCCATTCTTCTAATGTTAAGTGTTCGGAGATTTCCTAATTTATACCACAGTAAATAAAGCTGCAAAGAATAGCTCATGTTAAGCATACAGCTTTGTGCAAATTATTATTTCCTTAGAATAAATTATTATAAATGGAGCTACTATGACAAAGATATGAATATTTTTTAGGGTCTTGTACATTTTTCCAAATTGCTTTTGGGAAAAGTTTTACCAACAGAAGTCATAACTATTTATGAGAGCAGCCCAAACGCTGGAATTTTCTTTACTTGTGACAATTCAAAGCATCTCTCACACATTTTAGAAATAAAAGCATTTCTGCCTTCATCCTTCATTCAAGGGATGATTCTGTTTGTTCTGTAAGAAATGACAGAGGTCCTTCTAAAGTCAGTCATCTTTATAGGGATCATCATTTGTTTCTCTCTATTCCTGGCCAAACATCCAAGCAATTCTACTAGGATGGGTTCGATGTTACTAAGAAGTCAAGAATAAGAGGAATACAGAGGAACCTATATAAACAACTTCAAAAACAAATAAAGCTAGAAAAGTCATCATGCTTTCCAAGTAATAACAAGTTTCATCTACTGCGACTGTGACAAGGTTTACAATCCTCGTGTTACTGCCAAGCAAGGTGCAGCCCCAAGAAGCAGCTCCGCTGGGCCCTCTGCCCC